>NC_080835.1:3017697-3319107 GCF_030435755.1 Ochotona princeps | reverse complement strand
AGGAGTCCAATAGTCTAGGTGTTTTTAGCCACAAGCCCAGTTCCTGTTCCTGCCCAGGCTAACGAGCACTAATCAGCTCCTTAGCCCGCAACAGTTAGGAACCTGAGAACATGCTGCTGCCCTGAGTGTGGTGCCAGCGAGGGCCTGGGCTGAGAGCAGGGTGGCGAGGTGGAGCCAGCTTGGGGGCACCTTTGGTTTGTAAAGGCTCTGCGGTCCCCACGACCTCCTCACCCTCCTACCGGCCAAAGGTCCCACTCGAAACACAATTAACTCATGAGTTTGGGACCTAACATGCCCAGCACATGAACTTTGGGAGACACGTTCATGGCTCAGGCAAACGCTCTGAGAGGATGTACGTACCATTTCTCATCAAGCTCTCGGCCCCTGGCTGTAGATCCTCTGCCCGGTTTCTAACTTCATCATTCTTTTCGGATCTGTTGGACTCATTCTAATTGGATTCAGCACACTGCCACAAACATTGTGTTTTTTTTTTAATATTTTATTTATTTGAAAGGCAGAGTAACGGGTGGAGAGGGGCGAGACAGAGAGAGATCTTCCATCACTGACCCACTCCCCAAATGGCATCAATGCCAAGAGCTGGGCTGCTCTCCCACATGGGTACAGGATGCCCGAGCATGTGGCCCGTCCTCTGCTGCTTCCCTAGGCTCATGGGCAGGGAGCTGGACAGGAAGTGGAGCAGCCCGGGCCCTGACTGGCGCCCAAATGAGACAGCAACGTTACCTGCACATCAGAGTCAGCTCCCACCACCACATATTTTGAGTTCAGATTTCATTTTCATGCATTTATCATCTATTTATTATACACTTGTATTTATCACATAATTTTTTTAACTATAATTTCTTATACTGTATAATCACCACCTCTATCATTTCCCATATCGGTTGCATCTTTCCAGCATCTGTGTAGCTATGTGTCTGTGTATTTATGTATTTCTGTGTTTCGTCTATGTATCTCTGTGCATCACTCGGTAACCTCTGTGTTGCTGTAGTCAAGGATTCTTCATTTGTTTGGTAGGCTCTCAGCCACTGTTACTGGACAGGGCTACAACACCTGTGCGCCACATGAGGACCAGATCAGGGAAAAGCCAGGCTGGGCTGATTATTCCTACTGGTGCAAACAAAATTAGAGTGGGTTAGGGTTGTTTGGGCTTAGCCACAGCATCAGCTGGCAGAAGCTGGCACTGGGGTTTAATTCTGTCAAGTCAAACCACAGAACCACCTGGAGAGTGCATGATCCGGGAGTGGGAGAGGCCTGGGAGGGAAATAGTGGGCTCCTCCCTCTTGGGTTACCACTCCCACAGGAGGGCAAGAAAACAGGACAGGGGCTGAGGTGGCTAGACAGACACCCAACAGCATCTGTGTGGGCTGCATAGTGGAGCTGGTTAGATGGAACAAAGCTTTAATACCCATTGACATGTACGAGAGCCGAACGGGGCGTGGGACAGACTGGACTACTGCTACACATACTGGCAAACCAGGGTAGGGGGCAGGCCTGGTGGGGGATATTGTGGGTCGCTCCAACTGGGCTGCAGCACCCACTGGTTGATGTGAGGGCCGAGTATGTGCTGGGCAGAACCAGGCTGGACTGCAACACCCATTGGTTCTAGTGGAAGTTGGTGCTGAAAACAGAACCAACCCAGCAATTGCAACCACCAGCTGATTGGGGCGATGGACTGTGCCGGGCCCTGTACTTGCTAGTACATACAAGAATCTGGTCTGGGAACACCTCAGACAAAGTTTCTTTGGGGATCTCCCCAATCGAAATGCTGGACTCAGAACCCTAACCAAGAAAAGACAGAAGACAGAATAGGTCAATCAACCACCTCAGCTATGTTGGCAGTGAAATACTGGGCAAACGGAGACTCTAAGATGGACTATGTCAATCAGTGGATTCTTCAACGACCTCATCGTGCTTGGAGTGGCGAGACTGGCAGCGATTCATAACTGGTGAACCATCAGAACCACTTGAGCAAGAATCTTGGAGCATGCCCTACATCCGGGACCTGGGGAGGGTAGGAAATTGGGTGGGCCTTCTCCCTTGATACCCCCGTTTAAACATGAGGGAAACAATATGGAAGTGATAGTCTTACCCACTTTCCTATAACCATTGAACCTTTTTAACCCTAATTAACTATGTAAAGATTGTCCAAAATATAATAAAAAAAGTAGAAAAAAAATTTATTTATGGGCCCAGCACAGTAGCCTAGTGGCTGAAATCCTCGTCTTTCACATTCTGGGATCCCATGTGGGTGTCAGTTCATGTCCTGGCAGCTCCACTTCCCATCCAGCTCCCTGCCTGTGGCCTGGGAAAGCAGTGGAGGACGGCCTGGAGCCTCGGGACGCTGCGCTTGTGCGGGAGACCCAGAAAAAGCTCCTGGCTTCAGACTGGCTATAGATGGGGAGACAGCAATGCGAGGCCAGGAGCCAGGAGCTCCTTCCAGGTTTTCCAGCTTACCAGAGGTGGCGCAGGACCGGAGCAGCACCCATGTAGGACGCCAGTGACTCCATGCGGAGGATTGGCCAGTCGAGCCATCGTGGCGGCTCCAACTTTGACTCATTTTGGTGCTCAGATGTTCCAGTGCAATTCTCTGTCCTTTGGACGTGTTCCTCTGATTCTCCGAACATTTCTTACTTTCTGAAGCCATGCGAACTCTCGGCAGGGCCCTGGCCCACTCTGGCATCTTTCACATCTCTGAGTCGTCTTCCTTCTTCTGGAAGGAAGACCTTGGTGCCAGGTGCGGCCATCTCCATGGGGCGCCTTTTGCTGCCCGACTGCCTTGGTAGTCAGGCACGGGAGTAGATGGGACACACATAGCACACCCACGCGCGATGGATTGCACACACAAATGCCTACATTACTTCCACGCAGCCGCGCCTACCTGGCTGCCTCCTCGCCGGGGATCGCCCTCCTCTGCAGCGCCACCTGACGGGCTCACGGCCGCGGTCCCCTGTGGAGTGTGGCTCACGCTGCCCACGGTTGTGAACCTGACAGTCCCGGCCTCCGTGCAGGCGCATGTTGGCATATCTGTTTGGTGACCGTCCAGGACGCGGCTAGAATCCATCCTGGAAGCACCTTCGTTCTCACACGCGGCGATTCCCACATGTGCGCACACTCCTGGAAGCTTGGCTGCTGAAGGAAGAACTGAGATCTGTGCTATAGCATAGTAGGCTAATCCTCCACCTGCAGTACTGGGATCCCATGGGTGGTGCTAGTCCTGGCTCCCTTACTTCTGATGCATTAATAAATAAATCTTTAACAAAAATAGAAAGGAAAAGTCATCCGAGTCTTATACAAGCTCTCTCAGTAAACACAAGTGGAGGGGACACTTCCCAACTCTGCCAGGTTCGCCTCACCTTGCCAAATCTGAAGATGATACTACAGGAAAGCGAGATTATGGAGCAGCGTCTCTCGTGGCAGATATACCGCAGTCCTCCATGGAATGTTAGCAGATGGAGGCTGGCAGTGAGGTCAGGATAAAGCTGTGTGATAACAAGGTGGTTCACCCCGGAACCCAGGCAGCGTTGAGGTACGACAGACTGTCTCTGTGTGCCATGTTAGGTTTGCTACTCTGCTTCCCATGCAGCTTCCGGCTTCCTGCTAACACACCTGTGTGTGTGCGCGCGTGCGCGCAACAGGTGCTGTACAAGTGCTTGGGACCCTGCCACTCACACGGGAGACCCAAATGGACTTGCTGGCCCCTGCCTGCAGCCTGGCCCAGCCCTTGCTGTTGCAGCCAATTGGGAGCGAAACCGTAGACAGAAGAGCCATTTGTTCTCTTCTCTCTTACTCTGCCTTTCAGGTAACTTTTTTTAATGGGTCATTTTCTTGCAGTCTGTTAATGTGGTAGATCTCTCCATCTGTGTCTTTGATTTCTCATAGCTATGTTTGGATATTTTCACTATAGGAGTTTTGCATGGCTCATGTTAAATGTGGTCCTGAATAATGTATTTAATGCTACTGTAGATGACATTAATCAAAACGTACTTTCCTTTTATAAATATTTATTTTATTATATTATTCTTATTGGGAAGGTAGACATACAGAGAGGAGGAGGGACAGAGAGAAAGATCTTCCATTCACTAGCTCACTTCCCAAGTGGCCACAACAGCCAGAGCTGAGCCAATCCGAAGCCAGGAGCCCAGAGTCTCCTCCAGGTCTCCCACACAGGTGCAGGGTCCCAAGGCTTTGGGCTATCCTCGACTGCTTTCCCAGGCCACAAGCAGGGAGCTGGATGGGAAGTGGAACAGCCAGGACATGAACTGGCACCCATACGGGATTCCGGAGCGTGCAAGGTGAGGACTTTAGCCACTAGGCTGCCGCACCAGGCCCTGACCTTTCCCGTTTGTTGCTCATGTAGAGCCTTGCCGATGGCACTGTGACCTGACCTTGCATGCCACGGTTTTGCTATCTGCAGGTGTGGACTCTGAGATGTGTTGTTTTTGGCCGGAACAATCACGTTGTGGCTCAGTAGGGAGAGCTTTGCCTCCGCTCCAATTTTGACAGTGTTTGTCTTCTGTTTTGGAGGGAGTTGGGCCACTGAGTCATGCTGAGTAAGAAGGCTGTGGTCAGTCTCGCTTGCTCCGACGTTGGGACAAGAACACACCACCTGTCATTGTGGAGCAGAATGGAACCTGTGTTCCTTTGCAGATGACTTTTTAAAAACTGGGCAATCCCCTTCTACTCTGACTTTCTGATACTGCTCGTCCGCCTTCAATTAAAAAAAAAAAAAAGTAGCCCCACACCAGTGGTTCACTGTGGGACACTGGCATTACAGGCTTAACTGCGGGGCCCTGGTGCTGGCCCCTCAACCTAGCTGTGACATTGGCAAATAACACCGATAGCACTGCGGAACGATACGCAGATGGCAGCTCTGCACGCGGGGGAAACGCGACATGGTGTGTCCTTAAGGATTTGTGTGTGAATACTGAGACCTGTCACATACCTATGAAAGACCTGGCTGTTGGGAGCGGTCGAGGAGTGTTGCTCTTGGTCTCTCTGCCTTTCAAATTAAAAGAAATTCTACAAAAAACACTTGAAGCTTTATTCATGAGGGCCAACATGGGAAGCAACCGAGATATCCCTTGATGAATGAGAATAAATCAAGTCGGGTACCACTGCATCACGGATGTCCTTCAGGAGTTTTTGTTTTTGTTTTTGAAACGTGGCTACCAAGTCCCAAATAAACGTGGATGAACTTGAAAGGCTTACCGCTAAGGAGACAACAGCTGTGTGGGAAGGCTGCACTGCCCAGCCTGTCCTATGACATGCTAGGAAGACGGTGCAGGCTCATGTGCAGACGACTGGGGGAGAGGCGGGATGGGCAGGTGAGCCTGGAGGGTTTGGGGGCTGGGAAGTCGGCGGGCACTGTAGCAGGGGTTCATAAACCCGGGCCGTCCCAAGCAGTGAGTGTTCCCAGGGAACTTAGGGCTTCAGCTCACGCCTCTGTGTTGCTGTTGGTCCACCAGCTGGAACCTGGAGTAGCTCACTCACCCGGGATGAGGGAAGCGTAGGGGCGTGAGCGCTGCCCTGCCAGCTCCTGGCTCTCCGTAAAGCTGCTCTAGGGCCCAGCATGGCGGCGCAGGGTTGGAAGTACAGCATCTGGAACTCCACTGCAAACAGCAGCTCAGCCTGCCACAGTCCAAGACACGCCTTGGGCGTGGGGGCCGTCCTGCCTACTGCCTGGGTGTCCCTGGCTTGCAGCCAGCGGAGGCCTGCAGCACAGCCCTCCCTCACCTGGTCCCTCCTTAAATGTCCGCAGACCTGGCCACGTGGCCCGTCAGGTGGGGCCGACATCACACTGGCCCAGTGGTTAGTGCGAATGGGGACGGGTTTCTGAGTTTGGGCACTTCCTGGCAGCAGAAGAGCCTGGGGTGCGCATGCGGGTGTGGGTAGCTGAACCTGGAGGGAGGAGGAGGTCCCTGGAGACAAAGGTCAAAGTTCCCCCTGATTACCCAACTCCAGCTAAGGGGGCAGGGTCCAAAACCCTAACAACTCCTCTGCTAGCTTGCCAGGAATGCAGAAAAAAAAAAAAAAAGCACAATAAAAACACCTGTTCTACACAGGCCTTTGGCACAGCGCCCGAGACACCGCTGGGGGCACCAGCATCCCTTTGGCAGCGCCCAGTTTCACGCCCAGGCCTTCCTGGTGGTGCCCACCCTGGGAGGCAGCAGGGCAGCTCACATACCTGGATCCTTGCCACCCACGTGGGAGGCCCAAGTTACTCTTATTTTAGGAGATGGAGTTATTTACTCTTAGTTTAGACCTGCCCCAACTCTGGGCTGTTTGTAGGTTTGGGGAATGGGAAAAAAAATCTCTCTCCCTTTCAAATAAAATAAAAATAAATCAAAAGTCATTTCCATGCATAGCTGAGATTCTAAAACATTAGATTCTAAAAACGTAGCTTTTTTTTTTTTTTTTTTGCAGACATGTCTAAGTTTAGCATTCACCCATACAGGCCACCACTGCCGCTGTGGCTATACACAAAAGCCTTTTCACACCCCCCAAGCTTCCTTTGATACCCAGCCCACCCAGCCGCCCCTCTGCCAACCCATGCCCATCAGTGAGCCAAGTTCTGTTGCTTCTAGAATGCCACAGAAGCGGAATAGCCAGGCCCCAAGTGGTGTGTTTCTCCACCTGTAAGAACTGCAGGGCTCGGGTCGGGCTGAGGACACTGCCTGAGGTGCTGGCATTCCAATCCCTGCCCTGCTGCCAAGTCAAGCTTCCTGCCAGTGTTCACTGGGGAGGCAGCAGTGGCTGGGGCTCCAGCCAGACGGAGTTCCCAGCCTGGCTTCAGCTTGGTCCAGCCCTAGCTTGTGGCAGGCATGTGGAAATGGAAGCTCTGTCTCTGTCCCTTTCAACTAATGAGGGAAGAAAAGATTAACGGAATGCAACTTAAAAAGAAAGAGCGAAGGAGCTTGAAAAAGAAACAGAGACAGAGGGAGCATCGTTTTGCTGGTTCACTCCTCAGATGGCCACACTGCCAGCAGTGGGGCGGGGCTGCAGGCAGGTCTGGGGTGGCCGTCACCGCCAGCAGTGGGGCGGGGCTGCAGGCAGCACTGGGATGGCCGTCAGTGCCAGCAGTGGGGCGGGGCTGCAGGCAGGTCTGGGGTGGCCGTCACCGCCAGCAGTGGGGCGGGGCTGCAGGCAGCACTGGGAATGTCGTCACCGCCAGCAGTGGGGCGGGGCTGCAGGCAGGACTGGGATGGCCGTCAGTGCCAGCAGTGGGGCGGGGCTGCAGGCAGGTCTGGGGTGGCCGTCACCGCCAGCAGTGGGGCGGGGCTGCAGGCAGGAGCTGGGAACTTCTTCCATATGGCATGCAATCACCACGGTTGCCAGCTTTACACGCTCAGGCCACAGTGCCAGCCCCCAAAATAACGCATATATTTTTAAAAGACTTATTTTTATTTGAAATGTAGATGAACAAAGAGAAGGAGAGGCACAGATCTATTCACTTGTTCACTCCCCAGATTGCCTCAATGGCCACAGCTGATCCAAAGGACGTGAGCCGTTCTAAGCTGCCATAGGCAGGGAGCTGGGTAGCAGCTGAATCAGTTGGAGCACAAACTGGTGCCCGTGTGGGATGCAGAGGTTTATTCAACGACACCACGGTGCCGGCTACAAGATTTTATATTTATTTATGAGTGTGTGTGTGTCTGTGTGTACGTATATATATACACACACATATATATATATATTTATTACTTTTATTGGAAAGTCAGATTTTACAGAGAAAAACATCTTCCATCTGCTGACTCAATTCCCAGGTGGCCGCAACGGCTGGAACTGAGCCACTCTGAAGCCAGGAGTCAGGAGTTTCTTCCACATCTCCCACGCGGGTGCAGGTCCCAAGCCTTTGGGCTGTCCTTGAATGCTTCCCCAGGCCACAAGCAGGGAGCTGGATGGGAAGTGGAAGAGCCAGGATAACAAATTGGTGCCCATAAGGGGATCCCAGTGCATGCAAGGCAAGGACTTTAGCCACTAGGCTACTGCACCTTGCATGCAGCCCCAAGATAATATATTTTTTATTTACATTATAGTCAAAGGACTCAGAGCTCTGTTACATAAAGAATTCAACAAACAAAAAGTAAGAAGATAACGTCCCAACAGGAAAACAGGCAGGACCTGTAAGCCATAATCCAATGGAAGATGTTGCACTGTACGCATAGAAAGCTCAAGGCGGTCACAAAGTCATTAAAACTATGGTAGTATATAATTCCAATCAGTTTGCTAGACAAACATATATTTTTAAAGATTTATCAATTTTTATCGGAAAGGAGGATATACAAAGAGGAGGAGAGACAGAGAGGAAGATCTTTCGTCCAATGGCTCACTCCCCAATCAGCCACAACAGCTGGAGCTGAACCAATCTGAAGCAAGCAGCCAGGAGCTCTTCCGGGTCACCCAAGTGGGTGCAGGGTCCTAGGGCGTTGGGTCGCCCTTGATTGCTTTCCCAGGCCACAAGCAGGGAGCTGGATGGAAAGTGTGGCCGCCAGGATTAGAACCTGCAGCCATATGGGATCCTGGTGCGTGCAAGTCGAGGACTTTAACCACTATGATATCGTGCCGGTCCCTTGACCAACATATTTTAAACATGTTTATTTTTGGCTGGGGTGAATGGAGTCCCCTGCAATGCTTGGGACTCAGGCCATGGTCACTGCTGGCACAGTGAGCGAGTTCTAGGCTTTGGGGGGCCAGTGCGCCCATTGTGTGCCACACTTTGCCTGCGGGCCACCCGGTGGCGAGCTCTAGGGTTTTTAGGGTATGTAATTGATGGCTAGGGTTAGCATGGGGACCGAGACCTGGTGGTTTGGAGTGGAGAGTCCATAAGATCTATTTGGGCCAGACTGATTCAGCAGCCCACATGGGACTCCTGAGATGGGCTGTTAGCATAGAGCATCACTGACTGCCACACGCCAGTCCACATGAAAGCTATGGCTGGGGGCCCGTCTGGCAGGGCTAGGTACCAGTACCTGACTGAGTGTTGGAACAGGGGACGGCTCACATTAGGCAGGGCCATGACACTAACCAGCACGTGAGAGAACCAGGTCCGGGGGTGGATTCTGTGGGGGATGTGTGGGCCAAACCCTGTGGAAATACAAGTCCTACTCGTTTGCTCAAGAGTCAGGCTGTTGATGGGCTGAGCTAGGTGTGACCATGGAACCGGCCATCACTCACAGGTACCGGGACCAAGAATAGTCTGGGCAGGTCAAGGCAGCAGCACCCCAATGTGCATCCTAAAACAGGGTGTGGGGTATGCCTGGCTGTAATCTTCAGCAGCTCATATAAAGCCAAAACAGAAGGGCAGACTATGCTGAACCTAACCCAGACTATGCCCTAACCATAACACCCACTGGCATGTGTCAGATCTGGGTCTGGGCGTGGGTCAACTGGGGGAACTTGGGAAACTCCCCTAGTGGGTTACAACTCTCATTGATGATCACATGGTCTGAGTCTAGGGGTCGGGCAAGCTGGGCAAAGTAGGTCCAATGTCTGGTTAATGTGTGGATTGGTTATGGAAGGGGGCAGACTGGGCAGGGCCAAGCAGGCCTTAGCTCACAAGCAAGAACAGAAATCAGGATGGAGCACAGGTCATGCCGAACTAGGCTCTCACACCTACTGGTCTGCGTGAGCCAGGGATGCTAGGCCACAGCACTGAAGGCAAAGGCCAAGACAGGTGAAGGGCTGTGCCAAGCTGGATTGGAGCAACAACTGGCATGCACATGACCTATGGCTGGGAACAGGCCCAGTTTGGGAGCTAAGAGGACACCTGGTTGGGTTGGGGTTCCCACTGGTGAGTGCAATGGCTGGAGTGGGGGCTGTTTTCTTGTCTGGATATGGGTGCAATGTCCCTTAGCAAAAGTATGGACTGGGGCTGGGTGCACCAAACCGGGCTACACTCCAGCACCACCTGGTGCTCTGGAGGACCAGGGTAGTTGTAGGATGGACGAGGCTAGGTCTCTGTCCCTACTGAGCCATGAGTGAGTAGTGTCTGGGTATGGATGAGCCTTGGCTGGGCTGAAACATCCAACAGTAAGAACCAGTCAGGAATGGCCACTGTTCCTGCCAGAACAGGAGGTGGACTAAGTAGGGCTGGCCCATGGACCCACCAGTGTGTGCAAGATCTGGCATAAGGAGAGATTCTGATGGAGGAGCTTGGAAAACTCCTTTGTCACGACACAGTCCCTGCAGGTGAGCGCTAGAAACATGGTAGGGAGCATCCCAGACCAGGCCAGTGAATGGTACTCACCAGCATACATTTGACATAGGTTGGGGGCAGACAAGGCTGAACCAGTTCACATCATCCGCTGGTGAATCCGAGCACCAGAACAGGGTGTGGGTCATGCCAGGCTTGGTCGCAACACATACCAGTACACATTACGGCTAGGATGAGGTGCTGGCTGGGCTGGGCTAGGCTGTAAGCCCCACCAGCAAGAGCTGGAATTGGGGGTGGGCCGGGCCAAGCTACGGCACTCACTGGCAAATGCCGAGGTGAGGGGGGCCATGCGAGACTGGGCCGCAGCACCCAACCAGCACACGTGAGAACTAGCAGGGGAGGGGGAACAGCTGGTAGGGGGAATAGGGAGAACTCCCCTGTTGGACCACCACTCCCACTGGAGAGCGTGAGTTGGGATGGGGGCAGAACAGACCAGGAAGGGCTACAACATCTGTGCGCCACATGCGGACCAGATCAGGGAAAAGCCAGGCTGGGCTGACTGTTCCTACTGGCGCAAGCATAAATCAGAGTGGGTGAGGGATGGTTGGGCTTAGCCGCACCATCAGCTGGCAGAGGCTGGCACTGGGGGCTAATTCTGTCAAGTTGAACTGCAGAACCACCTGGAGAGCGCATGATCCAGGAGTGGGAGTGGCCTTGTAGGGAAAAATGGATACCTCTCTCTTGGGTTACCACTCCCACTGGACAGCATGAAAACCAGGACTGGGGCAAGGGTGACTAGACAGAATGGCACCCGCCAGCACATGTGTGGGCTGGAAAGTAGGGCTGGTTGGTTGAAGTAGGCTTCAATGCCCATTGACATGTATGAGAGCTGAATGGGATGTGGGACGGACTGAACAAGTCTGCTGTACATACTGGCAAGCATGGAAACCAGGGTAGGGGGCAGAACTGGTGGGGGTTATTGGGAGTCGCCCCAATTAAGCTGTAGCTTCCACTGGTTTGCGAGAGGGCCAAGTGTGTGGTAGGCAGGATCAGGCTTGACTTCAACACCCATTAGTACATGTGGAAGACAGGGCTGGAAACAGAACTGACCCAGCAAATGCGACCACCAGCATGTGCATGAGCTGATTGGGGTGACGGACTGTGCTGGACCCTGTACTGGCATGCACACACAAGAATCAGGTCTGGGATCACCTCAGACGAAGTTTCTTTGGGAATCCCCCCAACTGAACTGCTGGACTCAGAACCCCAGCCATGAAGAGAAGTGCAGGCTCCATGGTCTGACCGTGGAGTGCATGTGTCAAAGCTGAGCCTCCTCAGAGGCTCAGACGGAGCAGCAGACAGCATGTCCAGGTGCACATGGAGGATATGGCAGACCATCAGAACCTGCAGAGGACACCTGGTACTACAACAGAGGACTGAAGACAGAACAAATCAATCAACTACCCCAGCCATTGTCGGCAGTGAAGATCTGGGCAAGTGGAGACTCTAAGGTGGACCACGGCAGCCAGCGGATTCTGGAGATTTCATCATGCTTGGAGTGGTGAGATTGGCAGCGACTCAGAACTGCTGAACTATTGATACAGTGATAGTTTTGAGCAGTGCCCTCGGAGCATTCCCCACATGGGGACCCTGGGATGGGGTGGGGGGCCAGATGGGGCTTCTTGCTTTATCTCCCTCCTTAGCCCAGATACACACACACAAATGTGGAAACAATGGTCTTACCTACTTTCCTGTAATCCTTGACACTTTGTGCACCAATCAACTATTTAAAGATTATAAAAATAAAATAATTTTAAATATATTTTTATTGGTAAGTCATATTTGCAGAAATAAGTGGAAAGGAGGAGAGAGATCTTCCATCTGCTGCTTCACTCCCCATGTGGCCTCAGCAACTGGAGCTAAGGAAATCCGAAGGCAGCAGCTAGGAGCTTCTTCCAGGCCTCCCACACGGGTGCAGGGTCCCAAGGCCTTGGGCCGTCCTCGACTGCTTTCCCAGGCCACAAGCAGGAAGCAGGATGGGAAGTGTGGCTGTCAGGACATGAACTGGTGCCTATATGGGATCCTGGTTTGTGCAAGGTGACGACTTTAGCCATTAGGCTACCATGACTGGCCATTGACAACTCTTTTAAGATTTATTTGTTTTTATTTGAAAGGCATATATACAGAGATGAGGAGATACAGAGAGAAAGATCTCTCACCTTTAATCCCCGGGATCCCATAAGGGTGCCAGATTGTATCCCAGTTGCTCCACTTCCCATCCAGCTCCCTGCTTGTGGCCTGGGAAAGCAGTGGAGCTGACCAAGGCCTTGGGACCCTGCACAAGTGTGGCAGACCTGGAGGAAGCTCCTGGCTCCTGATCGGCGCAGCTCTGGCCTTGTGGTCACTTGGGGAGTGAACCAGCAGATGGAAGATCTTCCTCTCTGTCTCTCCTCCTCTCTCTGTATAGATTTTCCAATGCAAATGGATCAGTCTTTTAAGAAATTATATCTGCTTGAAAGGCAGAAAGAGAGATTATCTTTTCACGCACCGATTTTCCCTGAAACACACAACGGCCAGGCTGAAGCAAGGAGGTGCCCAGAACTCCATCCGGGTTTCCCACCTGGGCGTCGGGGGGCCTGTGCACCTGAGCCGCCATCTGCTGCCTCCCAGGACGCGTTAGCACGAAGCTGGAGCCCAAGCAGAAGATTGCAGGACTCCAACGGTCCTCCCCAACAGGGTGAGGGTGTCCCAAGCTGTGGGTTCACCCACTGTGCCCCACTGCCTACCATGGGGTCTTCACTTATGTTTTAAGAAAAAAAGTATTTATTTGAAAGGAAGAACAAGAAAAAGGGAGGGAGGGAGCAGGAAGAAAGAGCAGAAATTTCCCGTGCGCTGCTTACTTCTTCAAATGGTCACACGATCCAGGGCTGCTCGAGGCAGAGGCCAGGGAGTCCAGGCAGGTGGGCCATCCTCCTGCTGCCTAGGCAGGCGCACGAGCAGGGAGCAGGGAGCGGATCGGAAGCGGAGCAGCCGGGACTCCAACTGGTGCTCTGCCATGGCAGGTGTGGCTCAGCTCAGAGTCACAACACCGCCTCCTGGAGCTTGATGTCTTCAGGTGCCTTCACGATGCAGTCTAGCGCCCTCTTGTGTCACTTCCCAGGACTGCTCTCTGCATACCTTTCAGGCCAGGCATAGCAGGAGTGGAATAACTCAACTTTTGTGTATTTTGGTAACGTCTTAATTTCTCCCTCACTTTTTTTCTTAATTGCAAAAACAGATTCACAGAAAGAAGGAGATACAGAGAAAAAAATCTTCCATCCAATGATTCACTCCCCAGGTGGCCACAATGGCCAGAGCCGCGCCGATCCGAAGCCGGGAACCAGGAGCTTCTTCCAGGTCTCCCAAAAGCAGATGAGGGTCCAAAGGCTTTGGGCCGTCCTCGACTGCTTTCCCAGGCCACAGGCAGGGAGCTGGATGGGAAGTGGAGCAGCTGGGACTCAAACAGGCACATATTTGGGATCCCAGTGGTTGCAAGGTGAGGACTTTAGCCACTAGGCTATTGTGCCGGGCCTTATCCCTCACTTTTTAAAAAATTATTTTTATTTGAAAGGGCAGATTTATGGAAAAAGCAGAAACAGAGAGATTTTCTATCTTTTGGTTCATTGCCAAAATGGTTGCAATGGCCAGGTGGTCAGTTCCAAAGCCAGGGGTCAGGAGTGTCTTTGGGTCTCTCATGTGGGTGCAGAAGGCCTCTGCCATTTTCTACTGTTTTTGCCAGGCACTGGTGCCTGTTTGGGATGCCAGTGCTGTGGGGTGGGATTTCATCCACTACGCCACTGTGCCAGCCCCAATTTCTCCCTCACTTTTTTTTTTAATTATTTATTATTTAACTTCATTAATTACATCTTATTATGTGACACAGTTACATAGATACTTGGGTTCTCCCACCCCTCCCCAAACCCTCCCACCATGGTGGATTCCTCCACCTTGTTGCATAACCACAGCTCAAGTTCAGTTGAGATTCCCCCATTGCAAGCGTATACCAAACATAGAGTCCAGCATCTTATTGTCCAGTCAAGTTCAACGGCTTCTTAGGTATACCCTCTCTGGTCTGAAGACAGAGCCAGCAGAGTATCATCCCAGTCAATTGAAAGCTTCAACATACCATCAGCAAAAATTTACATCATTATGGAATTAATTGACATAGTAATGAGTAACCAATATGTTAAAGATAAATGCGAGTTCCCAGCCACCTTCTGTGACCACCTCACCTACACTTCAATTTTAGTTTATACACAACATATAACATTCAAAACATAACATGTTATACATAACATCATATCATCTTAAATTAAGGTCCCTCACTTTTTTTTTAAGATTTATTTTTATTGCAGGCCCGGCGGTGTGGCCTAGTGGCTAAAGTCCTCGCCTTGAACGCCCTGGGATCCCATATGGGCGCCGGTTCTAATCCCAGCAGCTCCACTTCCCATCCAGCTCCCTGCTTGTGGCCTGGGAAAGCAGTCGAGGACGGCCCAATGCATTGGGACACTGCGCCCGTGCGGGAGACGGGGAAGAGGTTCCAGGTTCCCGGCTTCAGATCGGCGCGCATCGGCCCGTTGTGGCTCACTTGGGGAGTGAATCATCGGACGGAAGATCTTCCTCTCTCTCTTTCCTCCTCTCTCTGTATATCTGACTTTGCAATAAAAATAAATCTTTTTTTTTAAGATTTATTTATTTTTATTACAAAGTCAGATATACAGAGAGGAGGAGACACAGAGAGGAAGATCTTCCATCCAATGATTCACTCCCCAAGTGACTGCAATGCCCAGTGCTATGCCAATCTGAAGCCAGGAGCCCAGAGTCTCTTCCTCCAGGCCTCCCAGGTGGGTGCAGGGTCCCAAGGCTTTGGGCCATCCTCGACTGCCTTCCCAGGCCACAAGCAGGGAGCTGGATGGGAAGTGGAGCTGCTGGGATTTGAACTGGCACCCATATGGGATCCCGGTGCGTTCAAGGCGAGGACTTTAGGAGCTAGGCCACACTGCCGGGCCCTCTCCCTCACTTTTGAGGGGGAGTTTTGCTGCCTCTGGCTATAGGGTTGTCGATGGAGAACACTGTCTATGATCTTACAGTCTGATGAGAACTATTCTGACAGTCTTACTGAGACGCCCCTGTACATGATGACTCTCTTGTTGCTTTTATTCACTCTGTATTCCAGAAGTTATAATATGTGCAGGTCTCTGGGAGCTCACTGGACGTTGGTGTGTTTCTGTATATCATTGGTAACTTTCATGCGTTACATCTTGTTTATTTCTTCTTCTGGCACTATGGCATAAGTTACGCCTCTGCCTGTAGTGTCGGCATCCCATATGGTACCAGTTTGAGTCCCAGCTGTTCCGTTTCTGATCCAGCTCCCTCTAACATGCCTGGGAAAGCAGCAGGAGACGGCCCAAGTCCTTGGGACTCTGCACCCACGTGGGAGACCTGGAGGAAGCTCCTGGCTCCTGGCTTCAGACCAGCTTAGCTCTGGTGGGGAGTGAACCAGCAGATGGAAGATCTCTCCCTGTAAATCTTCCTTTCAAATAATAAATCAATCTTTAAAAATTGTAAAAATATATGAAATTGAAAATCAGCTTATAGATATCTCTAGAAATATTCTGCTAGTATTTTAGAATTCAGTGAATTCTACAAATCAGTTTGGAGAGAATTTTCATCTTATGATACATGTATGTGTTGGGTGGGCATGGTTCAGCAGCTAAAGGTACAACTTGGGGTCCCCCATCCGGATTCAGAGTGTCTGATTCAAGTCCCGGTGATCGGTGTGACTAGTTAGAGGAAGTATAGGCAACCGTGCATCGTGAGATCCTAACGCTGTGTCTGTTGATCCGACACACCTGCCTTCCCAGGAAGGCCGCCCTCCCCGTCCCTCGTGGGAAGAGGGAGCAGCGGGAGTCAGTCCCCCGCACTGCAGGTGCACGCTCCTGGCTGAGCTGCCTGGTTATGGTTGCCCTTTCATGTCTCCCCTCATCTCTTGTTCCTGGCCCACTCACGCTGAGTAGTTCTCTGGACAGGGCAGTCGACACTCCTGCTTGAATGAACATTTATTCCCTCCCTGGGGACTGGTTCCGTTTGCAGGCAATACCAGTCCACCTGGTACTTCTGTCTCAGGAGGAGACAAGATCTCTGGTTTTACGAATGGAATATTCGCTGCCCACACCATTGGATACTCTGTGCTTCTAATCCAGCTCCCTGCTAATGTGCCTGGGAAAGCAGTGGAAGACAGCCCAATGCTTGGGTCCCTGCACGCATGTGGGTGACCTGGGTGAATCTCCTGGCTTTAGCCTGGGAAGCCACAGCTAAAGCTATGACAGAACAAACCAGCAGATGGAAGATTTCTGTCTGCCTGTTTCAAATAAATAAGTCTTAAAAAAAAAAAAAAGATTTAGGGCCTGGCGCCGTGGCCTAGCAACTAAAGTCCTCACCTTGACTGTGCCGGGATCCCATATGGGCACCATTTCTAATCCCAGCAGCTCCACTTCCCACCCAGCTCTCTCTCTGTGGCCTTGGGACCCTGCACCTGCGTGGGAGACCTGAAGGAAGCTCCTGGCTCCTGACTTCAGCTCAGCACAGCTCCGTTCGTTGCAGCCACTTGGGGAGTGAATCATCGGACAGAAGATCTTCCTCTCTGTTTCTCCTCCTCTCTGTATATCCGACTTTGCAATAAAAGTAAATAAATAAATCTTTAAAAATATTTGTTTTTATTGAAAAGGCAGATTAGATTTACAAAAATGAGACAGAGATAAAGATCTCAGTCCAATAGTTCACTTCCCAAGTGGCAACCATGGCCAAAGCTGAGCTGATCCAAAGACAGGAGTCAGGAGCTTCTTCTGGGCCTCCCACATGGGTACAGGCTCCCGAGGCTTTGGGCTGTCCTTGACTGCTTTCCCAGGCCACAATGAGGGAGCTGGGTGGGAAGTGGAGGAGCCAGGACATGAGCCAGTACCCGTATGGGATCCTGGTGCTTGCAAGGGGAGGATTTAGCCAACAGAACGATCACACGGGGCCTATAAATAAAGGAAGACATCTAGGACACGTACGTGCATGTGTGCGCACGCGCGTATCGAGCTGGGGGACTGAGCACTACACTAGGTTTGGCGCTGTGGACAACATTGCCCTGGTCCTGCCTACCAAAGCCAGACAAGAGAGAGCAAAACTGTTTCCAAGGGCTGTGGCTGTGTCCCCGAACCAAGTTCAGGAATAGATAGGCGAACAGGAAGCTAGCACGCTCATGCGATTTTACCACCGGTTGCCTAGGAGATGTTGTCGCCAGGCGTGCAAAACAGCTCAGTGGGAGAGACTGAGTCAAAGTGACAAGCCAGGCATGACTGCAGACAAGGCAGCTGTGGCGGCTGTCACGGCTGTGCTGCCACGCCAAGACACACACTGAACCTCAAGGTGCTGAAGGCCTGACACGGGGGCTGGGCGGGGGCTCTAGTGCGTCAAGTCGCTACCTGGAAGGCCGGCATCCCGTATGGGCGCCGGTGCATGGGTTGGCTTCCCTACTTCCCATCTAGCTCCCTGCTAATGCACCTAGGAACGCAGCAGAAAATGGCCCAAGTCCTTAGGTGCCTGCACCCACACGGGGGACCCAGAGGAAGCTCCTGGCTTAGGATCGGCTCAGTCCTGGATGTTGGAGCCACTGGAGTGAACCAATGGGCTAAAGAGCTCCCTCCCTGTGTTTCCTTCTCTCTGTAAATCTGCTTTGCCGATAAAATTAAATCTTTTTTAAAACAGGCAATCAGAGCCTCTTGTGAAATGTACGTGGAAGCAAGCGTATGCCAGTGGTTGTGTCAGCACTGGATGGGCGAAAGGCCAGTGTGTGTGCGGTTCTTGCACACTGCCCAGCTGGTGTTGGAGTACACGGGGACAGACCCGGGCAGGTTACAGGTGTGTACTCTAAAGAAAGCCTCTAGTCCAAACCCAAAGAGTTTCAGTTCATAAGCCAACAGAAGAGATGCAGTGAAACTCTCAAAAATAACTACCCCAAAAGTTTGGCCAAGAAGGACGCAGACAGTAGTATTTTAGGACTTCTACCAATAACTATATTAAATTGAAGTGGCCTAAACACTACAACTAAAAGGTAGAAATTATTCAACCATATTTTTAAAACGAGGTATTTGTTTATTTGAAAGTGTGAGTGAGAAAGGAGGGAGAGAGATCTTACACCTGCTGGTTCACTCCTCAAGCGGCTGCAATGGCCAGAGCTGAGCCAAGCGAGAGCCAGGAACCAGGCCTTTCATCTGGGTCTCCCATCTGGGTGGCAGGGGCACAAAGTTCTTTGGCTACCCTCCATTGCTCTTCCCAACCTGTTAGGTGGGAGCTGGATTAGAAGTGGAGCAGCTGGGACACGAACTGGAGTCCATGTGGGTTGCTGCTGCTGTCGCCATGGCTTACATGCTATGCCACAATGCCAGCCCCTCAATCATACTCTTTAAAGTGAGCCAACTGGAGGTGGGTCCTGAGTGCAGTGGTGAAGTGACAGTTGGGATAGCCACATCCTGTGCCTAGTTCTTCCATGTCTAATCCAGCTCCCTGCTGATGTGCAGCCATAGCAGGTGGCAGATAATGGGTCCAAGTGCTTGGATCCCTGCCAACCATGTGGGAAATGTGGCAACCCTGGGTGACAGTCAAGCCGGACCTTCTAAAAATATTCTGACGCATCCATAACTTGACTCTTGCCATGACCTCACGTTCTAGAGGAGTTCCTTGCAAGGGTGAAAGTGTATTATTTCAAGAAAACTTCTCATTCCAGGAAGGGATCTTACTTTTCTTTGTCAGGCAGGGCCTCTGAAAGTCATATTCTATTCCAAACACGGAGATAATTACAGGTTCCATGGTCTGACCGTGGAGTGCATGTGTCGAAGCTGGGCCTCCTCAGTGGCTCAGACGGAGCAGTGGACAGCATGTCCAGGTGCACACGGAGGACATGGCAGCACACTGGAGCCTGCAGAGGACACCTGGTACCATAGCAGAGGACCAAATTGATCACCTACCCCAGCCAGATATTGGCAGTGCGTATCTGGGCGAACGGACACTCTTAAGATGGACTATGTCAGCCAGTGGACTCTGGAGAGATTTCATCGCGCTTGGAGCAGCAAGATCGGCAGCAATTCAGAACCGTTGAACTATTGAAGCCTCATGAGCAGGACCCTCAGAGCATGCCCCGCATCGGGGACCCTGGGGCTGTCCTGCACCCCAGGGTACAGAGGCAGTTGGGAGGCTGGGTGTGGCTTCTCCCCTTCCTCCTCCCTTCCTCCAGACACAGGAAGTAAATAAGAGAATGTGGAAATAACGGTCTCACCCCCTTCCTGCAGCCCCGACTCTTCTCACTCTGACCAACTATGTAAAAATCATCAAAATAAAAATAAGTATCTTAAAAAAAAAGTCTGCCTCTGCTTCATTTGGGGATGGAAGTGGTCAGCTCTCAACGGGAAACCCAGGCGAATTTCAGCTACTGGCTTTGGTCGTTCTATGGAGCAAACTGCTAACGGAAGATGTTTGTTAATCTCTCTCTCTGCCTTCCAAATTAAGTGAAAACAAACAAATAAAAACTTGCAAAAGTGATCCAACTGCCCATTTGCTGTGAAATTAACTTGAAATATAAAAACATGTAAGCTAAAGCAAAGAAGAAAGTGTCCTATGCTAGTCCTGGAGGGGCCCGGAGGCGGCTGGCGCCGTGGCGCAGCCACAGTCCCATGCAGGGCCCTGGGCTTGGGCCCCACCGCTGCCTTGCATCACACCTCCTGCTTCTGGCTTCTCGGTGTGAGCTCTTGCTACACGCTGGGAGACCTGCATGGCGCTTCCGGCTACCAGCTTTGAGTTAGTCGCTGTTACCATCACTGTAGCTGTTACAGTCGTTTGGTGGAATGAATCCACAGATGGAAAATTCTCTCTCTCTCTTTTGATCACTCTACCTTTCAAATAAATATTGTTCTAAAGCGATAAAGGTAAGCACAATGTTACCTATGGCAATGCCTGCCTGGAAAGTGAAATTTGTCTCCCAGCTTTGTATTATCTCCCGTGCAGAACAGGGGACCAGGCGGTCAGTACTGCCCCTCAAGCTAAGTAGATGAAACATGGCTGCCTAAGCCACCTGCAGATACCTTGCTCAGTGCCCTCCCGCCGATGCTGTGACAATCACCTTGACAACTCTGAGAATACACCACAAAAGGACCAGAAGAGAGCCCAGCATGGTAGCTTAGTGGCTAAGTCCTTGTCTTGCATGCGCTGCTTTCCCATACGGGCACTGGTTCATGTCCTGCCTGCTCCACCTGCCTTCCAGCTCCCTACTTGTGGCCTGGGAAAGCAGGACAGCTCAAAGCCTTGGGATCCTGCACACACGTGGGAAACCCAGAAGAGGCTCCTGGCTCTTTGCTTCAGATCAGCTCAGCTCTGGCCATTGTGGCCACCTGGGGAGTGAACCAGTGGATGGAAGATCTTTGTTTCTATCTCTCCTTTCTGTAAATCTGACTTTCCAACAAAAATAAATAAATCTCTCTTTTTTAAAAAGAAGGTTGGAAAAAAAAAAGGCCAGAGGAAGGCAGCTTGCAGATCCAATAACAGCCTAGCCCCTTTCCCAGAAAAATCACTATTCCCCTTGCCTCGTTCTAGTGCTGTCTGGGCCCCCCGACCCCAGCAGGTGGAGACAGTGACTTGCGCGTCAGGCTCCACTTCACTCTTCAGCCACTGAATAAAGCGTGTGCTGTGGAGGTTCAGCTTTGGCTTCGTTGCTGGCTTTGCAACTTCGGACGGACCAACCACCCAATACTGGGGTCTCTCCCCATCTGAGGACTCCCCTATAAGGCAGGAAAAGGATGCAGACCAAATGGGCAGCCAATGAAACGGAAAACAAAAACAGTAGAGAAGAAGCAAGGAATTCAAGAGTAGCCTGATGGCCTCTGAGTGTTCTCATTGGGAACGAGGGGGGACACCACGCGTGACCCTCAGGGTCACAGGAGTGGGTGGACGTAGTTGGCAACACCAAGACTCCCTCAGGAAGAGGTCAAGGTCTCACACAGCTGCTGGCCGTCAGGTCAGGTGATGATGCAGTGGGAGGAAGAAAATGAGGCCCCAGAGTCCACTCAGAGAGTGATCGTATGAGGGCAAAGCCACCACTGGACTCCTGTATCCCCCAGAAAACGCACTCTCAACAGGCGCGGGGGAATGGAGCTCGATGGTAAACTAGGTGGATAAGAAACCACCAGGTCATGTTACTCCAGGAATGCCAGCCGGATCTAACAACACAGAAGCACGCTGCTTTACCGCACTTGCAGGCCCACGGGAGGAGACAAGACACTCCAACCACGCACAGGAAGTACTGCTCGGCCTCCAGCGTTTATTCCTGTGATGCCGTAGCAGGCTCACTGTCTGTCTGCTACCGTTGGCATCCCGTACGGGCACCAGTTCATGTCCCAGCTGCTCTACTTCCCGTCCAATTCCCTGCTTATGGCTTAGGAAACAGAGGATGGCTGGAGTCTTTGGGACCCTGCATCCATGTGGAAGACCCAGAAGAAGCTCCTGGTTCCTGGCTTAGCTTGGCTCAGCTCTGGTCATTGTGACCATTCAGAGTGAACTAACAGATAGAAGATATCTCTCTCTCTCTAAAATCTGCTGTTACAATAAAAATAAATAGGGCCCAGCAGAGTGGCCTAGCAGCTAAAGTCCTCACCTTGAACACCCTGGGATCCCATATGGGCGCCGGTTCTAATCCCAGCAGCTCCACTTCCCATCCAGCTCCCTGCTTGTGGCCTGGGAAAGCAGTCGAGGACGGCCCAGTGCATTGGGACCCTGCACCCGTGTGGGAGACCCGGAAGAGGTTCCTGGTTTCTGGCTTCAGATTGGCACGCATCGGCCCATTGTGGCTCACTTGGGGAGTGACTCATCGGACGGAAGATCTTCCTCTCTGTGTCTCCTCCTCTGTATATCTGACTTTGTAATAAAAACAAATCTTTAAAAAAAAACAATAAAAATAAATATATATTTTTAAGGGTGAGCGTTTGGCCCAGTGGTAAAAATGTTGCTTAGGTGACAGTGCTGTGGTAAAGTGGGTCAAGCTACCGTTTGCAGTGCTGGCATCCCGTATGGGCACCAGTTCAAGCCCCAGCTGCTCTACTTCCCAGCTCCCTGCTAATGTGCATGCAAAAGCAGCAGCAGATGGCTCAGATGGTTGGCCCTGGCTGTGGTAGCCACTTGGGAGAGTAAATCAGCAGATGGGAGGTCTCTCTCTCTCTTTTTTTTAAAGATTTATTTATTTTTATTGGAAAGTCAGATATACAGAGAGGAGGAGAGACAGAGAGGAAGATCTTCTGTCCAATGATTCACTCCCCAAGTGAGCCGCAATGAGTGCAACGGCCGATGCTATGCCGATCCGAAACCAGGAACCAGGAACTTCTTCTGGGTCTCCCACGCGGGTGCAGGGTCCCAAGGCATTGGGCCGTCCTCAACTGCTTTCCCAGGCCACAAGCAGGGAGCTGGATGGGAAGTGGAGCTACCAGGACTAGAACCGGCGCCCATATGGGATCCGGGTGCATTCAAGGCGAGGATTTGGCAGCTAGGCCACGCTGCCGGGCCCGGGAGGTCTCTCTCAATTCTGCCTTTCAAATAGATTAATTTTTTTGGGGCGGGGGAAGATGCTGCTTAGGATTGCCGCATCCCACATGGCAGGGCCTTCACTGGACCCCAGCTCTGCTCTTCATCCCAGCTTCCCACGAACATATGTGTTGGGAGGCAGCAGGTGGCGCCGAGCAGGAGCCCCGGATGAAGCTCCCGGCTTCTGGCTTTGGCTGCTCTAGTCTTGGCTGCTGTGGGCTTTTTGGGATGTAACATCTTCTCTGCATTTTCAGATAAAACACAAACACGTCAATGAGTGAAAACAGTAGGCACCGAACGGGGACCAATGGTCCCACGCAGGAAGATTTCCTTGTCCTTCGGGGAGAACCGGCAAACTTGAAGAACTGGCCCCAGAAATGACGAAGTGAAACTTGAAGAGAGAAACCAGCGTGGGAGAGAGCAGAAGTGTGGGGCGGTCTAACACACGTAGGACGGGAGCTGCGAAAGGGGAGAGCTCACGGATTGAGGCTTAGAGATAGCGTTCTAGAAGGTTTTCAGAAGCAGTGGAAGGGGCAGTGGACCATAGATCCAAGGGGCTCAGAATCAGGCTGCATCACACACCCATGCACACACACACACACACACACACACTACACATACCCTTCCCTGGGCACATCATACTCACACTACCAAAAAGCCAATCACAGGGAAGAAAAAATCCTGACCACAGTATAGGGGAAAAAAGACACGTCTGCTATCAGGAACATTGATAAAAATGACATCGGTAAGACTGCATCGTTCATGGTGAAGACCTCTCGTAAAGTCCGGGAATAGGGAGGTTCTGCTAGCAGACCTGCGTGCCAGGAAACACTGGAGGGGACTCTGGAGAGGCGCTTTTGGCAACGGCTGGAGTCAGACGCAACAGATGTTTCTCCTCTTAATCTAAAACAGATTTCTCTACCATGAAAAGAAGCGACGGTGCGGCGTGACAGATGAACTGCAGAGGCGTGAGTGGACAGAACGTTGGTGTTTCACCTCAGGGCCTTTGGCGCCACCCCAGCACGCCTTCTAAACCTCCTTCAGGCTGGACTGGTACCCCGATTCTCCCAGGTAAGAAACCTATCTGCTGAGTGGATCATGTTGTCTCCCTGTAACCACTCCTTCCCAACCCGCCCAGCTCCAGCAGCCCCTGCTTGCATGCACTGGGAAATCCCACCTCTTGCACCTTCTTCCCATGATTGTCCCAATCCCCCCCAGCGCCGCCCTGCTGGCCACTGCTGTGGGGTTCCCCGGTCACATCCCTAAGGCCCTGGCCTTCTCTGGGTAGACCCCCTGTCACTGCCTGCCACAGTTCCTGGATGGCTGCAGTGCCTGCGCTGGGCTGCTGGGATGGCCCGTGGCATCCTGCCCTTGGCCCTGCCTCCCACCGGCCCGCCTGTCAGGTTTGGGTTTTGTTTGTCACATCTGGGTTCCTGACATGGTCCTGGATTGAGAGAGTGTGGCAGCCACTTGTCATGTCTATTCTGTTCATTATCTTAAAAAAAACTACATGGTTTAGGTCCAGTGCCATAGTGTAGTGGCTGAACTCCTCACCTTGAACGCCCGGATCCCGTATGGTCAACCGGTTCTAATCCCGGCAGCCCTGCTTCCCATCCAGCTCCCTGCCTGTGGCCTGGGAAAGCAGTCGAGGATGGCCCAAAGCCTTGGGACCCTGTACCCGTGTGGGAGACCTGGAAGAAGCCCCTGGCTCTTGGCTTAGGATCAGCTCAGCTCCAGCCATTGCAGCTATTTGGGGAGTGAACCAGTGGATGGAAGATCTTTGTCTCTCCTTCACTATGTAAATGACTTTCCAATGAAAAAAATTAAATGTTTAAAAACAACCACCACCAATCTGGTGCAACTGGTCCAGTTACAAGACAGCAACTGCTAGTCCGAGTTCTATTCTAACAACCCCCTAGGGTGTCTTTTGCAAAATCAAGGTGCTGTTTTACGGTAACAGTGCTTGGCCTCAGCCCCTTGAGACTAAGTGAGGAATGGCCCCAAATAGAACTTACTTGTACGCCACACTTTCACATCCAGGGTGGATTTAGGAAAATTTCAAAAATTGTTAGCATGCATTATTGCCTGTGTTTGCCTGTCAGCAAATGTTACATCCTTTGCTTATTGTGAACTTGCTTTCAGAGTTTTCCTGTAACGGCAAGCTTATTTAAAAGGGTAGATGTGTTTGTCTGATGTATGTTTCCTAAGTCAGCTTGCTGTAGTTAAACACTTTGTTCCATCTGGTGTGTGTGTAAAGAGAAACCCAGAAGTGGAGAACTGGACAGATGGATTAAAAAAAAAAAATAGTGTCCTAGAAGTTTTTCAGAAGCAGTGGAAGGTTATGAATCATAGACCCAAGAACTCGGCATCAGGCCCAATAACACTCACACGACCCAAACCCAACAGGAGCCCAACCTGATGGACCCAAGTGACGTCTCGTACGGCCCCTGACTCACGAGGTGGGGCTCCATCCAGCCTCCTTACAGTCTCAGTGGGTCCTCAAGGCAGAACTGAATGGTGGACTATCTACCTACATCAAATCCTGGCTGCCCTATGACTGGGGACCTCCATCTTGCAGGGGCCTGCAGAGTGTTGCTGAGTGCGAGAGCCCACCCAACACAGTAGGGTATTAGGAGCAGTGCTTACTGACTCCAGCTTGGTGACAGCAGCTCCTGCTACACTCCAGGAAGTCAGGGACTTTTCAACTTCATCCTCCCTCAGTTGAGAGGCCTGTAGAACAAAGTTTCCACGCATTCAATTAACTAAGTGACAGTAAGGGAGCTGTGGGAGCCCAAAGTTTCCACGTGGTCAATTAACTTAAGTAGAGTAACAGGAGGAGGCAGGAGGGGCGGGACCTCCTAGTTGATTTAGCATGCATTCAATTAACTTGAATGGATCCAGCCAAGGTAAGACGGGCAGGGCGTGGAAAACTCTCACAATTTTTTTTTTTTAAAGATTTATTTATTTATATTGGAAAAGCAGATAAGATTAACAGAAAGAAGGAGAAAACCATCTTCCATCTGCTGGTTCACTTCCCAAAGGGCCACAATGGCTGGAGTTGAGCCCATCTGAAGTCAGGAGCCGGGAGTTTCTTACGGGTCTTCCAGGTCCCAAGGCATTGGGTCATCCTCTACTGTTTTCCCAGCCACAGGCAGGGAGCTGTATTCAGAAGTGGGGCAGCCAGGACATGAACAAACACCCACGTGAGACACCAGTGTGAGGATTCAGCCTTGGAGGCACGGCAGGGCCTGGTCATCACAGATATTTTGCTTATGTCTGGCGAACTTCCTTCCCTCCTACCACTTTCTTGTCTGAAGAGGACCTCTACAAACAGTCCTTACGTACTGCACAGGGTGGGTAAACCACCTGCTGCACCGGCTGCCCCGGCTGCCCCGGCCTTCTCCAGGATTTTTCAACTCTTTTCTTTTTTTTCCTTTTTGTTTCTTTCTCTCCTTCCTTCCTTCCTTCCTTCCTTCCCTTCCTTACAATTTTCTGTAACCTTTGGGATTTTCTTTCATTTTCTTTTCTTCATTTTTATTGGGAAGGCAGATATACAGAGAGGAGGAGAGACAAGAAGGAGGAAGATCTTCCGTACGATGGTTCACTCCCCAAGTGGTCGCAACGGCTGGAGCTGAGCCAGTCTGAAGCCAGGAGTCAGGAACTTCTTCCAGGACTCCCATGCAGGTGCAGGGTCCCAGGGTTTAGGCCGTCCTCGACTGCTTTCCCAGGCCACAAGCAGGGAGCTGGATGGGGAGGGATTGCTGGGATTAGAAATGGTGCCCATATGGGATCCTGGTGCATACAAGGTGAGAACTTTAACTGCTGCACTAATGTGCCAGGCCCTGTCCCATCTTCCTTAATTCACTACTTTCGCTACTATCCTAGGACTATCCTAGGACTCACTTTGGGGAAACTAAACACAATGAGTTATCACAGGTTGAGATGGCTGTCCCATCAGGACAAAGTGTGACCCATTTGGTTACTTCAGAAATAAGACAAAACGGGGGCTGCCATGGTGGCACAGCACGTTAGGTTGCTGCTCTACTTTCGATCCAACTCCCTCCTAACATCACACACCTGGGAAAGCAGTGCAAGGCGCCCCAAGTCCCTGGGCCCCTGCACCCACAGGGGAGACCCAGAAGCAGCTCCTGGCTGCTGAGCAGCTGCTGATCAGCTCAGCTCTGGCCTTTGCAGCCTTTCCAGGAACAAGTCAGCGGATGAAGACCTCTCTGTATTTCCTTCTCTCTGTGAAATCTACTTTTCAAATAAATAAATAAATAAATCTTAACACAAACAAACAAAAAACCCTCCAAGTTATTTGAGATCTTCTGTGTGCAGGCAAGGAAACATGCTGACCCTAGGTGACTGAAGAGTCCCCGGACTCCCCAAGGCCCTGTCCCACTGCCCCCACTCCCTGTGGCTTAGCAGTCCTGAAGCCAGCACCCCTGTCCTGTAGCATGTTCTGATGAATTAAGGCCCAGACCAGGTTGCTTGTTAAAAATTGGAATGTTTTAAATTCACATGTAACTACTAACATTCTCATAGTAGGGCCTCGTGTTGCCATAGCAACAGGTTAGCTTGCGGCCCGTGACCTGGAACAGCATACCCCAGTCCTGGCTGCTCTACCACCCAGCTGGTTTCTCGATTCGGATACAGAGGGCGCATCCACAGCCCTTATGTCCCTGAAAGATCTCTGGAAGAAGTCTAAAGCTTGCTTCCTAGTGGGAAGTCTCCACCTGGATACATAAAGGCATTGCAGAGCTTGCACGATGAGTCTAGAACTCTCCAGCAATGGCTCTGGAATCTGCGCTGTAATAATTAAATCAGAGACTGCCAAGTCTGGAGTTCTTCAGTTTGGGGACTAACTGAAGCTCATGGGAGGACTAGTTGGTGAGATCTTTGCTAGGGATCCTTGCAGCTCCTGTTGAACCCATGCAAACATTTCCATCCATGGCAGGCTTCCATGTCCCACCCCGTAGGAGGCGAGAAACCTTAGTCTGAACTGGTCGGGGCTGCCCTGGCTGGATGTGACTTTCTGTTCGCTCCTGGTCACCTGCTCGTTCTCTGCTGGTCCTGGGGCAGGATGGGACCTGTCTTATGAGCTCCAGACACCACATTTTTCTGAATTGGAGACTCCCTTTTGCTGTTTATTAACTTGTCTATGTTCTGGTCTCTCGTGTTACTGGAAAAGTCATTTCTCCAGTTGTTTCCTGAGAAGTGCACACAGGTAGGCATGCATTCTGGCAAGATGACTTCTCTTAGAGTTTAAAATAATAAAAGGGGTGCCCAGCGGTCTGGCCTAGCGGCTAAAGTCCTCACCTTGAACGCGCCAGGATCCCATATGGGCGCTAGTTCTAATCCCAGCAGCCCTGCTTCCCATTCAGCTCCCTGCTTGTGACCTGAGAAAACAGTCGAGAATGGCCCAAAGCCTTGGGACCCTCCGCTGTTGTGGGAAAACTGGAGGAGGCTCCTGGCTCCTGGCTGCTGATCGGCGCAGCACTGGCTATTGTGGTCACTTGGGGAGTGAATCATCGGATGGAAGATTTTCCTCCTTCCTGTCTCTCCTCTCTGTATATCTGACTTTCCAATAAAAATAATTCTCTAAAAAATAATAAAAGGGAAATTCAGAAGGCTTTTTTTGTTTGTATAGAATGTTTCTGATTTTAATGCAACTGCAGTGCCTGTGTTTGAAAGAGCCAACATGATAATTTGAGACATAGCAAGACTAAAGTGGTTTGCAGTCCAGCAAAGGCGCTCAGCCATCTACATACTCACCTGGTTCTGTGTTTGTAGCAGTGTCTAGGAGCTCCTCAGGCCACCTCCGGGACAGCGCCCACGTGTACCGTACAGCTCCAGCTGAGTCGTTCTGACCCGAGTGCAACTTTGTGCACTTTCTCTCCCCCATCCATCCACTCCCCTGCTGTCCGAGGGCTGGGCAAACGCTGCGGAGGCCACACCCGTGTGCCTGTTTTCCATGAAAAAAGATCAAGCTGAGGTTGAACTGGAGTGCACGCGTTCCCTCCTACGGGACCAGAGGAAATATCAGGAAACATGTAACTTCATCATCTTCGTCATCCCATCGGGCACCTGCTACTGCTGTGTGTCCGTCACAAATGCACAACTTGTAGCAGACCTCGTGCCCATTGTTCCTTGGCTCAAGCATGCATTCGCATGGAATCAAGTAGCGGGGACCAGCAAAAGGGGTGCTTGGGGGCAGGGGGCAGGGGGCAGGCTTGGGTCCTGACAGCTTGGCTGGGTATAGGAGACATTTCTAGGCAAAAGACCCCACTATAAACAAAGTCAGTTCCACAGGAGGACATTTGCCCAGTGAGGAGCTCGCGGGGTCCCAGAGCCAGGCTGCGCTTCCCTACCCAGCTCATCCGTTGTTCCCTCCGCTCTGCGTGCATGGCCTGAGCACCCACGGTGTCAACAGTACAGGGAGCTGAAAAACATCCAGATGTGGACCTGGGGACTCCCAGGGGCTCGGTGTCCATCCCCAGAAGGGGCATCCTGGGAGGCAGCAGAGCCCTGGCTGTCACTGAGTGTAGGGTGAGAGGTAGCAGCTGGGCTCCCCAGGGACAGGTCAGGGGGCCAGGGGCATTTCTGGGAATGTGCAGAGCACTGTTGTTCAGAGGTGGCCTGTGCTATGTCCGGGGGGACAAAGATTCTTTCCGGTAGTTCTCTGAGGAGGACAGAGCCATCTGTGCTTCCGCTTCTGACCTGCATCAGAGCTACAACTTTTACACCCAGCTCTCGTGATTCTCCCATTTCACTTCCCCAGGAAGCAGCAAAGCTACAGCCCCCTGGAAGATACAGCCATGGAGACAGTCCTTCCCCTCACTTGCATAAGGAGAACCTTGCTTTGTGCCCTAACCTGAGCCTGACCCACCTTGGGGGTGGACATAAGGGTTGTCAGTGTGTTGTTCTGTTACCACCTGGCTTGTAGGGCAAACCTGCCTTTATTAACCATGTCTTAGGGAAATCCGATCTGGGGTCATTTCTTCTATCTTTTTAAAAGATTTTTAAGATTAATTTTTTTATTGGAAATGTAGATATACAGAGAGAAAGAGAGACAGAAAGATCTCCCATCCACTGGTTCACTCCCTATGTGGCCATAATGGCTGGAGCTAAGCTTATTAAATGCCAAGAGCCAGGAGCTTCTTCTGGGTCTCCCATGTGGAGCAGGGTCCCAAGGCTTTGGGCCATGTCTACTGCTTTTCCAAGCCACAATGAGGGAGCTGAGTGGGAAGTGGAGCAGCCGGGACATGAACCAGTACCCATATGGGATCCTGGTGGATGCAAGGTGAGGATTTATTTAAACATAGACATTTGGGGCCATTTCTTAGGTTTAGGAGAAAAATGTGCCAAAGTCACTGAAAGCACCATTTGAAGTTAGAAATGTTGGCCCTTGTGACATGGAGATCATCCATCTTTTAGAATGATCAACTCTGAAGTCTAGAGGCCAGGTTAAGCCTCTGCCTAGGACTCTGGCGTCCCACACTGGAGTGCTGGTTATGAGTCTGGCTGTTCTGCTGTCGACTCAGCCACCTGCTAATGGCCTGGAAAGCAGCATAAGGAGGCTCAAGTCCTGGGCTCTGAACACTCATCAAGGATAGCTGGACCAAATTCCGGGCTGCTGGCTTGGGACTGGGAGAAAAGAGAAGAAAGGAATTGCACGCAGGTCAGTGGATACTGGCCTCCGCCCGGCATTGTCTGCCCCCAGTTAGCTTGCACGTGTTCCGATGAAAATTGCAGTCTATCCCACTTCTCACCGAATTCTTGGGTGCACCTAAAGGTGCTGCAGCCTGGACAAACCCAACCTGGGGTCCCAACCCCAGGACCCATGAGTGTCAGGGGATTCCATGGTCATGCCTAGCTAGGCCAGTCACCACCCCCAGCTCTTCAGCAAATGAGTGGATATTGCAGTCCCACAGGGGTCAGCCCACAGACCCCACACAGAATCTTCTCCCAGATTCAGCTCTGTCACATGCTGGCTAGTGACATGGCCCAGCTCATGGTGGTCCACCCACTACCTCAACACTTACTGACAGGTCACCTAGTCCTGCCAGGCAGGCCCCCAGCTCTAGCTTTTGTGCGCACAGGCAGGTGTAGTTGATGATAACTAGGCCAGTTCAGGTGTCCCACATGGGCAGATTCACTGACCTGATCCAGAAAGTTCCTCCGGTTTCCCTCTTGTAAGCCACTCGGTCTCAGCCCCTCATTTACTTGCAAGTGCAGCAGCCTAGTGCAAGTCCCTCAGAAGTCACTCCTCTCCGTAATGTTGCTCAGCAATCCACAGCCCCGCGAAGTGCTCAAGATGAACCGGGTAGGGGAAGGGCCCCATCTCTCCAGCTTCCCCCACGCAGGGCCTGAGGCACTCTCTCCTCTCCAAGCGGCCACCCCAGCCTTGGGTTCAGCTCGCTCTGGCAGCCCAGGGAGCTGCCAGGAGCCCCAGTGTCCTGAACCCCTTGCACAGAACCCCCAGGTGCTCGGCCTCACCTCCTTCCTCGGCCAAACTCAGGCTTCTTGAATGGGCTGTGAGACACACGGCTGCATGGGCTTCAGGCCCGTCTTCCCCCACCCCTCCCTGTCTTCCTCCCCACCCCTCCCTCCCCTCCTCTCCTCCCCACCACTTCCCTCCTCTCCCACCCCCTATTCGCTACTTGTGACCCATCTGGAACCTCCCACCCAGGGCAGATCGGCACCATTTATCTTCCCACAATGATGCTCGTTTGAAAGGACCAATTCCATTTAACACCGTCATCTCACAAGGGACCCAATCCACGCACACAATCATGATCTTTATTCACGAAACACTTAGGAACGCTTGAAAATAAAAAATCAAATCCTTAAAAAATAAAAAAAAATAAATCTTTGAAAAAACAGAAAAGTAAGTACATCTTCAAAAAAAAACAACAGAACAGAAGCTGCTCAGGCTCTGGGCGGGAGTGGGGAGTGGCCACTCTTTTCTGTCATGGGGCCAACGCTGCCCTTTGGGCCAGCATGACACGAAAGGCCTGCAGGGAGACTCTGCTGTTCCCGCCGCTTCTCTGCCCTGCTGGCAGTGGCCGCTGTGATCTGGCCCAGGCAGGCAGGTGGTTAGCTAGGGTCAGCAGAAGCCTGGAAGCTACACTTCCCCCACTGTGTAACAGTTTTTCAACCACCCATGTGTCTGTTTTGTCAGTTGGTGCCTACCCATCATTACCTGGGACTTGGGCAGTGAGGCGGAGGAGGGGAAAGAAAAAGCCCAAGGGACAAGCTGTACCCAAAGGGCTGAAAACCCCAAAGGGCTTTGTGATAGGCAGGGCTTGAGCGGGGAGTGACCAATCACAGTGCAGCCCGCCCCTCACCCAAGTCCCAGGTGATGATGGGTAGGCACCAACTGCCAAAACGGCCGCCCGGGCAGCTGAAGAGTAGCACACAGATGGGGCAAGTGTGGCTTCCACGCTTGTGACCCTAACTGCCAGCCTACCACATCCCCTGGACCCAGAGGATCTGCAGCCAGCATTTAGGCTGTCTTGGGCAGAGGACGACAACAAACCCACATCCTGCTCTGGTTCAGAGGTCTCTGATAGCAGAAACACAACTGTGCTTTGCAGCACATCTAGGCCTAAGAGGTATTGACTAGCTTCTATGTCCTGGGGAACACTCAGTGGCTGCACCCGGGAGACCTGGCCCTCCTTGCATCCTGAGGCTGGGGACCAAACCACCACTGATTGTAGGCGGTGTGAGCGGTGGACCTTTGTTCGGCGTCCAGTGTGAGTAGCCACGACAGTAGCTCTCAGGGCAAGGTGTGGCAACCACAGTGTATGTTGTCTAGGATTTCGCCTGCGTCTTCTCACAGAATGGTGGTGTGGCAGTTAGCATGGCAAAAAGCCTCATTCCTAAGCTCCATGTGTCGGCCTTAAAGACATCACAGGGCTCGGGGAAGAGCTCTGGGGGCACCGTTCTCAGGGGTCCCACCGAAGCCCTCCGTTAGTTCTCCTTCCTACAGGTGGCAACTCAGCCCCAAATCTGCCTGAATCGCAATTCAAGTGGCTGTCTAGAAGCATGTTGCTTCAAGTCTCTGTGAGCTATCCATCGACCATGACAGTAACTTATGGCTGATAGGATTTCTCCGAAAAGCCTCCTGGCCTTTGTTCAGCACATACTCACACAGGGTGAGCGTGTCGGCGAGCGCTTGTCTCTTGGGCCTTCGCTTTATGGGACGAAGGACGCGTTTATGCCCCAGACCGCGGAGGCCGCCATCTCCTCGCATCACTGTCTCTCATCATGATGTTAAGTCACCTGCTTGTCTGTGGTGAAGTGGCAGCCAGCTTCATGACACCGTAGGTGCCCTGGGCTGTGTCCTCCCGGAAGTCCTATGTATCCTGGTTCATAGTCGTGACGGCCTGACATGGTGACATTTCCCTCAATGCTCAGAATGCGTGTTAACTACCTGCTGGGCCGTTACTGCACTAACTAGCAACACAGAAGGAACACTCCAGGGCACTGACCACTGCAGGTCGACCCCGAGCAAAGCGAGAGAAAGGAGAAGCCAGCCCCACTTTGCTAACGCTACTCATTCCCTCCTGTGTGCTTTGAAACCAACATAACTGCAAAAGAATACCAATGGGACAAAACCAAGAGGGGGAAAAAAGACAAAATTGAGGACAAGCATAAACCAAATAAAACAAGAAACAAACCAGGCACTGGCAGCAGCGGGTTAACTTGCAGTTTGGCGAGTCCTTGCTGCACAGGTCACTGAAAGCAGCTTGCTGACGAGGCGGACGGCAGCCAGCCCCACACAGCAGCCATCACTTTGGGGATTGTATCACAAGAATATCACAAGAGTGGCACGCCATGAAGTTGTGGCAACAAACATACCTATCACTGCCCAGCCTGGGCCTCGCCCATCTTTGTGATGCATAACAGAGGGGCCTTATGGGGTCAGTGCGAGAGATGGACCCATCACAGCCCAGCCCGGAAATCCCTCACAGTGGGCCCTTATGAAGTCAGAGCAAGAAATGGACCAATCCAGGCTACAGACTCCATGGGCACTTTTTTCTTTTTTTCTTTTTTTTTTTCCTAATTTTTCCATTTCAATAAAAAGACCCCAAGGGGTTTTTTTGCTTACATTAGTGAGATGTGTATTTCTTGAGATGCCAAAACCTGTAGAGGTTGCAGTGGGGGGGGGGGGGCAGTGGGACAGGGGCTTGGGGATTCAGCCAGCAGTGCTGGCTTCAGGACTGCTAAGCCACAAGGAGTGGGGGGCAGTGGGACAGGGCCTTGGGGATTCCGGGAGACAATCCAGGGACTCTTCAGTCACCTATGGTCAGCATGTTTCCTCGCATGCACACAACTTGGAGGTTTAAGAAAAAAAATTTTCTGAGGCACTGGCGCAGTAATCCAGCAGCCAAAGTCCTTGCCTTGTATGCGCCAGGATCCCATATGGGTGCCAGTTCTTATCCTAGTGGCCATGCTTCCCACCCAGCTCCCTGCTTGTGCCCTGGGAAAGCAGTGGAGGACGGCCCAAAGCCTTGGGACCCTGCACCCACACGGGAGACCAGGAAGAGCTGGCTCCTGGCTTTGGATTGGCTCAGCTCTGGCCATTGCGGCCACCTGGAGTGAATCTATCTCTCCTCCTCTCTGTATATATGACTTTCCAATAAAAACAAATCTTTAAAAAATTTTATTTATTTGAAAAGTAGATTTCACAGAGAAGGAAAAGAGAGGTCTTCGTCTTGTTCCTGGAAAGGCTGCAAAGGCCAGAGCTGAGCTGATCAGCAGCTGCTCAGCAGCCAGGAGCTGCTTCTGGGTCTCCCCTGTGGGCGCAGGGGCCCAGGGACTTGGGGCACCTTGCACTGCTTTCCCAGTGTGTGATGTTAAGAGGGAGTTGGATCGGAAGTAGAGCAGCAGCCTAACGTGCTGTGCCACCATGGCAGCCCCCATTTTGTCTTATTTCTGAAGTAACCAAATGGGTTACGCTCCGCCTCTCGACAAGGCAGTGCAGTGGCTCCTGGAGTGTAGCTGCGGCTGCTGTTGCCATGCTTGGCTAATAGGCTCCTGCTCGGCTCCCATGCTTGTGTCCTGCAGAGTACCACCGCATGAAACAAAGCTACCAAGATATCTCTGACTTGTGGGCGAGGACCCCACAATAAAATGTGAACTGTAGTAAGAAACACTCTTGGCCACAAGCATGTGGGATCCAGGACATTCCACCTGCACCCTGGAGGCAAAGTGTCCAGGCAGAGATGCAGAGACCATGGGAGCAGACTTGCCTTAAAGGCACAGAACTGCAGTTTGGGAACCAAGCTCTTCCCCACGGTCCTGGTCCTGTGAAGGAAGTGGTGTCAAATGGCCACTCTGCAGGCTCTGGGCTGTTTCCTAGCTGCTTTCTGACAAGGGAGTTGTGTCGCCCAAGTCTGCAGCGAATGCTGTGGGGACCTGGGAAGCTTCCCAGCTCCGTCCTAGCCACGCACACATGGTGCTAAGGCCCTGGGGCTGGCTGCTTTTGCAGCCTGTTGGAAACAAGAGAATATAGCTTCCACATCATGGTTTTCTTTGCATCCACTCTGCTTTTCCATTTTACTTTAAAACAACACCCAGCTACTGCCAACTTTATCATTTTGCTGGAGAGAGGCTGGTGATGGAGCCTCAGTTCACTGGAGGTAATAGTGATCTGCTATGGCCAGCACAGCCAGTAACGTGGACAGAGAGAGGGTCTCTGGATGAAGCACCCACAGGAGACCAGTGATGGTGGAGGTCCCTGCGAAGCCTCTATTGCTCCTTCACCTCTCCTTATATATTCTTCCCCCACATCCTCATTTAGTAGAGTATTGGGTACAGATGAGTCCAATTAGTCCAGGTGTTTTTAGCTACAAGCCCAGTTCCTGTTCCTGCCCAGCCCAACAAGTCCTAATCAACTCCTTAGCCCACAACAGGTCCTCCTTTTTTTGTTTTAAAGCAGACTTGAATGTGCCTGACTTCTGTTGTGGACTCTCAGGTTATCAGCCTTACCCGTCATCGGGAATCTCCGTAGCATGACGGAGCCCCTGTCTTAGGTTGGTCAGTGCCCGGTCCATCTTACCCATCACTGGCTGCCATTCAATGTGTTGCCTGCTGCAGCTGCACAAACCATACTGGGGAGGCTGGTAACCCTGTTGCATGGCTAGGAGTATCTTTAGCTCAGTAGCAATGAGCAGACAGCAGTTCCCGGGCTTGGGAAACATTTTGCACTTGCACAGGTGTCACACACATAAAGACATATGATGGAGAACAAGAGGCCCTAACCATATCCCACAGCATCTGCTGCTCCTCTGCCAACATATCAACCTGCTGTTACAACATAAGCATGCCCACCTGCGTGTGTTCAGCTATCCAGTTCTGTTCCATTGCTCGGGTGGTCAGTTCTGCAAGCTTGTTCATGGGCTCAGTGGTTGCTTAGTGTGTCCTAGGGTCACCGCTGCTGTGGTGGTGGCTGCCGATGCCACAGCAATGCTGGCTACGATGGTCGATGTTATGCGAAAGTCTCTTTTACGCCTTATCAGGCCAACAGAGGCCTCTCCGTTAGCCCTGACAGGCACAGGCAGGATTCCGGACAGCCGCATGACAACAGCAGTATCACCATTGCCATTCCAACACGCCGTTAGGGTGCAGCTGACCTCAGTGCAATTCATTTCAGAGATGTTTTCTGTATGAGAGAAAAACGGGGGGATAACACAGGCAGACACGGGCTTAAAATTCAAGGAGCTGAGGTTTATCCAAGTGAGCGAGTCCTCAAATCTAGAGGAGTGATTGAACTAATAATTTCCATAGGAATAACTGCCTCCCTTAGTATAACAAGGGGGGGCATGCAGTGCCTGCCCATTCCCCGCAAAGCTGCCCCTTAGAAAAAGCGGGAAATACCGGGACCTTGGTGCTCATAGGAGGAAGATAAAAGAGGGGTGCTTAACAATGTACTGATATACTTCCGTAATATATAAAGGCCTAATGTACTTGCTTGTCCTGTTGATCTTCTGACTCAAATGCCATCACCATGGCCAGTACCTGAGCTTTCACAAGACTCCGCAGCAGGAGCTTGCCGGAAAGCCTCTCGGGAATCCACCGTGGGCCATTTTCATTTTCTGGGAAAACACAAACTCATCCTCACCCCCACATGAAGATGGGATCTGAGCCTTGCCACTGACCAGTCAAGGGATCCTTCCACATCACATAACCCTTCTGCTTCTGAGACGGATTCCAATGATGATTGCAGCAGACCGTCCTTCAGCATCCAATGTTAGGAAATTTTAGATAAATAAAACAAGGTTCAAATGATCTTGGGGAATGCCATACTCCCCCTTTTTGTTTTAATAAGGTAATCCTTAACAGTACGGTTGGCACGTTCCACAATACCTTGTCCTTGAGGATTATAGGGAATACCTGTAATTAGTTGTATATGTGGGAGGCAGCAAAATCAGAAAACTTACTGCTGGCATAGCAAGTGTCATTATCAGTTTTAATAACTTTGGGAGTTCCCAAGATGGAAAAACACGCATAGCAATGGGCCAGAGCGTGCCTGACTTGTTCCCCTGCCTGAGGAGTGGCTAGAATAAATCCAGAACAAGTATTGATAGTGACATGCACATACTTTAGTGTCCCAAGCTCTGGGATGTGTGTCACGTCCATTTGCAAATAATCTTAATATACTTCAATCAACTTGATTAACTGTATCCACAAAATGGAAGATAAATCCGTTGGCACTCTTGAGGCCTCGTAAGAATACCAAGGGAAGCCCTAGAATTTGAAACTTTTGAATTCTTGATGCCTTCTTAAAGATGGCTAAAAACATCTGGGCTATGGAAATTTGGGGGGGGGTTAATACAATTCTGAAAAAGTTGAATCCCAAATAATTAAACGGAGAAACAAGTTGCATTTTGTCTGGGGCTATAGTTAATCCTGCCTCAACTGAAGAAAGAGAAGCTGAAGTTGTTACCATAAACCTTTCACAGCTGTGCCCAGACTCAATGGCACCGATGGCACAGGCGGCGCAGAGGGCTCCATGCCTGGCCAAAGCGATTTTTGCTCGGCACACGCTTTGTGGGCATATCCTCTACGGGTGGAGGAGCCTTGGAAGACTCACGTCCATCCTCTTCCCCTTCCTCCTCAGAAGAGGACATCGAATCTTCATGCAGTTTCTCCAGACTTTGGTCTGGGGTTCCTTCTCCTTTTTTACCCTGGTTTGGGGTCCCTTCTGTCTTCTTACTCTGCTTTGCATAAGAAATTATCCTTCTTACTGATAATTTTTGAAGGAAGGGTTGCACCACCGCTTGAGGGGATGACAAAGCATTTTTTTACCAAGCACCAGAGGAAAAAGGAGGCTGCAAGGAGAGCAACCCAGGGGGACACGTCACAGACAGTTTCAAGGAATTTCTGCAAGGCCCTAAGCTTAATGTCGGTGCCTTGTGACTGGAGCAGATCTCAGATTCCCTTAATCATCTGCACTTTAGCGAGTTCTTGGCCCATGATAAATTTTACTTATGCCCCTGCAAAATATTTAATTCTAAGCTTGTCTCTGGATTTCTGGGGTCCCTCAGACTATCCCTCGTGCCCCAGGATGGGGAGAGGGTCTGGGGATGAAATCACTTATGCCCATGCGAAATTTTAATTCTAAACTTACCTTCGTAGGTCCAGGGGCCCCTCAGATTGTCCCTCGTGCCGTGCCCCACATTAGGCGCCATTTGCTCCGGCCAGAGAGCCAGTAATGTGGACACGGAGAGGGTCTGGGGATGAAGCACCGACAGGAGACCAGTGATGGTGGAAGTCTTGTGAAGTCTCCCTTTATTGCTCCTTCTCTCCTTATATACTCTCCCCCCCTCCTCATTTAGTGGGGTATTGGGTACAGATGAGTCCAATTAGTCCAGGTGTTTTTAGCTACAAGCCCGGTTCCTATTCCTGCCCAGCCCAAGGAGTGCTAATCAACTCCTTAGCCCACAACAGCGATCAATGCAGCCCAGCTTAGTGCTGGTGTCCTAGAGGGCAGCCAGTGTGCCAGAGGCCCGAGGCAGCAGCTGGCCGCCAGCTGGCTGCTCACTGGGGACTGGCAAGCCCAGCTTGAGGTGCAGAGTCCTCTCCATCAGGCTCCCTGCGGGCAGAATCCCACACTCCCAGCCTTCTTGGTGTGGCACCAAATGGCTAAGGAACTGGGTAGGACGGGCCTGTGTGCAGACCCAGTGGGCTAAGCTAGTGCCTCAGCTGCTGCCATCCCATTTGAGCACTAGTTGAAGTTCTGGCAGAGCATGGTGCAGGTGCTTCGACCTGTGCCCACACATGGGAGACCCAGAGGAAGCTCCTGGCTTCCCCTGGCATAGCGCAATGCCCCCAGGGCCATCTAGGGTGTCAATGGGTAGATGCAAGTACCCCCAGCACACTATCTCTCTTTAAATCTGCCTTAAAAAAAACTTATTTATTTTTAATGGGAAGTCAGATAGACAGAGAGGAGGAGATGGAGAAAGATCTTCCATCCACTGACTCACTCCCCAAGTGGCTGCAACAGCCTGAACTGAGCCAGGAACCTCCTCCAGGTCTCTCACACGGGTGCAGGGTCCTAAGGCTTTGGGCCATCCTCAACTGCTTTCCCAGGCCACAAGCAGGGAGCTGGATGGGAAGTGGAGCTGCCGGGATTAGAACCGGCGCCCATATGGGATCCCGGCGCGTTCAAGGCGAGGACTTTAGCTGCTAGGCCACGGTGCTGGGCCCAATAAGTCTTGTTTTTTTTTTAAGTTTTATTTATTTTTTTATTGGAAAAGCGGATATACAGAGAGGAGAGACAGGGAGAAAGATCTTCCGTACGATGGTTCACTCCCCAAGCGGGCGCAACGGCTGGTGCTGAGCCAATCCAAAGCCAGGAACCTCTTCCAGGTCTCCCACACAGGTGCAGGGTCCCAAGGCTTTGGGCCGTCCTCGACTGCTTTCCCAGGCCACAAGCAGGGAGCTGGATGGGAAGCGGGACTGCCAGGATTAGAACCGGCGCCCATATGTGATCCTGGCCCGTTCAAGGCGAGGCTTTAAACCGCTACACTATCGCGCCGTGCCCAAAACTAAATAAATCTTTAAATAAAATAATAATAACAACGGCTTGGTGGTAAAGCAGCGGAGCAGCACAGTCAGCCTGTGTCTGTGGCGCCAGCCTTCATTTCCGGTTCGAGTCCTGTATGCCCGATAAGTAGCCGAGGATGGACCGAGGCCTTGGGTCATGTTCATACACCTTCACACTTGAAGTCACACACACAGTTCACACACCCATGCACATTCACCCACCTTCTCACACAGTCACGAACGGCTCCCTTGGTTTCCCTTAAGAAGGCCACAGCACCCACCAGCACATGTGAGACCCTGAGGGTGGGTGCAAGCATGGTAGGGGGGATTGCAGGGGGCTCCCCTCCCCGGCCACTGCTCCCACTGGTGCACACCAGAGCTGGGGGAGCCAGGCTGGGCATCGCGGCGACCGGCCGCCAGGGGGCACGCATGACCTTCCTCTGCCCGGGCCCTGTCTGCTGCGGGATGGAGAAAGTCAGCCCAGTGGAGGATGGGGCCAGCACCCCCGCCTTTCTGCTGTCTTCTCCCACATGAAGGGATGGGCGCCCTTCCCATGAACGCTCAGGAGGGTCCCTCTGTGAGCTCCTGGACGGGGAGGAGCAAGGCACAGCTTGGTCCCTGGCAGCAGGGACATGGATGGCCAGGGTTGGGCTGGGAGCTGGAGTGGGCAGGTGGACCCATGGATGACAAGTACACTGAGGGTTGCTGATGGGACCCAAGTCCAGGTCCACAGCTCGGCTGGGCTGGGTGACACGGCCAGGCAGACCTTCTGGGGGTCCATTCTGAGCTTGGCCTTGGGGTGGCCGGCAACGGGGTCCCTAAGGAGAGAAGTATGGGGCCGCTACTCTCTCTTGGGACACCTGCTCGAGAGGGGACAGTGCACCTGCTGACGGACGCTGGCCCCAAGCTGCAAGGTGCAGGCGTGGGGGGTGGTCTCACCTCCCAGGAGGAGCAAGGCGCCCACGGGCCGAGAGGACTCCCCAGCTGCCATGACTGTGCTCCCAGACCCGGGTTTGGAGGCTGGGTGGTGCTCCTGGGAGGAGGCGGGGCCTGCTGGGAGGCCCGTAGGTCACAGGGTCAGGCCCGCCCACGCCCAGCCTTGGTCCAGGGCAGTTCCTCTGCTGCAGCAGCCTGGACTCCCACACGCATCCCTGCACGGCCAGCCTCTCCCCGCTGCCCTCTCCAGAAGCCGAACCACTGGATTTGGACCTCACAAACAGGAACAAATGAGCCCATTCCCTCCGACGTAGCTTGTCTTGGGTATTTTCTTTCTTTCTTTTTTTTTTTAAGATTTATTTTATTTTTATTGGAAAGACAGATATACAGAGAGGAAGATCTTCCGTCTGATGGTTCACACCCCAAGCAGCTGCAATGGCCGGTACTGAGCCAATCCAAAGCCAGGAGCTTCTTTCGGGTCTCCCACATGGGCACAGGGTCCCGAGGCTTTGGGCCGTCCTCAACTGCTCTCCCAGGCCACAAGCAGGGAGCAGGATGGGAAGTGGGGCCTCCGGGATTAGAACGGGTGCCTATATGGGATCCTGGCGCGTGCGAGGCGAGGACTTTAGCTGCTACAGTATCGCGCCGGGCCAAGGTATTTCCTTCTAATATTGAAAAGTTGAAAATGTAGGCTCCTCACTTGTCTTCCCGTGTTGGGAAGAGCTGCAGGGGACTCTAACCAACCAGCTGCCGGCCACCACCAGAGCATAGTGGCTGAGCAAGTCAGGAGTCAGGAGGCGAACTGTGTCTCTAGCTCAGACAGCCTGGGACTCCCCCGTCCTGTTTCCTGGTCCAGAACATGCGAATTCCTTTGTGGAGGTGATGGAAGCCATCGGAGGCTGGGCAACAGCCCCCCACAGGGTGGGAAGGCTCTGGGAGGGGAAGCCGTGGTCCTAGTGACAGCATTTTACAGCTGCCATCAACTCCCTGGCCTCAGCTTGGGCTGGGCACTCCCGAGTACATTGGCAACAGCAGATTGTTCTGTCTCTCTGCCTCCCAGATGGAGAAGCTGAGTTCCAGAACATTCCACCACTTTCCAGACCCACCCTGGGAACACAGCCTTGCAAGGTGCTCCTGCCTTGTGACGGCTTATTGGCTCCTGCGGCCGAGTGGGCAGGTGGCCAGAGGACAGCCAGATGGTACAGCCTGGCCCAGGCAAACGACAGAAGGGACCACGGTGCTAGAATGAGGCTATGGCCCTGACTCTAGGAGATGGCATCCTGTGTGAGCACCGGTTCAAGCCCCGGCTGCTCCACTTCAATCCAGCTCCCTGCTAATGTGCCTGGGAGAGTGGTGGAAGACAGCCCAAGTGCTTGTGTGCTGGCACCCACATGGGAGACCCGGGCGGAGTTCTCCCGTCTTCCACCTGGCCCAGCCATGGCCACCGCGGCTGTCTGCGGAGTGAACCAACATAAATCTTAAAAAAAAAAAAAAAAAAAAAAAGTGAAAACTACCCTTGGCCCTGGCTCTGGGTGGGTGACTGACCTCTGTGCCTTGGTGGTCCTGTGGCGAGCATGGGATGGTGGTACTGCCCAGCTGGGGTTCAGCGAGGTATGGGTGCTTAGCACGGGCACTGGGGCTGGCTCACACACAGCATGATGGCTCAGAGGCCTGGCATGGGGACCTGCTAAGGGAGGCTCACTTGGGCCCCGTGTGCTAGCAGTAACCGCCCCGCCTCCTTGGCGGCAAGGGCTGCGGGGATTCTGCCAGCCATGTTGGGTCCCCGTTCCTTCACAACCATGCCAGAGCTCGGAGGCAGATGGCCAGGGGGTCTCACCTTTCGAGTGCCTGGGCGGATGTGGGCATCACGGGAGGCCCCAGGAAGTGCTGGAACAGGGGGCACCTCAGGGCGACGTCAAGCTGAATGCTGACAGAACCCCGACTCCTGCCCTCCCAAAGGCAGAGTGCCCGCAGCCCGGACCACAGCACCTGCTTCGACTTCCATCTAGCCCACTTCTGATCCAGCTGCGGCGGGCAGATGCGACAAGCCTGTGGGCCCCTACTACCCGCGTGGGCGACTGGGACGGAAGGTTTTGGCTCCAATCCTCAGCCTGGGTTGGCCTTGATTGTTAGCGGGTGTCTGGGCACTGAGCCAGCAGGACGGAAATAAAGCTTAAAAATCATGGGGGTTTCAGCGCAATAGTCTAGTGGCTAAAGTCCTTGCCTTGTATGTGCCAGGATCCTGTATGGGTGCCAGTTCGTATCCCGGCAGCTCCACTTCCCATCCAGCTCCCTGCTTGTGGCCTGGGAAAGCAGTTGAGGACAGCCCAAAGCCTTGGGACCCTGCACCCGCGTGGGAGACCGGGAAGAGGCTCCTGGCTCCAGATTGGTGCAGCTTTGGCCACTGGGCCACTTGGGGAGTGAGCCAGCTGTCTGTCTCTCCTTCTCTGTGTATGTCTGCCTTCCCAATAAAAATAAATCTTTAAAAAGTAAATATGAGGGGATCCGGCGGCATGGCCTAGCGGCTAAAGTCCTCGCCTTGAACACCCTGGGATCCCATATGGGCGCCGGTTCTAATCCCAGCAGCTCCACTTCCCATCCAGCTCCCTGCTTGTGTCCCGGGCAAGCAGTCGAGGATGGCCCAAAGCCTTGGGACACTGCAACCGTGTGGGAGACCGGGAAGAGGTTCCTGGCTCCAGGCTTCGGATCCATGCACAGCACCAGCCGTTGCGGCTCACTTGGGGAGTGAATCAATGGATGGAAGATCTTCCTCTCTGTCTCTCCTCCTCTCTGTATATCTGACTTTCTAATAAAAATAAATTAAAAAAAAAAAAAAGTAAATATGAGGTACCACAGGGAGTGGCTGTGGACAGGACACGCAGACACGGACACACTGATTGGAAGACAGCGTCACTTTACTCCCCGCGGGGACCAAAGGCGGTGACCTGTGGCAGCAGTCCCCAGTTGCTCCTCGCTGTGTGACTTTACAAAAATAAATATCAAAAACAAAGCAGCAACTCTCTCTCGGCCGTGCTGACAGGTGAGTGCGTCGGAGTGTCTGGCCCGACCCCCTAGGTTGCAGCTCGGGATTCTGGGCGGCACGTCGTGCAGCCACGGCCCCGGCTTCTCACATCTCTGAGTCAGCATACATGCCGTTGATCAGGTAGTCCACCTGCGTGTAGTCCTTCTTCCGGTAGCTCTCGTAGGCCTGCAGGGCAAACAGGACCAGGACGGAGACAAACAGGGCCACACCCAGCATGAGCACCACCAGTAGGATGGCTTTGTTGACGGGCAAAGGGGTCAGCGGCCTCGTGGTGACCACCAAGTATGGGCCCCGCGTGCTGGGTGGGCATGAGTCTGTGGCCGGCAGTGGCGGTGAGACCCCTGAGCTGGAGCTGGAACTGGCCGTGGCTTTAGTCTCCACCTGCTCTGACGTCCGAGCGGTGGCTGGCCCACCAGGCGATGTGGGGTGGGGGGGTGTGGTCTGCACCTGAGGGGTCAGCTGGGTGCTAGGTGCTGGAACAGCACCGCTGGTTGGCTCCTTGCTGTGTGGCTTGGTGGTTGTCACTGCTGTAGAAGGCAGCAAAGAAGAGCTGGTGGGAGTGGGGGTGGGCTCTGGGGTCGTGGGTGAGGGAGTGGGAGTGGGCGTGGGCTCCAGGGTCGTGGGTGAGGGAGTGGGGGTGGGCTCCGGGGTCGTGGGTGAGGGAGTGGGGGTGGGCTCCGGGGTCGTAGGTGAGGGTGTGGGGGTGGACTCCGGGGCCGTGGGTGAGGGCGTGGGGGTGGGCCTAGGTGCCGTGGGTGAGGGCGTGGGGGTGGGCTGTGGGGATGTGGGGCCTTGTGCTTGGGGACTGGCTGTGCCATTCCCAGGGCTGCCCATGGGACGGCTCATGTCTGTAGAGGTCACAGCAGTGGAAAGGGCATGTGTAGCCGGTGCTGCTGGCGGGGCCGTGCTGGGCAGCATGCTGTTTGGCACCTGAGCAACAGCTGTACTGGAGGGCGGAAGCCCAGTGGAAGTGACGGGTGGGGTTGTCCACACAGACATGGGCCCAGGGGTCGTGGGCCCCGGGGTCGTGAGCCTGGACGTCGTGGACGAGGGAGCTACGGAGGCCACCCGGCCTGTTATCGGCATTGTCGCCATCACTGTCGTCATGGTCCTTGTTGTGTCCCGTGTAGAAGCCGAAGCAGCTGTGTGTGAGCTGTTTGCTGTCCCTGCTGTGACTTCCGTGGAGGTGTGGCTGGCCACTGAGGTCCCTGTGGTCATCATGCCAGGAGCTGGCGTAACCGCAGTGTTGTTAGCTGACATTTTGTTACTGCCCTCTGGATCTGCTTCCCCTGAGATCTCTCGTCGGACTAAGGTCCCTTCAGGGCAGAGAGAGAAGAGACACATCGTTCACATGAAAGCCCAAAGAAGGGCGCTGATGGACTGGGTTCCCAAGCACACCCAGAATGCTCGATGTGGCCAGGCAGCACACACATGGGCTGCTGAAGACCACACACAATGCCTGGCGCTGGACGAGAAGCCCCGAGCTGAACAGTGTGGAGACTAAGTGTGGCCTCTGTGGATGAGTGAACTCCTTGGGAGGGGGCGCCTGAGATAAACATCTGAAGGATGAATTGAATCAGAGGGGGAGAACACTCGAGAAGCTTTGCAAGGCCGGGCTCAGCTGTTTGGTCTCCTGGAAAACCTTCCCAGTCCAGCACCCCATGTGCTCGAGCTGCATGGGGCTCCCGTGGACTGGGGAGCAGGTACCCCACCTCCTCACTTACGAGCAGCAGTGGACACCACGTGGCCTTCAGTCAGGGACAAGCAGGCGAGCCACAGGAGCACGAGGGACGCCCACATCTTGCAGACAGGCAGGACCAGGCCAGCCGGCTTCTCAGGGCGGCGACAGCACCCTTCTGCTCGGCCAGGGGATCTGTGTCCAGGAAAGTACTGTGGTTAGAAGGCGCTGGGGTAGCCACACCCAGCCACGTGGGCCACACCTGCTGTGTGGGCAGTGGGGTTCAAGGTGCAGACCATGGCTGGCTGGCAAGAGCCACCTGCTGTGCACTTGCTCAGAGGCACTCAGGTCACCACGGCCTTGACCTATGCCAACCAGGGCTCAGAGCTGCAAACGGCAGCAGAGCACCAAGGCCTCAGCCGTGCTGGTGGTGTGAGACCCCTCGCCACCAAGATGGGCGCGGCCAAGTTCCCCTTCAGATTCTCCGTGGGCTGCAGGGAGACCCCGCCCTGCGGCCACTCACACACCCTCCCACTCATCTACCACTATATCTAACACATTCTCTTCCTGAAAATGTTTTCATTTTTGTTTGGAGAGACAGAGGAGGACAGATACATGGGGAGAGATCTTCCACTCTCTGGGTCACTCCCCAAATGCCCACAGCGACAGGGCGGGGCCAGGCTGACTCCACGTGGGTGGCAGGAAGCCGTCACCTGAAGGAGCCGTGTGCATCAGCAGACAAGCGAGTGATTCACAAGCCAGGAACACCTGGGCGTGTGTCTAACCTTGCAACACCAAGTGGCAACCAAAATCCACAGTGTTACCTCTGCTTTGTGCCTGCCCCTGGTTAAAGATAACAGCAGAGCGCGTCCCTGGCCTCAATGCTCTATCTGTCCTTCTGCTTTCCTTGAGTTGTAAATAACAGACCAAAGCACACCAAGATGCTGTGTTAATGTCTTCTCTCTTACTTTTTTTAGTTTTACTAACAATAGAATAATTATTCTAAGAATTGCTAGCTTCACATAAGAATTAATGAAAGCCTTTGTGTGACATCTGCATTCTTTTGGGTATAAAAGTCTCTGTATTCTCAAATAAAGTGCGTCATCCTGAAGTGTGGATGATGGCCGCAGTGTAGAATACAATCATTTATCTGTTAGGCTGCTTCTTGCTGTCTGTTCACTAACCCTGACAGTCACCTGCTGCCCACCGGCAGGAAGCTGGAACGCCTAGGCCAAACAGCTGCCCCGTTCATCACTCTCCCAGTTGCCCTACGCCCCGTGGCCACGTACTCATGCTGGGCAATAATCTAGGACTAAAAGACCACCACCACTAACAGCCCCTCCTCCGGAGGGCTAGCAGTCCAGCAGGAGACAGCAGAGGCCACTGCCAGCTGCCCCAGGTGCGCCTGGCCAGGCTCTGACTCAGGCATGAGCCGGGGAGAGACAGCCGCTCAGGTCAGCAGTGACAGGGGAGGGGTGCCAGGCAAGGCCCTGGGACCGCCAGGCCAGGTGTGAGGCTGGCAGGAGAGGCAGGACCCAAGCCCTTAGGGCCCCTCCCAGGGGGATGCGGCTGGGGTGAAGAGGGGCTGCGGGACTCAGGGTGGGGCCAGGGTGCGGCTGCAAGAGACCACAGAGGTGGCTCTGAACACCTGTCCCGGATGCTCAGGGTCAGCGGGAGGCGACACTGCAGCACGGATTCGGCCTCATCCAGCTGCCCAGGGCCCTCTGCAGCAGGTTGGGGTCTCTCGCCACTGCGTGAACCGGAGAGCTGGCACCACCTCGAGCTGGCACCCCAGGCCCGCACTCAGCTTTGCTCAACACCTGTGTCCACGTGGCAGCTGGAAAGGCCCTGCCCTCCCTTGGGGCCACAGCCCAGGCCAAGCAGGCACACAGGGCTGCCACCCTGGGGGTGGGAGGCCTCTCAAGTCACCCAGGCCTCTGGTCTCTTCCAGAAGGGCGGTGGCTTTGAGGCGTCACCTGACACGAAGGTGATGTGCATGTAACCACAGCTCCCACACTGCCAGGGCAGCAGCCCCGCCCCACCCACCCCCAAAGTCAGCAGTGACTCAGTCAAGAAACCTGGCCATGACCCGCATGGGGTACGGCTGCCAGGACATTCCCTGGCACCCGCCAAGCTTCCTCTGTTGGCCAGGTCCCTCCTTGCCCTCAGCTCCTCAGCTCGGCCCCGGCACCCCGCGAACCCCATCTCGTCAAGCCCTTCCTGCACTTGGCCCCCCTGAGCAGGCTGCCTGGGCTCCCAACCCACCTTCAAAAGGCCCACCCAGGGTCTCCTGACCACCTGGGGGACTGAGACTGGCTGGCGCTGCCTCTCTAGCCTCTGGGGCTCACCCAGCACCTGGTGGGATGCAGGCCAGCCGCCTGGGCGTTAGGGACCGGCCCCTCAGCCCCTCAGGGGCTGCTGTGGGCCCTGGGAAGGAGTGGCAGCTCGAGGGGTGCAGTGAGGTGGGGGTGGGGAGCGCAGCAGCTCCCAAGCCTGAAACACCGGTATTCCCCTTGCCACTCACCAAGCCACGTGACAGCGACCTGGGACACACAGGCAAGCACCCCGCATGGCCGAGGAGCGCTCCCTGCATGGCGCTCCCTGCCTGGGACCTGAGGCTCCTCTGCTGTCCCACCCCCCAAGGGGTGCATTAGCAGGAAGCTGGATGGGAAGCAGCGCTGGGGCTTCAAGCCAGGGACGTGGTCATGGGATCTGGGCGTCCCACGGGGCATCCTGACCGCTAAGCCAAAGCTGCCGACCCCCGGAGTCCTGGGCCTCTAGCTTCCAAGGGCGCCTCCCCCAAGACCATCTCAGGGTTGCTGGCCCCTCCTGGGCTTGGAATGGGGCCTCAGCCTTGCCAGGCAAAACGGCAGTGCTGGCTTCCACGGTCATGGAAAGCATTGTCTTGATGAAAAAAAAAATGAGGATGGGGAGAAGCAGAGCAGTGGATATGAGCAGCTCAAGCTGGAGCTCCTGGCCCGAAGAACGCCCGACCCACTTGTGGCTGGGGTGGGGGCGGGAGCAGCAGGGCACATGCGTTCTCCCTGGAGGAGGCGGTTCCTGGTGCTGGCTACTACAGTCGGCCACCGTAGGGTCAAACTGTAGTACATTCATAAGGATGGGCATGGCCACATCCCACTAAAGCTTTCTTGACACAGACGAGAGGCAGGCGGGCCAACCCTGGCTTGAGATGCCAGCCAAAGCTCAGGGCAGCGCCGCAGCGAAGGCAGTGGATTTGGAGCCCTGGGACTCTGCCTACCTGCCAAGTCCTCCATGTGTCTCCCTGCCTACAAGCCCTAGCCCTGGTGCAGATCTGAGCCAGCAGCTTCCTGGGGGTGCAGATCGGGGGGCATCTGCCTCACACAGGGGCTCCTGCAAGTCTGCGGTACTGCAACACAAGTCCATGAAGGGACTGTGTGGCCCCGGGTTCTCATGCCCACCCCTGCTGTGGCCCACCAACTGGATCCATTCAGGAGGCAGGCCCCGGAGCAGGCGACATGGCTCGGTGAGTCAAGCCACAACTTGCAGTGTTGTGCTTCTTTCGGGTCCAGCCTCCTGCCCAGGGAGCCTGGAAGGCAGCCGACGGTGACTCAAAGACCTGACGACTTGTCACCGGGTATGGGAGGCAGCTGGAACTCCTGGCTGGACCCAGTGCTGGTGGGAGTAAACTAGGACATGGACAATCTCTCTGTCTCTGACACTTTGTCTTTCAAATGGATAATTCTTAAAAATAATAAAAATTACAAAAGAACACAAGGATGCCAGGGAAAGCTGAGTCCCCCTTAACTGCTGGAAGGCTTGTGCTTCTCTCTCCTGGACTCTGCCCAGCATGCTAAGCCACCAAGCCGCACGGGCCCGGCTGAAGGGCTGGGCACTTACCAGAGGCAGCCGTCCAGGGTGCACTCTTGGCCTGGGCTGTCTTCCTCCTCGGACAGCGATAGGCTGGGCACTGGGGGCTAGCCAGGGCACGGCTGGCTCTGCAGGAAGGGCACTTCCAGTCCGTGGCATCCTTTGTGCATGGGTGCGACAAAGGCAGACACTCCGCTCTGCAAACAGGTGCATCTAGGGTCTGAAGCAGAACCAACACTCCTTAGGAGAAGGGACACCATCCCGTCACCCAGGACTGCCCGCGCCGTCGTCATCCAAGGAGGCCGCCTTCACAGCAGGGAACCAACTGGACAGATGGGCAAGGATGGAGAACGCCAAAGGGCCCAGTGTGGCAAGGAACTGGTGAGCCCTTTCACGCACAGAACAACCTGGCAGCTGGTACACTTCTCTCCCCCTGCGCTCCTGCTGATCTACAGCAAGACACACAGGCCTGGCTCTGCCAACCTGCCAGGGTCCTGCTTCAGCAGGCAGACATCATAGTCCAGCAAGGGCTGTACAACAAGGCACCAAATGCCACCCCCAGACGGGAGAATTCACCCATTTTCATTGTCTATTTTGTATCTTAAAAAAAAAAAAAAAAGCAACAAAGCGATCCCACTCCTGGAAACCACGCCCAGGAAACTCACACTGGAAGGAAACACGCGTAACTTGGGGCCAGGAGTTTTGAGGAACTAGGCAAAACGGCAGGGTGATGCCGGCAGACGGCGAAAGCTAGACGTGAAGAGAGAACCGACGCCTCAAAGGCACATCTTTCCAGGAACCAAGCACAGCGTTGGAAGCATGCAGGAGTGAGGCGGAGAACCGAGCCAGCGCAAACAGCTGCCCTCGGCCGTGGAGGCTCCTGTCTGCTCAGGGGACTCAGGGGGCAGCTTGGGTGTCCCCCGATGACCCCTACAGGACCTCAGGGCCCGCTCCCCAAGAGGTATGCTTGCACGTGCATGTGAGAAATGCCTCACACACACGAGGCGTCTCCCCAGGGCTGTCTTGGGAACCTTGGGCAGGACACCGTGCCCCGCGTCTTCTCCGAGCTCACCAGGCTGGTGGTCACTCCCGCAGAGCCAGAAATGTGCCTACGGGAAAGGCCCGTACTGTCACTGGCTCCATCACTCTGGCACGGTCCTGCCTCCTCCACTTTCCAATCAAATATGCTACCTGTCGAAGCAGCGTGTGAGGACCCGTATTCATCTTTATAAAGCGACTCACAACCATTAAACCATTCACAAGATTTAAAATTACAGCTTCTCCCACCAGGGCTTTCACGCCAAGGTAGCCCTGAAGAGCTACTCCAGAACTCTTGTCACGATCCAGGACCCGGAGACCAAAGACAGGCATCATCATCTTAGAGGAACAGAAAGACCCCCAGGGGTGGAAGACCCTGTGTTAAGAGCTGGTCCTGGGGGCCCTCAGCTTCAGGGACCACCTCCCCACAGGGCGATGCCACAGGACACTCTTACGGTTAAGGCATCCAAGACCAAGCCTCCCAGTGTCCACTTCCTGGCCTCTCCTGGCCGTGACCTTGAATCTCATCCCAATGCCCCTGGCCTCCAACTTTGCTCGATTTTCAACTGCACACAAACCTCCTTCCATGAGCTGTGCACGCCACTTACACATAGCCAAACAGACTCACAGCATCTCTCTCTGTTCCATCTTGAGGAACATCCGGGCGCGGCCAGGGACAAAGGTCTTGCCACGTGCCACCAGGCTATCAGCATTAATCAGCAGCAGCCCAGCCCCAGCCCACACCCAACACTGGCCAGTATCTACACATCGGGGAGTCGGGGCTGGGAGAGCAAGCCCCAGGGACCTTACCCCGACACGTCACCCGGCTGCAACTTACAGCAGCTCAAGGAACCTGGACTCAAGTTTCACCCATTCAGACACTGCCCACGGGTCCAACGGACACGTCCACGTGGCCAGACAGGCGGCTGAGACACCAGCTTGCTTCGAGGTTTCTACCCTTTTGCAGGGGGCAGGGTGTCACAGCCAAGTGCAGGAGTCTAAAGCGGGCTGGCACCATGGGCAGATCGGACCTTGTGGCTCCCTCATCCACAAGGACGTGCGCATAAATCGAAAGACCCTCCCTGCCTCCCTCTGCCTCCAGGCAGGTGCACGCTGGAGGCCGGCATGAGGACAGGGTCTGCAAGAGAACCTGGCCCTGAGGGTCCGGGACCTGCGCTCCCCACCCACGTGGGAGCGCGCCAGCTCCAGCCTCCTTTCTCCTCTCCCCCAGTCCGGGACCCTGCTCCCAGACCCCCGTCCACGCTGCCTCCCCCGCTCCACGAGGTGCCCCTTCACTTTCTCCCCGAAGCCTCGCCGCCCCATGCATCCTCCTCCCCCCTCAGCCCCAAGCAGGTGCAGGAGGACGCCGGCGCGAGCCCCTCACCCGGGCGCAGCAGGCCTGCGGCCGCCCGGCGGCCCTCGGACGACGCAGCCAGCTCCCGCTGCCCGGCGCGAGGACGTGGCCTCCGGCCGAGCAGGAGGGACACTTCGGGGCAGCCGCCCCACGTCGGGCCCCGCCCGGGCCGCCCCGGAAGTGACATCACGGCGAGGCGGGCCGGGGCGTGGCCGCGCGAGGCCCTGCCCCTCCACGTCTCCCGGAAGGCGCTCCTGCGCAAGTGGGAGATTGTGGGGGCGACTGCTTGCGGGTTGTCGGGTGCCCCTGGGCGTCGCCTTCGGCCAGCACGGCCCTGCGCCTCCTGTGGCCGGGGCCAGCGTCCCCTGTGCGGTCCAGCTCCCTGCTTATGCTCTGGGGAAACAGCGGGAGATGACCCCCCACTCAGTTTTGGGGACCCACCCGACCTGGCTCGGCCCTGGCTGTTTGGGGGAGTGGCCCAGCGGCTGGAAGATCTTCCACCGCCTCTCTCTCTCTCTCTCTCTCTCTCTCTCTCTCTCACTCTCACTGCCCCTCCATAGGGCTTTAAAACATGTCTGAGTGGAGCGAACCCCGCAAGGGTGTGAGACCCCCCCCAACTTCGAGGCTGTGAGCTGTTCCGGAAGCCACAGACCTGCACCTCACTGTCAGACCCCTCACCCGGGAGCCCAGGTGACCAGCCATGGGGAGGCCACCTGCACTTGTGGGCCCAGCATGCACGCTCATCCAACCTCAGTCTCTAACCTTGAACCCACTGGGCTGTTGCCCCTTGGGGAGTGTGGGCTGAGCTGAGCGGCCGAGCCTCAGGACCACAGTGGCAAGGATGCAGGTGGCCAGGACAAGCGTTGTGGGCGGTTGTGCAGAAGCTCTCCTGTGGAGCAGCCACTGGGAACAGGTGCAGCAGGAGGCCTCCCCCAACCCCATGCTCCTGCTTGTGGAGGCCTGGAGGGACCTCCCAAGGCTCGCAGGTACCTGGCATGACGGCCACAGAGGCATCTTGGCTAAACAGTGAATTTGTAAGTACCGAATCTCGGATGAGTGATGGTGCCTGCCTCAAGAGATGGCGATGAAAACTAAGTGACAAAGGCGGCCTTGGAAGGCGCTGGCCACCTGGAGCCCTCAGCGACAGGAGCCACTGCTCAGGAGGGCTGTGCTGTCTGGCACAGCAATTCCAGGGAGGGAGCGGGGGCTCATGACTCAGGGCCCCCTCCAGCTTGTCACTGCCCTGTCCTTGTAGGACACACTGCCCTCCGGAAGAGGCTGCCTCCCTTCAACCTTTCAGAGCAGCCCACACTTCTCCCCGCCCCACTGATTCACACCCTAGCTGGGCCAGACCCAAGTTAGGAGCCTGGAACTCATCCAGGGCCCCCAGCCCTTGGGCCATTTCTGTTGCTTTCCCAGGCGCCTTAGCAGGAGGCTGGATCGGAAGTGGAGCAGTCGGGACACAAACCGGGGCTCTGGTGTGAAATACAGCAAGTTTAACACACTGGCCCGTGAAAAGCAGTCTTGAGGAATATACAGCCAGGCTGCTAGGCACTTACACTAAATTTATTTTTTTTTAATGTCAGTGTTTTTAAAAAGCATGTTTTGATAGAATTGCTTATTTAAGCAGCAGAGAGAACGGGTTCATGTCCACAAGGGCCCCAGTGGCTGGAGCTGGACCTGGGTGGAGCCAGAGCCTGGAACTGGGCCTGGGTCTCCCCGTGCAGGTGTCAGGAGCCCCATGGGAGCCTTGACAAGAAGACAGGTGCAGGGGAGAGGGCTGAGGCGCAAACCCAGGTTCAGACGTGGAGCGTGGGTGTCTGAGCGAGGCCAACATCCACCTCCCAAAACAATCCTTATTCCAGTGAGTTCTGCATTTAGTGGAGCTGTTGGAAGGTGTCGTGTGATATGCCTAAGGATGAATTTACAGAGAAAAGGGCTTCCCGCATGGAATCCCCTGTGGCCTCATGCCCAGGACCCTCCCCCCCAGGGACCCCAGGAGGACAGTAGCAGGTGGCTGCAGACGCTGAGGGCTACACAAGCACCCACATGTTATTGTGGGAACGTAAGGTCATGTCAGCCTGGCAGGTGAGGGTCCACTCACCATTCCAGCCGCCCCATGCCCGGCTGCCAACCCAGGGAAATGGAAGCCCAGTGTGGCAATACAGATGGCACCTTGTGGGGAGCCATGCAGTTGGGTCGGATGGCATGGGTGTGTGATGAGCACCGCTCCTCGGTTAGCAAGGCTGCAAGGAGTTTCTGGCAGCAAGGCAAGGCCCGGCAGAATGTCTCTGGTCACCTCATTGCTGCCTCACCCCATTGTATGGACACCCAATCACCTCTCTGATGTTTCATAGAATTCTCTTGAGGGTGTTATTTTTCTGCTAATGTGAAGTGATTTGTGTAACTGGTATGACACCTAAAATTGATCAATCATGTTATGATAAAAACATCTTTAGCAGGCCCATCGGCGTGGCCTAGCGGCTAAAGTCCTTGCCTTGAACACTCCAGCATCCCATATGGGCTCCGGTTCTAATCCCGGCAGCTCCACTTCCCATCCAGCCCCCTGCTTGTGGCCTGGGAAAGCAGTCAAGGACGGCTCAAAGCCTTGGGACCCTGCACCCGTGTCGGAGACCTGGAAGAAGTTCCTGGTTCCAGGCTTCGGATCCATGCAGCACTGCCCATTGTGGTCACTTGGGGAGTGAATCATTGGTCGGAAGATCTTCCTCTCTGTCTCTCCACCTCTCTGTATATCTGACTTTGTAATAAAAAATAAATAAATCTTTAAAAAGAAAATTCTTTAGCGACGTAAAGCTATGACACACAGCTAAAAGTATACAACAGTACAACTGAGCCCACAATGTCTCCAAACCTCCTGTTATGTGCCCACTTTTGTCCTGAAGTTTGCCCTAGTATAAGTAATAATTTCCTTAAGAAATGGCTTGATAATATCTTGGAACTGATGGCAATCTTGGAGATACAAAGAGTTTGTTTACCATGCGCCTCGAACTGTTACAACACATGATATGACGCATTCTAGTTTCTCACCACAGAAAGCAAAAGTATATGGGGCATCTTCTACAGGGAAACAAATGTGAACCCCCTCAAAATGGCTTAAAATCTCAATCTTATACTGGCACTTGTGTTCAGGGAAAGAAAACAGTTTATAAAGATAAAAAGAAGTTTCTTGTAAAAGCCCTCTGTTTGTAGATTGGCTGAGCTGCTTTGATCCCTTTCACTGCCCTTTAACAAAAGAACAAAAAACAATTGAATCAGCACTAGGTGAAGGTGACAGTAATTAATGCATGATTTGATTATAAGATTTAGCAAAGAATCTGTTATATGCTTTTATAAAATCCTTTCATTTATGATCTTTTAATTCTGTACTCTTAATATTTTAAGCAATATTAGTTAGTTTGTATTTAGTAAAAATTGATTTCAGGTATAAGTAAACCACTTGTCGCTATGTAACCGCAGGCACTGCCAACCATGGAGTTCCTGGCTTTAGCCAGGTGACTGCAGGTTTCAATGAGGAATGGTTTGTTGAAAATGTTTTCTTTAGGATTGTTTTTTGTATTCTCTTAACCATGAAGTAAAAATAAAACAAGGATATTGTGCAAAAGCTTATGATGATTTGTGTATAAATATAGAAGGCAACTTTTCTGAGTTGTCCGTTATGAGCATCATGTCACAGTGGTTCGCGTCTTATCTCTTCTTCCTATCATCTCGCCGATCCACGCATCCTTTGCAAGCTCTCAGTCACCGGAGCTGGTCTCCAGAGGCACCTTTTGTGAGGACCGCCAGAGAGCATTCAAGGGAAGGCTTGCTCTCCCGCACCTCTACCACCCGAGGTGTGGTCCTGCCGGGTGGCCACAGCTCCGTGCATTACCTGGAGTCGCTGAGGACCCGGGGAGCTCCTCCCTCTCAGATGTCCAGCCCCCGCAGCCTGTCCCCGTCCCAGGGAGGACTCGTCCTCCAGTTGTCCCACGGGCTGGATGTTTCTTGGTGCACAGAGAAACGCTGGGGTCAGGTCCAGCTCCCCCCAGTTTGTGACAAAGGGTTCACCTGATGCAGGGGTGACTGGAGTGCTCTGTGGCGTGGGGGGTTGGTGGAGGCGGGCCATGCTCCTGGGGCGTGGCTGTCCCCTAACCTGGCAGCTCTCACCCGGTACCGCCCTGCTGGGACTGCACCAGAGGGTCCATGGTGCATCACACTTGAGTAAAGCCTCAACTGCAGGTGCTGAGCCCCCGGCGTGAGGGGCAAGGGAGAGCTTCCATACGTGCCTTCCTCCGAAGCCGTAGCCCCCCTGCAGCTACCACGGGGGTCCCCCGCTACAGGCCATCCCCTCAGCTGCAAAAAGATGTTCCTACATTACAGCTCAGGAGTTCTCTGTGGTCACTGTGAGAGCGCTTGGGTTCTTCAGCGAGTGTGGGGGGAAGAACATGAAATAGTACATTTATTTTGGAGCAAGGGACCCTGCACCCGCGGGGGAGACCTGGAGAAGGTTCCTGGCTTCGGATTGGCTGAGCTCTGGCTGTTGCAGCCACTTGGGGAGTGAACCAGCAGATGGAAGATCTTTCTCTATGTCTCTCCTTCCCTCTGTAAATCTGCCTTTCTAATAAAAAAGAAAAAATATTTCAAAGAAAGAAAGAAGGAAGGAAGGAAAAGAGAAAAGAGCTGCTTTGTGGTGAGCGTCCTGGCAGGCGCACGGCCCAGCAGTGCTTGCGGCTGTTGTCCCGGGGGACGCTGGCACCGTCCCCTCCCCGCTCAGGTGTCCGGAGATGGCCGGACACAGCTGTGGCATCCAATCGCTCCCACCCTCAATCCAGTCACACCAAAGCGCCGGAGAACAAACCAGCTGGCCAAGGTTGCTGCCACGGATCTGAGGGGGCCAAGGGATGGGATGCTGTCTCCCGGCGGGGGGACGAGACGCAGGGACAGGCGACAGGCCGTGGACACAGCCGGCGGCAGACACCAAGGTGAGCGCTTGCCAGGGACGCTTGTTCTGTGGCTACATAAGTTGGTCACGCGGGAGGGAGACAGGAACCCTCGGAACTATTTCTGAAAACCGTCTGTGAGTCAAAATTGTCTCGAAATGGAAAGTGAAACACACTCGCAGTGCAAGCCATTTTCAAAGTGACAAAAATTCCTGAAAACGTTCCGTATGCAAATTGCGACCAAATAGTACGTGACAAAGGGAAGATATTCGCTGGGGAACACCGGGAAGCTATGCAGGATGCGTAGGGAGAAAACTCATAACCAGTTGCAGGACAACTAGGCAGGAAGGAGGGGCAGGCCCCTGGCTCCTGGCTTCGGATCGGCTCAGCTCTAGCTGTTGCGGCCGCTCGGGGAGTGAACCAGCGGAGGGAAGATCTTCCTCTCTGTCTCTCCTCCTCTTTGTAGATCTGACTTTCCAATGAAAATTTTAAAACCGAAAAATAAATAAATACATCAAAAGACACTGTGTTGCAGCCATCAGGGAGGCGGGGTTGAGGAGTTTGTCAACAGCGAGAGACAGTCTCCTGACCCACCATCGGTTCAGCCAGCAGGCTCCTGCCCTCAGTGTCAGCTCCTGTGCCCTCCTGGGGAGGAGGCACCTCTCTTGGATCTGTTATCCAGGGAATTCCCGTCTGTTCATTTCTGTATCAACTGCTTCTGGCACCTTCCCTGCAGTATTGCTGGGTGAGGAGTCAGGCCAGTCAGCTAGGGCTTTCTGGTCCCCGAGGTTGGTTGGTTGGTTTGCTTTTGAAACGAAACGGCCACTTGTGAATTTATTATTTTCTTTTTTAATAAGATTTATTTATTTTTATTGCAAAGTCAGATCTACAGAGAGGAGGAGAGATAGAGAGGAAGATCTTCCATGCGATGGTTCACTCCCCAACTTACAATGCCCGGTGCTGTGCCAATCCGAAGCCAGGAGCCAGGAGCTTCTTCGGGGTCTCCCACGCGGGTACAGGCTCCCAAGGCTTTGAGCCACCCTCGACTGCTTTCTCAGGCCACAAGCAGGGAGCTGGATGGGAGGTGGAGCTCCCGGGATTAGAACCAGTGACCACATGGGATCCTGGCGCGTGTAGGGTGAGGATTTTAGCCGCTAGGCTACTGCACTGGGCTCCCTGAGTTGTTTTGTAAAATATAAAATTGTATTTTCTCCCCCATCTCTTAATTATCTTTCTCCCAGGGACACCCACTTGCCAGAGGACACAGGGGCAGAATGGATGTACCAATTCGCCACCTAGTGGTGACCCACCTAATCTCATCTCCGGGCCACTGTCAAGGAGACAGTGCCTGAATGACCAGTTTATGGCTAGGAGGGGAACATGGGTTAACCGATCCCACCCTTCTGGGGCTTTCTGTCTGACACAGGTGCTATGGAGAACAAATTTCCTCTGTTCTTGGACAAATTCTTTCCGGGATGGAGTTTAAGAGGGTCTCTCCTCCCTTGGAACCCCCTTCTGCTGGTAGAGCAAGACTCACTTTCCCTCTTTCAATAAATCTGGTCTTGAAACTAGTTTGCTGGGGTCCGGCGCGATAGCATAGTGGTTAAAGTCCTCGCCTTGCGTGCACCGGGATCCCATGTGGGCGCCGGTTCTAATTGTGGTGGCTCCGCTTCCCATCCAGCTCTCTGCTTGTGGCCTGGGAAAGCAGTCGAGGACGGCCCAAAGCCTTGGGACCCTGCACCCGCCTGAGAGACTCCGAAGAAGCTCCTGGCTCCTGGCTTCAGATCAGCTCAGCTCCAGCCGTTGCGGCTCACTTGGGGAGTGAACCATCGGAGGGAAGATCTTCCTCTCTGTCTCTCCTCCTCTCTGTAGATCTGACTTTCCAATAAAAATGCATAAATCTTTTAAAAAAAGAAAACAACTAGTATGCCTTGCCCGGCATAACCTGCCCCCCCATCTTGGCCTTTGGGATAGTGAATGTTGTCGCTCGGCCCGCCCACACCCTGGTATAGGGCGCACGTGTGGGTGCTGAAGCCTGGACCTGCCAGACTGTTCTCGGTCCCTGTACCCGTGAGTGTTGGCAGGTTCCACGGTCTCGCCTAGCTCAGCACATCACCGCCCCAACTCTTGGGCTCACCAGCGGGACTTGCATTTCCACAGTGTTGGGCAAACATCCCCCACAGAATCTACCCCCGGACCTGTTTCTCTCACGTGCTGGTTAGTGTCATGGCCCTGCCTAATGTGACCCGTCCCTGTTCCTACACTCAGTCAGGTACTGGGATTAGCCCTGCCAGACAGGACCCCGCCCCAGCTTTCACATGAACTGGCGTGTGGTGGTCAGCAACGTTCCATGATAACAAGCCCTGCTCAGGATCCCGTGTGGCCTGGTGCACGAGTCTGACCCACGCAGAGTGTCTGGACGCTCCCCTCCAAGCCTCCGGGTCGCAGCCCTCTCGCTTGCCTGCAAGTACAGCCTGTTGTTGGTCCCCAAATCAGACTGGGTCCTCCGCGACACACACAGTGGCCTTATCCATGGATGTGTCCAGGCAGCAATTCCAGCCCCCAAACCCCAGAGCTCAGCCCAGGTGGCCAGCGGGTGGATCTCGGTGCCACCGGCATACTGGCCACCCGAATGCCCAGGACTCGCTCACCGTGTGGCAGCGGTGGCTGTCGCCAGGGCCCCAGGTATGGAGTCTGACCTGGTTCAGGTACCCCCGGCAGCCACCAGGCTGTAGGAAGCTCCCACCACCTTCTCTTTGTGTTTTAAATTTGAGAGGCAGAGAGGGAAACTTGGGCAGAGGGACAGAGTGCTGGGCTCGGAGTGGCCCACGTGTCCTCCGTGGCTGGGGCCGGGGCTCTGAGTGGACCACATGTCCTTCGTGTCTGGGACCGTGGATCGGAGTGGACCACGTGTTCTCCGTGGCTGGGGCCGGGGTCGGAGTGGCTCACGTGTCCTCCGTGGCTGTGGTTAGGGCTTGGAGTGGGTATTCAACCCAGGCTTCCCTTGTGCGTGACAGGGACAAGCCATCACCACTGCCTTGCCTGGAAGCTGGACTCAGGCCAAGTTCTCCTCCAACTGTTTTCCAGCTCTCCTGCAGGGGGCGCACACTCACCTGAGAAGCAGGATAGAATGAAACTCCTTCAACCAGAGCAAGGAACACCGGGGCCTGGCCTGGCCCTTCTACCTTCAGCTTTGCTCACCCGAACTTACCCGCACACAGGGCTGTCCCCGGCCATCGGCAGCAGCTCGGCTCGGCCTATCGGGGCTGGCCGAGGTGCAAGGTGTGGGGGAGACTGTGGCTGTGTTCCTCTTGCCCCACCTCAGCCTGTTTACCCGTGGCCGAAGGTCCTAAGACCCTGCCAAGGGGCAGGCCAGGCTGACAAGGGGGCTTTTCTGCCCAGGAAGCCAGGCAACCCTGTGGGCAGGGGTGGGACAGGACAGCTGTCCCAGTGCCCCTCCACCGCCCTTGGCCATGCACAGGTGGGTGTGGGAGACCCTAGGAAGCCATTGGGAGGCTCAGGAAACAGAGGTGGTGTTTGGGGAGGGCTGGGCAGAGGGGACAGGGCAGTGCAGGCCCAGGCCTGGCTCAGCAGCCAGGAGGGCTAGTGGGTGGAGGAGCAGGGAGGGTTTCCCTGGGCCTTGCAGACACTCTGGCCGCCTGGGCACACCTGCTGGGTTGTGACCAGTCCCAGAGGCTGAGCCAGCCCGGGCCCTGGACACCCTGGGCTCCCTGGCCTTGACCCCAGCTCCACCCGGCTCCACGGGGCTTAGAGCAGAGGGTCACTCAGGTCCCATAACATGCCCACAGTGAGGGTGGCACAAGGGCAGGTCAAGAGAGGCCGACCCTGGCGGGCGGTCTGGGAGCTCCCTGGCTCTTCATCGCAACCTTGACCGCCCCAGCGCCCCTCGGGCCAGATCCCGCTCCCGCGGCCCCTCCCTGCAGCCCCTCGGACCACAGTGGAGACGTTTCTGGTGGTCAAGTGCTCTGAGGAGGGGGCGGTGGCTGGGGACCCGCACAGGGCCGGCGGCGGCTGCCCTCGCGTGGCCGCGCGCCGCACTGCAGCCGAGGCCCCGCAGTGCCCAAGTCCTTGGGCTGTGGGTCACCGCCAAGGGGCCTGCTGCAGTCACCTGCCGCGGCCTCGGTTTTGCCGCTGCTCTACGGATTTAATGAGCAATCTGGGACTCGGGGTATCCCTGGAGCCCACCCCCCCAAATGACTCAGCGCATCCTGCAGCGCCTACCGCCCATGCCCCTCCCGGGGCCCTCGGATGCGAGAGGAGCCCCTTCTGGGGTGGCAGATCTCAACCTGTCCCCTCTAGGGGAAGGGGACATCAGAGACCCAAGACCTCTGGACAAACCCTGACACCCGCAGGCCTGCCTGTCACCCGCTCCCGTCTCAGGAGCCCTGGACGCTTCTCTTTTGGTCATTGTGGAGTGTGGAGAGGGTGCCCGCTGTTTGCCCTGAGGTGCAGGGGGATCCTGAAGAAAGTTCCCCCGTGCCACGCTTAGGACGCCTCGTCCAGCTGCTTGCCCCTGCAAGCGTCCCCACCCACAGGTCCCCTTCCCCGTGTACACCCACCCAACCTGGTTCCTGGCCCAGCCCGGGAGTCACTGGCTGGGTGGGGCCTTGGACCATGCTGACCCACACCCCTGGAGCCTGGCTGCTGTGAGATGGAGAAGTGCAGTGCTGGTCGTGGGCACGCAGCAGGGGGAGCTGCAGGGACCAGGGGCCCGGGCAGGGAGGGGGCAGTGCAGGGTGGAGGCGGCAGAGCCAAGGGTGCCATCTTTCTTTCTTGGTTTTTTTTTTTCCCACCATGTTTCTGTAAGAAGGCAGCATCGTTAGGCCTCGTGGGATGGCTCCTCAATGATTAAATCCTCCTCTGGCAGGTGTCAGGAGTCCATGTGGACGCCAGTCTGTGTCCTGGCTACCCTGCTTCCCAGCCAGCTCCGTGCCCATGGCCTGGGAAAGTAGTGGAGGACGGCCCAAGGCCTTGGGACCCTGCACCTGCGTGGGAGACCCGGAAGAAGCTCCTGGCTCCTAGCTTCAGTTCAGCTCAGCTCTGGCTACTGAGGCTCCTTGGGGAGTGAACCAGTGGATGGAAGATTTTCCTCTCTCTCTTTCTCTTTGTAAATCTGCCTTTGCAATAAAAAAGTTTAAAATAATAAATCTTAAAAGAAGTCTAAAACAAAGGGCCAGGGCCGGCGCAAGCTGAAGCCAGAAACCTGAAGCTCCACCCGGGACTCCCACGCGGGCCTTTGCCCGCAGCCCCCCTGGCATCCGCGGGTGGCATGCTGGCAGGATCCAGGCAGTGTGACGCTTTCCCAGGCCACAAGCAGGGAGCTGGATGGGAAGTGGAGCAGCTGGACTAGAACACACACACCTGTGGCTTAATCCCACACTGGGCGGTGGGAGGGGAATCTGAAGAACTGAGCTGTGGGACCTGCAGAGGTCATGTCATTGGTCCTTCCCTGCAGAAGGACTTTGTGAGCCCAGGATCACAGCTGATAGGATAATATCTGTGTGCAAACAACTGGATGGATGCCGTGTGTGTGACTGATTGGATTCCTCTGTAAGAACAGCTGAGTGGACGGCATGGGCGGGAGAACACTCGGTTCCAAACAAGAGTTTAGAAACACTTGATGGGATTTGTTGATAAGCAGAGCACCTCCTCCCTTTATCCCATAGGACCCTCGCCCTATAAAGTCTGAGGCCACTAATCAACGTCGGCTCTATTTTGTTGGGAAGCCCGACATACAGAGAGAAGGACAGATTGTCCGTCTGCTCATTCGCTTGTGGCTGCCACGGCTGAAGCTACGCCGATCCGAAGCCAGGAGCCAGGAGCTTCTTCCAGGAATCCCACACAGGTACAGGGTCCCAAGGTTTGGGGTGTCCTCGACTGCTTTCCCAGGTCACAAGCAGGGAGCTGGATGGGAAGTGGAGCTGCCGCCAGGATTAGAACTGGTGCCCATATGGCATCCCAGCAGATGCAAGGCGAGGATTAGCCATTGGACTACTGTGCCAGAACTCACACACACACACACACACACACACACACACAACTTATTTCTTGCACTTGACATTGGTGATTGAGGTGTGCTTTATAACTTCTCAGTGGCGTGCCCAGTCTGGGACCCCTTTTGTCCTCTAGCTGCCACCCTTTCCTATGTCCTGACCCAGCCTCCTCCAGCCCCATCCTCAAGGAAGCTGAGCCAGCTGAGCTGGGAGGGCCAGGAGCAGGGAGAGAGGAGCGGCCAGCTGGCCCCACGCCCCTCACTGGGGCTTTCCTGCCTTAAAGCCCAGTCCTGCCGGAGGAGGGTGGGAGGGCATGGCTTCCAATGAACTTGAGAGCTTTGGTGGCTGCCCCTGGGACAGGCTGTTTTTGGCACCTCCCTGCCCCTCCCTGCCCCTTCCCCAGGAGCCTCACAACCTTGGACAATGGTCAAAGAGGGGTGGTCAAGGCGCCCCGGGCCCTCAGGAAAACCCCCTGCAAAACACTCCTGCCTCAGAGCTGTCCTCCTCAGGGTCAGGGATGCCAGCCGCTGGCCATCTGTCCTGGTCCCCGGGACCGGTGGCCGCACACCCGGCCTCAAGTGTCCACCTGCCACCCTCCCTGTGGTCCAGGCATGGCTGTGTCCCGGTCCCAGCCCCGACACCCTAGGGTGCCAGGCCCACCAGGCTTGGCCCTGGGCCAGCTTGGACCTCCACTGCCCTCCCCCACCCTGCTCCCAGGGGGCCATCTCAGGCACCGGACGTCTCCCAGGGGCTCCTGTGCCCCGGGGCCACATGGGACGACATGGTGCCCAGTGGCCTCCTTCTCTCGGCCTGACACAGCTGGCATGTTCCAGCTGCCATCGGAGACCGGAAATGCAGCACTTCCCACCATTCCCGCCTCTGCTTCCAGGGTGGCTTTCCTCCTGAACTTGGCTGTGACCGTGAGCTGGCCGGCCTGGTTCCTCTCCCATCCCGCTTGTCCCCTGAGCCCAGCTGCTGTCCCTCGCTGCCTCTCGCTGTGCCCTGGGCTTGGGCTCGGCCTTGGAACTGGCCTTCCTCGTCCCTTCTCCTCCAGCTCCACTTGGCATCTCTTTCGGACAGACCTCGCCCCCTGGCACTCCTGGCATGCTTGGTCTTCATGGCTGCTTGCAACCTCACCATCGTGGCGTGGAAGAGCCATGGAGGCAGCCAGGCCGACCTTCTGGAAGGCTCTGGGATCAGGTGTTAGCTATTTAAAACAGTTCCAGTTCTACTTTTTACGTTATTCTGTGCAGCTAATTCCCACAGCCTGGTTCATTCACCAGGAGCCGAAAACACCAGAGGCAAAGCCACACTGTAGGAGGTTTATTCCAGTGGGGGAGCAGCGGGAGGGAGGCGGTGGAGGGGGCGAGGAAAAGGGGACGTGGAGGCACCTCCAGCGGGGCAGGAACGGGACTGAGGTGGTGGCGGAAGGGCAGATACAGCCACCTGGGGCTCCTTGTGTTCAGCTGAGCCAGCCAGGCACAGGGGGCTGGGCCTGGGAGGGATTAAGGGCAGGCCCCAGGGCATTGGTGGCTGCAAGTGAATGTCTGAGCTTAACTGGCCAGTGGGCAGGGTTGGGAAGGGGCTGGGAGGTGGGGGTGAGACGCTCAGGTGATGCTGGGCTTTCAGGGTGTGGACTGTGGCTCTTCGAGGCTGACTGAGCACTCTGATCCTGCTCTCCAGGGCTCCAGTTGCGCTTGCTGGGATGGAGGAGGCCGGCGAGGACGCCTCGATCCACCGCTTGGAAGGCACTGCCCTGGACGCTCAGGTGGGCGGCCTCATCTGCAGGACCAGAACCGCAGCCAGCGAGCAGCAAGTCTTCAAGGCGCCCGGGCCTCGGCCTTCACGCCTGGGGCTGGACCTGCTGGCCTCCCTGAAACGGAGAGAGCGGGAGGACCAGGACCAGCGGGACGGCAAGAAGAAGCCCCGGATCTCCTCCTACAAGGACTGGGAAGAGAGCGAGGATGAGCAGAAGGGTGCCGAGGAGGAGGGCGGCGAGCAGGCTGGCCGCAGCGGCCACAAGGACAGACACTACCGCTCTGCTCGCGTGGAGACGCCATCCCACCGCGGCGGTGTGAGTGAGGACTTTTGGGAACGCAGCCGGCAGAGAGAGCGGGGGCGGCGGGAACGTGGGGTCCACGCCTCCTCCAAAGAAAAGGCTCGCAAGAAGGAGAAATCGCAATCGCGGCACGGAGACCATGAGCGTGAGAGAGACAGAGATGAGCGGGCTGGAAGCAGGCGCAGCCGCAGCCGCAGAAGGAACGAACCAGAGAGCCCACGCCATCAGCCCAAAGACGCAGCCACCCCTTCCAGGTCCAGCTGGGAGGAGGAGGAGGAGGAGGAGGACGGGGGCCACGGCTCCTCCAGGCGCTCGCACTGGGAATCGCCCTCTCCAATGCCATCCCACCGGGATTCCGAGGGGGGCCATCCGCCGTCCTCCCGACACCGAGGGAGGTCTGCCAGGAGCCAGAACCCAGGCGACACGCCTCTGCCAACCCCCTCCTACAAATACAACGAGTGGGCTGACGACAGGAGACACCTGGGCTCCACCCCGCGTCTGTCCAGGGGCCGAGGAAGGCGCGAGGAGGGCGAGCAGGGCATCTCTTTGGGCACAGAAGAGGAGCGGCAGCAGTGGGAGGACGACCAGCGGCAAGCCGACCGGGACTGGTACATGATGGACGAGGGCTGTGGCGAGTTCCACGACCCCCTGGCCTACCCCTCCCAGGACGACGTGCGGAGCCGGGAGCAGCAGCTGCAGAAGCAGAAGCGCATTTCGGCTCAGCGGAGACAGATGAACCAGGATAACGAGCGCTGGGAGACGAACCGCATGCTCACCAGCGGGGTGGTGCGGCGGCTGGAGGCGCAGGAGGACTTTGCCGAGGACAACGCGGCCAAGGTGCATCTGATGGTGCACAGTCTGGTGCCGCCCTTTCTGGACGGGCGCATCGTCTTCACCAAGCAGCCAGAGCCCGTGATTCCAGTCAAGGACGCCACCTCGGACCTCGCCATCATCGCCCGCAAAGGCAGCCAAACGGTACGCAAGCACAGAGAGCAAGAGGCGCGCAGAAGGGCTCAGCACAGACACTGGGAACTGGCCGGGACCAAACTGGGAGCGATCATGGGTGTCCCGAAAGAGGAGCAGCCCGAGGAAGCCCCGGCAGGAGATGGGGAGGTGGACTACAGGACAGAGCAGAAGTTTGCGAGTCACGTGAGGAAGCAGAGCGAAGCCAGCAGCGAGTTTGCCAAGAAGAAGTCGATCTGGGAGCAGAGGCAGTACCTGCCCATCTTCGCCGTGCAGCAGGAGCTGCTCGCTGCCATCCGGGACAACAGCGTTGTGATCGTGGTAGGCGAGACGGGCAGTGGCAAGACCACACAGCTGACCCAGTACCTGCACCAAGACGGCTACACGGACTACGGGATGATCGGGTGCACCCAGCCGCGGCGTGTGGCCGCCGTGTCTGTGGCCAAGAGGGTCAGCCAAGAGATGGGGGCAAAGCTGGGCGAGGAGGTGGGCTACGCTATTCGCTTCGAAGACTGCACTTCTGAGAACACCCTCATCAAGTACATGACCGACGGGATCCTGCTGCGGGAGTCCCTCCGCGAGGCCGACCTGGACCACTACAGCGCCATCGTCATGGACGAGGCCCACGAGCGCTCCCTCCACACCGACGTGCTCCTGGGGCTGCTGCGGGAGCTTGTGGCTCGGCGCTCGGACCTGAGGCTCGTCGTCACCTCAGCCACGATGGACGCAGACAAATTTGCTGCCTTTTTTGGGAACGTGCCCGTCTTCCACATCCCTGGTCGCACCTTCCCTGTCGACATCCTCTTCAGCCAGACCCCGCAGGAGGATTACGTAGAGGCCGCCGTGAGGCAGTCCCTGCAGGTGCACCTGTCCGGGGCCCCCGGGGACATCCTCATCTTCATGCCCGGCCAAGAGGACATCGAGGTCACCTCCGAGCAGATTGTGGCGCGTCTGGAGGAGCTGGAGAACGCACCCGCCTTGGCCGTGCTGCCCATTTACTCCCAGCTGCCCTCTGACCTCCAGGCCAAAATCTTCCAGAAGGCTCCAGATGGCGTTCGCAAGTGTGTCGTGGCTACCAACATCGCCGAGACCTCTCTCACTGTCGACGGCATCATGTTTGTCATCGATTCTGGTTACTGCAAGTTAAAGGTCTTCAACCCCAGGATTGGCATGGACGCCCTGCAAGTCTACCCCATCAGCCAGGCCAGTGCCAAGCAGAGGGCAGGGCGAGCTGGCCGGACGGGCCCAGGTCAGTGTTTCAGGCTGTACACCCAGAGTGCCTACAAGAATGAGCTCCTGACCAGCACCGTGCCCGAGATCCAGAGGACCAACCTGGCCCACGTGGTGCTGCTGCTCAAGTCCCTCGGGGTGCAGGACCTGCTACAGTTCCACTTCGTGGACCCGCCGCCCGAGGACAACATGCTCAACTCCATGTACCAGCTCTGGATCCTGGGGGCCCTGGACCACACAGGCGGCCTGACCTCCACAGGGCGGCTGATGGCGGAGTTCCCGCTGGACCCGGCCCTGTCCAAGATGCTCATAGCGTCCTGTGCCATGGGCTGCAGCTCCGAGATCCTGCTCATCGTCTCCATGCTCTCGGTCCCCGCCATCTTCCACAGGCCCAGGGGCCGAGAGGAGGAGAGCGAGCAGGTCCGGGAGAAGTTCGCCGTGCCCGAGAGCGACCACCTGACCTACCTGAACGTGTACCTGCACTGGAAGAAGAGAAATTACTCCACCGTCTGGTGCAACGACCACTTCATCCACGCCAAGGCCATGCGCAAGGTCCGGGAGGTGAGGGCCCAGCTCAAGGACATCATGGAGCAGCAGCGGCTGAGACTGGCTTCGTGTGGCACGGACTGGGACATTGTCAGGAAGTGCATCTGTGCCGCCTACTTCCACCAGGCAGCCAAGCTCAAGGGCATCGGGGAGTACGTGAACATCCGCACGGGGATGCCCTGCCACTTGCGTCCCACCAGCTCCCTCTTTGGAATGGGCGACACCCCGGACTACATAGTCTATCACGAGCTGGTCATGACCACCAAGGAGTACGTGCAGTGCGTGACGGCTGTGGACGGCGAGTGGCTGGCGGAGCTGGGCCCCATGTTCTACAGCGTGAAACAGGCGGGCAGGGCGCGGCAGGAGAAGCGCCGTGGTGCCAGGGAGGAAGCCGCTGCCATGGAGGAGGAGATGGTGCTGGCCGAGGAGCAGCTGCGAGCATGGCGGCAGGAGCAGGACAAGCGCTGCCCCTTGGCCAGTACCAGGTCTACCAAGATCTACACGCCGGGCCGGAAAGAGCAGGGGGAGCCCGGGACGCCTCGCCGCACACCAGCCCGCTTTGGGCTCTGAGCGGAGGCCGCGCAGGACACGACGGCCGTGCTGGGTGCTGCGTGCTCCGGCAGGACGACCTCTCTCATCTGCGCATGGCACTGTCCCTGGACCGTTGCTGGCCGGCTGGGCCTTGCCACGGGATAGGGAGATGATCCTCAGGGCGGGAGCTGGGAAGTGGACAGTGGGAGGTGGCCCGGTCCGTCCCGGGCACACAGGCCTTTCTGAGATGCCGGATATGGGAGGGACCGTGTCTTTTTCACTCCTTATGTGAAGCAGCAAAACAGACCTGGAGATGATTGCAATTTGGTTATAGTGCAGAATTTGGAAATAAATTTATCATTTGTAAAATGTGAAATAAAAGATCCATCCTACCCCGTGGTCAAGGAAAAATGACTCTCGTAAAGGGTCGTCACCCCCTATGGAAGGGACAAGCCGGGTCCCCAAACACCACCTGTGTCCAAAGTCATTAGCCCAGCACAGTGGCCCGACCCAGAGTACAGGGTCCCCCGTCCCTAAGAGACACAGCACCCGGAAGGGGTTTACAGAGCCGGTCTCCTGAAAGTGAAAAAGCCGAACTAATTGAAGTAGCGCAAATACACTGAGCTGCACCCAAAACTCCAGGGGCTGAGGGAGGGATCCCCACCTACAACAGTGCATGCACGCAGCAGCTCAGCACTCGGAAAGATGGGGAACACCTCGTGTGCCCCACGTGGGGATGGAGCACCCGGAGCCCGCGTCTGGGTTAGGTCGCCGCTGGATGAAGACATGGCAGCACGGCCAGGTGTAGATGGACTCAGGGACGGCCACGTGGAGGTGGAGAGTTCTGGAGCTGGCAGGTGAAGACAGAGTCAGGAACAGGCCGTTGGAGATGAATCCTGGACCCAGCGGGCAGATGGAGCTGGAGTCTGAAGGCGGCCAATAAGTCCCGGTGGCGCAGGTGAAGTCAGTGGTAGCCGAAAAGCGACGGATTGTCACGGATGAATCGGGTCCTAGTAGTGGCCGAAGGCCCTAAGGCCAGGTGGCCAAGTGCCGGGGAGGAGGGAGCAGGGAGCCAAATGTTAGTTATTTTAAAACAGAGTTCTTACATCATTACGCCAGCTAATCCCTGCAGCCTGGTTCTTTTACCGTCAGCCGAAACACCAGAGCCAAGCAGGCACTTCAGGTTCTCTCCAGCTGTGCAGGAACGGGACGGACGGAGGTGGTGGAAGGGCGTGGTGGGGAAGGGCGAGGGGATGGAAGGGCAGATATAGGCACCTGGGGCTCCTTGTGTTCAGCTGAGCCCACAAGGCACAGGGGGCTGGGAGATGGGGTGAGACTCTCAGGTGATGCTGGGTTGTCTGATTGGTGAGCAGCTGAACCAATGTGAATCTCCTGAGCCATGAAGAAGGGAAAATGGCTCCGGGTCTAGGGTGGCAGGGTCTCAGTCTCCATGACGACCTTTAAATCGCTCCTTACATCAGGGAAGTGGGGGCCAGCCCGCTGCTTCCGACTTTGGGGTTCCAGGTGGTCCTCCGTTTCAAGACCACATCCTTCTGGCTCCCGCATCTTTGTCATGTGGCTTTCCAATAAAAATAAATACATTAAAAAATTGATTTAGGGGAGGGTCTGGTGGCATAGTAAGCTAATCCTCTGCATGTAGTCCTGGTGTATCAAGGGCACTGGTTCAAATGCCCGCTGCTCCACTTCTGACCCGGCTTCCTGCTAGTGTGTCTGGGAAAGCAGCCTGAGGTACTGGACCCCTTCACCTATCACAATCACACTCGGGAGGGTGTGTGTATAGTAAGCCTCCAGCCCACTCCCACTGCCCGCTCGCCTGCCAGCCCTTGTCACAGGATAAGTGACCCACCCTGACAGCACTGCTTGGGGAGCATGATGGAGGGCAGCGACGGGACCCTGCAGCTCCAGAGGAGGGGCTACAGCCCCCACCTCGCCAGCCCTCGGGTTACCCCGCCTCGCCCGTGCCTCAGTTTCCCCGCGCGTAAAGGTCGGGGCCTGACCGTGGGCTCCACAGGTGACACACCTGTTTCCGAGCCTGGCGAGGCCCGGGAGCCGGCGGGAGGGCGCGGGCGGTGGCCGTGGGGGGCGGAGACGCGGCGTGGCTTCCGCTCCCGCGCGCCCTGCTCCCTCCTCCTCCTCCTCCCCCGCCGTCCTGGCCCGCGGCGCCCGAGGGCGGGGGAGAGGCGGGAGGCGCTGCCGCCGCGCCATGGATCCCGAGTGAGCGCGCGCGGGCCCGTCCGGCCGCCGGACAACATGGAGGCGGCGCCGCCCCGGCCGGCCCGGCCGCCACCGCCGCTGCTGCTGCTGCTGGCGCTGTGCTGCGGCCTGGCCCCCGCCACGGGTAGGTGGGCACCCGGCTGGGCCGGGCAGGGCGCGCGGACAATGGCTGGGCGGCTCGGGCGGCCCGGGAGGCCACTTGGGAAAGTTGGGGGGCGAGTTGGGACGCGCGCCGTGGACACCCCCTCCCCATCCGGCACGTACACCCGGTCACTGACCGTCCCCAGAGCGCGCGCGGGGCCTTTGTCTCTGCCGCCCCTGCATCGCCTACCCCGCCAGGTGCGGCGCGGGCGGGTCCTCACCTGCCCGGGTCCCGGGGCGCTCGGCACTGCGCCCCGCGGGAGGCCGCGCTCGGTCGACACCGGCCCAGGCCTCTTGGGGGTGCGAGCTCCGAGTTCTAGGGAGAAAGTTGGGGGCCCAGGGCCGCCTGGCCTGTGGCGATTGCCCCTTTGATTTTGGTGGCTGCCGGTTGCCCAAGGGGCTACCACCTGCCAGGTGCCCCGGCGTCCCGATGCTCCGGCCGCGATGCGGGCTGCATGTGTGTGTGTGTGTGTGCCACGGGTGACATGGTCCAGGAGTGTGGCGTGGGGGACAGACACTGCAGTGCCCGGTGGAACACACCCATAGTGTGCAGAACTTTCCGACTTGTCCTGTGTCCAGCGGATGGGGCTGAGGTCAGGCGGCCCCGGAAAGCCCAAACAGTTGTGAAAGGCCGTACGTATTATTTTAATTTGCAGAGTGCCATGTGGATTCTGAGGCAAACCTGTTGCTGGTGGGGAGGTGGGGGTGCAGTGGGCTGCGGCCCGGCTGGGCACTTCTGTCCTGCCGGTGGTGGTCGCCATTTGGCTGGGGGGAGAGCCCCCTCCTTTTGTCTGGGCCTTCTTGGCAGGGCCAGCTGTCCCCCTGGATATTTCTAGTCTGGGCTGTGCTGGGGGGTGGCCTAGCTCTGAGCTCGGATTCCCAAGGTTGCTATAGCCCCTTGGGCGTCCCTGACCCTGACTCAGGAGACTCCGCTACTTGGGCACAATCACCCCAGCTGGGTCTCCCCGAAGCCTGTTTACATGTCGGGGCTGTGTCTGGTGCAGGCAAAACAGGGGAGACAAAACAATGAGATTATCTGATGGCTGGAGGAGGTGGATGTGCTGTCCAGCAAGGCCAGGGTCCCCTCAGAGGCAAAAGTTGAGGAGAAGCTATTTGTTGGAAAGGAGGGGGTTCTGAGCCCGTCCCCTCGCTTCCCACTTCCCTGGCTTTTGGGATTTCCTGTGCATTTTGTGGAATGACATTGCTGGGACCCGATGCCTGATGGCCCTGCTGTGCACTGCGGGACCCTGCCAGTGAGGTGCACCAGGCAAAAATAGAGTTGATGATTTTACCAGGAGCAGCCAGGCCTGTAAGCGTCCGCTGGCAGGGCAGCTCGGGCCTAAAATGGAAGGAGGAGACTCTCCCGTCACTCAGGAACCTGTGTCTGCATTCCCTGCATGGAGTCGGCGACTGTTGTGCGGAAACAGGACCCCAGGGTCGGCCCTTGTTCTGGGGAGGTGGTGGGGAGTTGGCGGGGGGTGGGGCAGCCAGCTGGGTTCCTGCCGGTGAATTTTGGCAACAGCAGCAGCAGTACTGTGTCACCCTTCAGGCATTTAGAATTCCCCGGCGGTTGGGGGCAGGGGGCGCAGGTGAGGCCTTGGCATCCAGGAGAGGCCTCCTGTGCGTGTGTCTGCGTGTGCGCATGTGTGCCTGGCTGTGCAGCGTTGGGTGCTGACTGTTGCTGGTCGCTCACCAGTCCCCCCATGTCCACTCTCCCTGCCTGGCCCCCTCCCCCAGCTCTGATCCCAAGAGGCAGAGCTGTGGGGGCTATGCCTGTGTGAGGGGCTCCTTGCTCCTTTCTGTGACCTTGGCCGAGACCAGTCTCCGATGGACTCACTTACGGCTGCCGGCCTGGGCCGGGCATGTGGGGTAGTGAGCGGTGTGGACGGAGCCCTGATGTCCACGGCCTCGCTCACTCGCTAGCCAGGGGCCAAGGAGCTCAGGTGGCTGACGCCACCTTTGGGTGTCTTGGTTTCACTTCAGTGCCTTCCTTCTCCCGCCACACGCTCAGGGCAGCTGCACACCCGTGGACTGTGGCCTCGGCTCTGTCGTCCGTGCTGGGGGCAGACGGCCTGGGAGGAATGCCGGGGCTGAGCGGCTGGGAGCCAGACACTCCTTACCCTCAGGTGTGCCATCAGCAGGGCTGGGGCCAGGGTTCCTGAAGGACTGCTCAAGGAGGACACAGCACGCTGGGAGCCTGGCTGTGCTCCAGGAGGCAGTGGAAGCTTCCAGAAGACTTTAGGCCGACTAAAAATGCAGGCTGAGTCAGGCCTGCCCTGGGCAAGGAAGCTCGGGTGGGAGGTGTGTGTTGGTGGATTTCTTCTTCTTTTTAAGATTTATTTACTTTTATTGCGAAGTCAGATATATCTATATAGAGGAGGAGAGATAGAGAAGAAGATCTTCCCTCCGATGGTTCACTCCCCAAGTGACCACAATGGCCAGAGCTGCGCTGATCAGGAGCCAGGAGCCAGGAACCTCTTCCAGGTCTCCCACGCAGGTACAGGGTCCCAAGGCTTTGGGCCGTCCTCCACTGCTTTCCCAGGCCACAGGCAGGGAGCTGGATGAGAAGTGGAGCAGCTGGGACATGAACCAGCGCCCATATGGGATGCTGGAGTGTTCAAGGCGAGCACTTTAGCCACTAGGTCACTGCACCAGGCCCTTAAGATTTATTTTGATTGAAAAGTCAGTTACAAGGCCTGGCATGGTGACACCTTGGCTAAAGTCCTTGCCTTGCATGCACCGGGATCCTGTACAGGCCTAGTTCTAATCCTGGTGGTCCCGCTTCCCATCCAGCTCCTGCTTGTGACCTGGGAAAGCAGTGGAGGACGGCCCACAGCCTTGGGACCCTGCACCCATGTGGGAGACCCAGAAGAAGTTCCTGGCTCCTGGCTTTAGACAAGCTCAGCTCCGGCTGTTGCGGACACTTTGTGGGGAGAATCCACGGATAGAAGATCTGTCTGTCTGTCTCTCCTCCTCTCTGTATATCTGACTTTGCAATAAAAATAAATAAATGTTAAAAAAAAAAAAAGAAGTCAGTTACAGAGAGAGAAGGAGGGACAAGGATATGTTCCGCCTGCTGGCTCCTGTCCCCAGATGGCGTCAGAGCCAGGAGCTTCCCCTGGGTCTCCCATGGGTGCAAAGGCTCAAGCACTTGAGCCGTTCTCGGCTGCTTTCTCAGGCCATATGCAGAGAGATGGATTGGAGGTGCTGTAGCTGGGACTCAAACCAGCACCCATGTGAGCTGCCAGCACCTCAAGGGGAGGCTTAGCTCACTTCAGGACAGCACCGACCCCTGGTGGGTTTCTTAGACCCACGTGAGTCTTGGAGAGTGTGAACGTTATAGCACAGGGGTGCTTGCGGCGTCTGTAGCCTCCCAGGGTGCCCTGCGGCCACTCAGCTCATCCTTGTCCCTGTGCTGTGGCTCCTCCACTGGCGCTGGCTCGTGTGCTCCTAAGGGATATACCACATCTTGTCTGTCTGGGTTGATTCCTTGAGCCATGTAAGCTGGAGCCCCAGGGTGTCTGCAGTTACACAGGGTCAGCCAGAGAGAGAGCCAGTGTGTGGGCCGAGCTCTGTGTCCACCTCGCACTGACCTTGAGGGGACTGGACATTGTGGACTTGGGGGTTTTGGAAAGATGACCCTTTGAACGCCTTCAAGATGGGGTGTCTGGCTGGGGCTGTGGCCTGAGTGGGAGCTGCGTCTGCCCCTTGGCTTGAGGCCCTGTTGGTGGATTTGCTCACAAAGCAGCCCCGACGTGAGCCCCCACACCAGCTGCCCTGCCATGCTGTATGGGAGGTGGGGGAGTTGGGCAGAGCAGGTTCGAGTCTGATGGCTGGGAGCAGCTGTGGGCCCCCCTCAGGGTCCCGTGGGCCAGGGAGCCTGTCCCCTGCCTTCTTGGGCAGTGGTTGGCTGGCGCTCGGCCATGTCCTTGTTGGAGGATGTGGGACATGCTGTGCACCTTGCCGGTGCTGGGCAGGGTTCAGTGAGCTGGTGTGGGGGGGTTATGGAGGGAAATCCATGGAGAGCCCCTGCTGTGCACCCCAAGGGTGGGATTTTGGGGGGCTACAAGCTGGTGAGGATGTGATTGGCTTGGTACTGGTTCATGGTGGAGGGATGGCTGCAATGCTGGGCCATGGCTGCTTGGTCTGGCCGTTTCAGTGTCTGCCTGAGGCAGGAGCGAGGGGCTCAGGGGCCCCCAGGCCATGCAGAGGTCTGCCCTGCACCACCTGACTGCCGTGGTCCCTTGGTCTCCAAAGAGAGGCTGGGTCAGAACCCTGGGCAGGGGTGTCTCAGTTGCCCAATGTGGATGGTATTGCCTCAGTTTCCTTATTTGTCAGAATGAACTGGCCCCTGTCTCTGAGACCTTTCCCAACTGGTTTCAGGGACTAGGGAGGGGGGTCTTCCCCTCTCCCCTGCAAAGAGCTGCACTACCCTCCTGTATCCCCATTGTGGTCCGTGGGGTTCTTCAAGGGAGTGCCTGGCCTCCCACCTCCCCTAGCTGGACTGGCACCTGCCGGCCAGGTGTTTGGCTTGGAGGGGCCTGCCTGCTGCTGTGGCACGAAGGATGGTCACCTGGCTTTGTGGCCTGGAACTGACAAGCAGCCTCATACGTGGCCTGGCACAGCCCACTCCTGGGGTGCTGTGGGGAGTGGTCTTGGTCCCTGGTGCCCTGGTAAAGGGTTTTTTTTAATTATTTAGAAAGACACAGCAACCAGGAGCCAGCAGTTCCATCCAGGTCTCCCATGTGAGTGTAGGGGCCTAAGGACTTGGGCTGTGCCGTTGTTCTCCCAGGTGCATTACCAGGGAGCTGGGTTGGAAGTGGAGCAGTCAGCAGGTGGTTGCTCATTGGCATTTCTGAGGATGTAGACTTACTGGCCTAGGCCCCACTCAGTCCTGGACCGGGTGTGGTGGTTGCCTCTGCTGTGTGTCCACACCAAGCTGTGTCCTCTGTGACATAGGACCTACAGTTAGTGCATTTTGTGCCTGTTTACTGTGAGTTTCAGCATGTTGTGATCTGTGGCTCGCACACACTGGTTCTTCAGTGTGTTTCTGCACTGTTACTTTTTCTGGTCCAGGGCTGGTCCTGCTGGCTTAGGTTATAAACCCCATCGCCTGTGTGTTCTTCGTACTGTTATCATTGTTTTCTCCATCCAATGCATTGCTGTATATGGTGTGAGGTTGGGGTCTGCCTACCCAGCAAGTGGGAGCGGTCCTTAACTGTCACAGAATGGTGCCTGCTGCCTCTTGTGGTGTGGGATGTCCCTCTTCTGCCCCGTGCAGCCTCTCCCGGCTCTTGGTTTCAGATCCTGGCATTGGGCTCCATGGTCCCGGGGCAGGGGTGTCTTTCTGGGCCAGTGTGCTGCTGTTTTACTCTTGCCGGCATCAGTCCTGTGAAAGTCCCCTTCCGTTGTCTGTTGCAAACGCCTGTGCCGTCTGTCTTGCATGTTTCCTCTGCTGTGGTGAGCCGGAGAGCCAGCCTGCCAGGGGCTGTCCTTTGATCCTGGGATGGGGACATGAATGATGACATCCAACAGGTGGCTGAGGGCCGGATCTCATGTGGTCTGTGGTGAGCCAATGGCAGAGTGTGGAAATGAGATGACCCGCTCCTGCCTGCCAGAGAGCTGGCCTAGATGGCCGTGGGTCATGGACGTTGGGGCAGTATCATCAAGGCGTGGGTGGTGGGGGGGTCCCACTTCTGCCACTGGCTCACCCTCCCGGTGTCTGCCTGCCTAGGACATGAGCCCTAATGCAAACCCACATCAGTGTCAGCCCCTGGGGCCAGTGTAATTACCCAGTCAGTGATGACTCCCCTCCTAGTTGTTTCCAGAACAAAATGTGGGCATCTTTAATGGAGGGCTACACCCCTCTATTAGCGCTGACTCGGAGCGGACCTGCCTGGCCATGCTTAACACGTCAGCCCAGGTGCCCTCTAGGTGCATCTGCTCTTGGGCAGTAATGCCTCACGCTGGCCTCAGTTGCCCTCTTTGCTTTCTAGAACCTTCCCTGTGTTTCCGTTCTGTTCTGTGTGTGGCAGGGCTGTCTGGGGCAGCAGGCCTAACCCTCGAGCCCTGGCTGCTATCCTCTGGGGCTCCCTCCTTGGCTGTGTGGAAATGCAGTCAAACTTTCCCAGGTTGGATTGGACACCTGTTGTGCTGCGAGGCAGACGTCTGGGGCCAAGTGTGAGGGCTGCCGCCATCTCCTAGGTGTGGAATCTGGGAGGACTACACGGTTGAAGCCATCCTGCTTTGCAAACCCCAGTGCACGCCAAACACACTGGACCATGAGGTCCCATGTCTGTGGGACCCCGTCTCATACTGCCTGGACTCTGAGTGGGGAGATGGGGGAGGGTCAGGGATTGGCACCTGTCTCCATAATGCAGCATTTGTATTATTTAAAAAAACAAAACTTGATATGAGGGGGGTCAGCACCATGTCATAGTAGGCTAAACTTCTGCCTGTGGCCCTTGCATCCCATATGGGTACCGGTTCTAATCCCGTCGGCCCCACTTCCCACCCAGCTCCCTGCTTGTGGCCTGGGAAAGCAGTGGAGGACGGCCCAAAGCCTTGGGACCCTGTACCTGCGTGGGAGACCCAGAAGAGACTCCTGGCTTCTGGCTTCGGATCGGCACAGCACCGGCCACTGCAGTCACTTGGAGAGTGAATCATCGGATGGAAGAGATCTTTCTCTCTGTCTCTCTTCCTCTGTGTCTATCTGACTTTGCAATAAAAATAAATCTTTGAAAAAAAAACTTGATTTGAGGATCATATGCTGTGCAGTTTTGGGGTGTTTTAGAGTGGAAACTGGCAAGTGGTTGTCTGAGTGATGTGCACGGCTGTTCACCGTGAGGATGCTGGCATCCCTCCGAGGTCACGGCCTTGAGAGACTGCGTCGGTCAGGCTCGTCGTCACCGCTTGGGGCTCTGTGCGTGTGCCTGGCATGTGTCCCAGCCCTGCTCCCTCTGTGGCTCCTGGGGCACTGGGGTCAGGTACCTGACTGTGCTGCTGCTGCCCCATTCTGGGGCTGCCCTGGGGCACAGCTCTCCCTGGGCATGGACGCCGACCGCCTGGCTGTGGCTGTTGCGGGCTGGCGCCTCTGTTGGTGATCCGTGGCAGGGTGTCCCCCTGTGTTGGGCTGGGAGCTGAGGGCTGCGTGGGCCCGGGTGACCCTGTCTGTTGGGCTGCGTGGGCCCGAGTGACCCCGTCTGCTAACCCAGACCGTCTCCCAGGCATCTCCCTGGACAGCCTGGCCCAGGCACTGGGAAAGCTGGGAAACTGGAGAATTGGAGGAGAGACAGGGATGTTGAGAATGTGAGGCCAGGGCCAAGTCCAAATCCAGCTGTGGGGCTCCTTGTTTTAATTGGTGAAAATCCTTCCGTCCAGCAGCCAGAACAGGACATGAAGTGGGAAGGGCGTCTCTGTGGGCTGCACATGGCTGGACCCTTTCCTGTGGTTGTCTTGGGCTGAGAATAACCAAGGTAATGCGGGGAACGCTCCAGGGTCCAACAGGCCAGCTGCTGAGGGGCAGGCCCCCGACTCTGCTTGGCAGGCCTGCCCATGGCCTCCTTGGGAGGTGGAGGAGCCTTGCCGGAGCCCCTCCCTGCCAGGTGGGGATGTGGCCCCCCCCAACTTGCTCTGACCTTACCAGGCCCCCCTGGCCTTTTGCACCCCCAGGGTCCTTTGCAGCTGCAAGGGCTGGTGCTGACCTGGTCCCAAGCCAGGAACTTCCTCAGGGGTCTCCCACGCGGGTGCAGGGTCCCAAGGCTTTGGGACATCCTTGACTGCTTTCCCAGGCCACAAGCAGGGAGCTGGATGGGAAGTGGGGCTGCTGGGATGAGAACTAGGCCCATATGGGATCCTGGTGCGTTCTAGGCGAGGACTTTAACCGCTATGCTATGGTGCTGAGCCCTGGGCCATGTTTTTAATCTTTGTTTCTTCCCCTAAGGCTGGCAGGGGTTTGGGGGGGGTGGGGGGCGGCATGGAGGTGGGTCTCCCCTAGGGTGTGTTCCCTTCTAGTGTTCTCTCTGGCCCACACCAGCACGCATCCGAGAGCAGAGCTCCAGTTTCTGCGGGCAAAACAATGAGTGCCTTGTTCCCAGTCCTGGTGGCAGCGATGCTGGCTGACTGTGGGTGCTTTCTGGAGTGGGGGAGCAGGGAGCAGTCTTTATTGCCCTGGTGGTGATTTTCAGGGTCACAGCTTAGGGATGCCCCACGCCGTGCCTCTGTCCCTGGGTGCTTGAACGAGCCGTGTGGCCCGCTGTGACTTCTTCCATCTTCACTGAGTCCGTGGGCAGCACCTGGTGCTGTTGTCTGGACTCAGGCGCGACCCTGTCCGTCTGCTCACCTGTCTGTCCGCTCACCTGTCTGTCCACTGGCTTTAGGTGCTGGTCCTTGTCCAGGAAGACATCCGTGCTCTGGGGGTGGTGGCAGCAGGGACGTTGCCTCCCTCAGGGCTGCAGTAGCTCTGGCACGGTGCCCTGCTGCGGCTGCACACATGTGAGGGACCCTGATGGCGTTCCAGACTCCTGACCTCAGCATGGCCCAGCCTCCCAGGATATAGAAATCCAGACCCACTCAATGAAAATTGCTCGACTGCCTGCCAAACAGGTCCTGACCCCCACAGCCCTCGCGCTGCCCTGCCAGGTGGCTCCACAGCCCAGAGGAGGACCCCCCCACCCCCTCCCTGAGGCTGGGGTGGGTTGAGGCACTCCCTGGGGTTCTTGCAGGGGCAGAAATTGGCTCAGGAAATTGGCTAAAGGGACCCCACTGTGTTTGATGATCTTGGTTCTCCTGTCAGCAAGTGGGGAAATTGAGGCTGGAGGAGGAGCTGTAACAGCAGGACTGCCCTTCGGGGCGGCCTGGGACGCCTCCTGCTTCCCATGGGAACCTGAGGGTTCACCTTGGTTTAGGTGACTCTCCCGTTGGTGGCCCCAGGAACTGCTCTCTGCGGGGCCCACATCTCTCGCTCTCTGCCATGGTCTAGGGCCACTTCCGGGGGCCGGGCAGGCCTGGAGCCGTGGTCCCAGGATGGTATGTAATCAGAATGCTATATTTTGTCGAAAATAAGGATGTTAGTAATGGGCTGGTTTCTGGCAAGTCAAACCGGGACTCAGAAATACATATTTTCCTCTGCTCTGCCCCAAACCTTCTAATTAGGGGCGGCGCGCATGCGCAGATGGGAGGCAGGCCTCCCGTCCCCTCCCGCCTCTCCGGCTCGTCCTGCCTGTCACTGACCTCCGCCGCCCAGCGAGGACTTGTGGAGTGTGTGCACTGACATGCGGCCAGCTCCCCCGATCACGCTTGGGAAATCCTGGGAGTAGGAGATAGCCCGGGTGTCCTAGCTGCAGGCCTTCTCAGAGCCCTAAGCCCCGAGGCCTTGCATGCTGCGCTTCCCCAGCTCTGTAAGCTCTTGAGTGGCCACTGCCCTTGGGGCAGGTGTTCTCTGGGGAGAGTGTCACTGTGGTCTCCAGGAGCTTGCTCTCAGGCCACCTGCAGGCTCCGGGGCTGGTGTTACCCTGTGCCGGAAGATTCTCTGGGTGCTAGGGGTGACTGCGGCCCAGTGGGCAGCAGGGGTCTGGGCTGGGAGGTGAGTGCCGCCTAGGGCACCTTGGTCAGCTGGAGTCACACTGGCCCTGTCCTGCATGCGTGGCGTTGGTTGCTGGGAGTAATGGCACACAGACCCTTGGCTCCTATATGGAGGGTCTTTCCAAAAGGTTGTGGAAAATGGAATTTGCAATGCTTGTCTTGGGTACAAAGCAATTTCTTTTTTAAAACGATATTTTTTCTTTATTTGAAAGAGTTATGGAGAGGAAGAGACAGAGAGAAAGGTGTTGTACCCACTGGTTCACTCCCCAGATGGCTGCAGCGGCTAACCTAAGCTCCTCCGGGTCTCTCCCCGTGGGTGCAGGGTCCCAAGGCCTTGGGCTGTCCTTGACGGCTCTCCCAGGCCACAGGCAGGGAGCTGGATGGGAAGCGGAGCAGCCGGGGCCCCAGCTGGTTCCCACATGGGCTGCTGGTGTTGCTGGTGGAATCGGTTTTGTTTGTTTCTGAGAGAGAGATGGGGCTCCTCCCCAGACACTGGGCGTGAGGAGCTGCAGGCTCCCAGCGTGGGTGCCAGGGACTGCCAAGTGGTCCCCACTGAGTCAGGAGGAGGCTGGGATCTGGCGCTGGAAGCAGGCGTTGGCCCAAGCTCTCCATGTGGGCTGTGGACACCTTGACCTCCAGGCCCAAGGCCTGCCCAGGGGTTATTTTTTTTTTATTTATTTTTTTTTACTTCATTTTTCCGGTGAAGGCTGAAGTGTGGTCTTGGATCTGATACCTTTGGGAAACCCTGAGGTTTGGAAGCAAGCTAGGTCCCTCCCTGCCGGCCTTGTCAGAGCCTTTAAAATGGCAGTTCTGCTCCAGGCTATAGCCTCTTCTCTGCAGGCTGCCTTGCTGGTGGGGCTGAGTGGGCAGGCTTTGCCTGGGACTGGGGCCTGTGCCCTCCCCCAGGTCTGTTGTCTGGCAGGTGTCGGTCAAGGACTGGGGACCAGCGTCCCTCGCAGTAATGGTGCTGGGACTTGTAGGATCAGGGGCTTTGCTGATAATCTGATGGTTAGCTCTGGGCTGAGGGGGTGACCCTGTGGGTGTGGGAATTGGGGCCGCTCAGTCGCTTCTGGGAGGGACCAGAAGTCAGGAGCCTCTGGGTGGGTGGGGAGGGCCAGGCTCTGGCTGACCCCAAGGAACGCATTTGGCAGGCTCTCTGTGGTCTGTTTCCGGTTTGGGGCCCTTGCTGTGTCCCAGCTTTCCGGACTGGCTGGACAGAGCCTGGGTCAGCTCTTACGTGGGACCAGGCCCAGAGTGTCTGGCCAAAGGCAGCTGCCTCCTCCCAGCCCCGTGTACTGTATCCTCTGTACTGACAGTCACACCCTCTGCCAAGATCTGTGCTGGCACCCCTCCAGCCTGTCTTTCTGCAATGAAGAGCACAGAGCACCTTGCCCAGTCTTCCTGGGCACGAAGGTGCCCGAAGCAAGCGATTTGGTTTTCATTTGTGCAAGGTTTATTTTTTAGGTTTCCTGCTCCACCCCCAAGTGGCCTCCTTGTCCACTTCCTGCTTGCCTGCCTCCCTGACCCCTGAGTCGTGGTCCCTGCTTGGGTCTCCTGGCTGGAGTTCACAGTTAGTTATCTCTTCCGCTGTGGCTACGTGTGCATGTGTGTGTACGTGAGGGCCCGGCGATGGCCAGAAGCGGTCCTGGCAGTGCCCGGGAGGGGAGCCTGTTCCTGGGGCTGCCTTCCAGCTGGCCTTTACCTGCCCTCGAGCCCCCCACCCCCACGCCCTGAACCCCTGTATCTTGGGGCCGGCGGTGGGGAGGCTTTCCCTGCTCCAACAGCCTTGGCCAGGAGGAGGCTAGCAGGTGCAGCACTTGCTGGCCTGCCCCGTGTGGGTTCTGCTGCTGAAGCAAGGTGCAGAGAGGGTTTCTTCATGACCCCTGGATGGGGGTTCGCTGTCATGGGTGAGGGAGGGATGGTGCTGGGGCAGGCGAGTGTGTCCTGTTGGGCACTGGCAGCCAGGCCTCCCTGGGCAGGGCGCAGGACACAGGTTCACAGGGCCAGGAGTGGAGGTGGTGGGGGTGGGGGTGGGCAGCGTGCTGCTTCCCAGAGACTACTGACTGAGTGCTTCGCTAGGGATGCTGGGCAAGGGCCGAGATGGGTGTTTGAGTGTCCTGGGAAATCTGTGGCTGTTCTGGGGAGATCCTGCACGCTCTTTCGCGCTCACTACCTAAGGTGCCCAGCAACCCGAGGGCCTGGCGTGGTTGTCATGAACATCAGGTTCTTCATTTGGTCTGTGTTAGAGCTGTGTCCGTGAGCCAGGCCAGACCCCGCTGGGGTCAGAGCCCGAGCAGAAGCAGGACAGCCTATCACGGTCGCCTTGGTGGCGTGAGTCGGGGGCTAGCTGGGCCTGCAGGCAGAGAGCTGGGTGTGAGGGGGCTGTAGGCACGGGTTGGGCCAGCACCTGCCTTGCAGAGTGGCCTGGATTTGAAGGGCGCCTCCAGCTCCGTCAGGAAGGCTCCCAGGGGAGACTCGGGTCTGCTTTTGCTGAAAATGTCCTTCAAGGTCTGACTGTGAGTGGTTCCAGCCGCCCAGGGACACAGCAGTCTGGACACGGAGAGCTGTCGCTAACTTCGCTGGACCTAGAACCAAGGTCCCCCTGCACTTGGGCTGCCAGTACAGGTTCCCCCCTTCTCCACCCCCAGTTTGCGTCAATTTAGTCAGATCCATGCATTTCAAAGACTTGCGCTCCTAGAACCTTCCAGCTTGGACAGGAAACTTCCGCCGGGGCCCCACCCTTAACCAGGTGTCTTTGAAGTTTCATGTTTATTATCACATTTCTGGGAATTTTGTAGATTGGTGCGCACCTTAAACTTATGCTATTATCATTTATTTTTTAACATAGTGTGGAAGTTTGGAAATGTATGTGACCGGGGTGTAGAAACTCAAGGTTGAAGGAAAAGATGTAAGAGAGGTTGGATGTGAGCTGGTGGGGAGAAGGCGGTGTCCGGCGGCTGGTTCACCGCTTGTTCCCTGCAGTTCCCAGCTCTCTGCCCGGCCTCTCTCCTTCCCTCGTGTGGAAATACTGGGACCTGGCAGAATGCAAAGTCGGGGGGTGACCGCTTGCCACGGAGAGGTGCTGTGGACCGTGCCGGTGCAGCCCGAGGGTGGGTGTGGCAGTCGCAGCGGCTGCCGGAGCAGGTGGGAGACGGAAGGTGTTGGGCAAGCAAATTCCTGAAGCAGGTGAGTGAAGGAGTGGACAGCCACCCAGGCCGGGCCTCCGGCTGTACAGAAGGTTCTTAGAGATGCCCCAAGGGCAAGCGTACGAGGAACCCCAAGCACCGTTTCCTTGTTGTCATTCCCATCTGTCTGAAAGAGATAGCGTGGGCCTTCATCTCCTGGCTCACTCCCTGCCCGCCAAGGATGCCCAGGCCAACGTTAGGACCTGGGGCCTCCATCCGGGTCTCTCACAGGGCTGGCAAGGACCCAAGGGCTTGAAGCATTTCCTGCTGCCCCCCCCACACACGTGAGCAGGCAGCTGGGTGGGAAGCAGAACAGTCGGAACTTGAACCGGGCACGCCCGTGTGGCATGTGGGTGTCCTAATTGGTGGTTTAACCCACTGCACCGCAGTACCACCCCCTCCCTGGGGCACTGGTTGGAGTTGTGAGTCCTGCTAGAAACTTGTGGCTTTTTTTTTTCACTGAGTGTACGTAATCGATGTTTATTTCTGATCGCCTGTGCACTGTCTGTAGTTACTGTCCCTGTGACAGGTATATAGTTTGAAAAACACTATGTCTAAATTAAAAAAAATTGTATCAAAATAAACTGATTTATTTGAATGGCAAAGAGGGAGACATCGTGGTGTTCCCTACCCAGGTGCTCACAGCAGCTGGGACGGGGCCAGGCCCTAGTCAGGGGCTTGGTGTGGGTCTCTCACATGGGTGGCTGGCACCTGCCTCCTGGGGCCATTGTGGCTGCCCCCCGAGGGTCTGTGTCAGCAGGGAGCTGCTTTTCCAGGACTGGGCTCCGACGTGAGATGTGGGCGTCTTCACCTGCAGGCTCTGCCCCCGCCCCCGGCTACGTGATTTTAAATGTGTGCCCTCCGTTGGCATGGATGCTGTGTGTGACGGATGCCTGGGCATATCTCCCGGTGTGACCCAGTGCATGGTAAAAGCCAGGTTCCCGCCCCCTGATGTGAGAGCGCAGAAGCAGCACCCCTGTCTCCGGGGTCACCCTACGACACCGTGCCACCTTGGGAAGACCCCGAGTCAGGTACCCCCAAGAGCCTGGCATGGGTTCTCCTGAGGCTTAGGGTGCTGATGCGAGATTATGGGGGCAAGGTGACGGTGGAGGGGCTGCTGAAGGGGATGGGCTGGGAGGATCCTGCCCTGGGCTGTGGAGAAGCCCAGCAGTGGACACGCACGCTTGCCTGCTCGCACGCACGCTGGGCACAGGTGTGGCTGCTGACGGCTCCTGGCAGCTGACTTCACTGGGAGTTGGGCCTGGGCCTGCCCGGTCCCCATTCCTCCAGGAAGTGAGCGAGTTGGCCTGCAGCCAACTTTTCCTTTCCCAGGAAGCCTGCCTGGTTCACCTCTGGCCGGCCCTTCCTCCTCCAGGAAGCCTGCCTGGTTCACCCCTGGCCGGCCCTTCCTCCTCCAGGAAGCCACCTGGCCAGCCCACCCCAGGCTGCTTGCCTCTGCTGAGTGTGTGGTTCCTACCGTGTTTCTTCTTGCTCAGAGTGTGTGTGTGTGTGTGTGTTTGTGTGTCAGCAGAGTGCCTGAGGGCACCTGTGTGCACACATCAGTACAAATGGGCCTGTGTGTACAGCTCAGGTGAAGATGTGTGTCAGTGGCCGCGGGCCTGCGTGTGGGTTGACTGTTAGCATGCGGGTATGTGTGGGGTGTGGCTTGACGGTGGGTATGATTGGGTATGAGTTGTGTGGTGTGTGTACATGTGTGTGGGGGTATATACGGACCTGAGTGTATGTGTGGACATGCCCCTTCCCCCCACGGCATGTCCTGCCCACCTGAGACATGGGCTCCTCCAGCATGGACCCCTCCCATCTCCTGACTGGGCCTCTCCCCCTGGGCCTGTTCCAGGTGTAGGCTCATCCTTGCTTGGCCGTGACCGGGTATGTGCCAGCTCCCGCCTGCTATAGTGGGCCAAGCCATTGGAAGCCCCGTGTGACGCTTGGTGAATATAAATCAGGCGTGAGCTGAGGATGTTGCTTATTTTGGTATAGTAGCAAAGGATTGGGTTACCTCGGTGCGAGCCTTGTTTGGCGTTACCATGTAAACAGTGTAAAATACAGGCTGTAGGAATGGCGGCCGGGACATCTGTTAGGAATTCCATATATAAATAGTGGATGGGCTTACATGGGTGAAAATGGCATTGTTGGCTCTGGGGTTTGCAGATTCTGGATTTCACTGAGGCAGGCCCCGGGGACTAGGACAGAACCTTCAGCTAGGGGGAAGGGAGGGAGGATGGACACTGGCCGGGGTACCGGGGGTGGGGAGCCCGGGGATTGTGCTGTGTCCTGGATGCTTGCACCATGCCCTGGACACCTGTGCCATGCCCTGGATGCCTGTGCCATGCCCTGGGTGCCTGCACCATGCCCTGGTTGTCTGCACTGTGCCCTGGGTGCATGCGCCATGCCCTGGGTGTCTGCACCGTGCCCTGGGTGCCTGCACTGTGCCTGTGCCATGCCCTGGGTGCCTGCACCATGCCCTGGGTACTTGCACCGTGCCCTGGGCACCAGTGCCATGCCCTGGGTGACTGTACCATGCCCTGGGTACCTATGCCATGCCCTAGGTGCCTGCGCCATGCCCTGGATGCCAGCACCGTGCCCTGGGTGCCTGTGCCATGCCCCGGGTGCCTGCGCCATGCCCTGGGTGCCTGTGCCATGCCCTGGGTGCTTGCACCGTGCCCTGGGTGCTTGCACTGTGCCCTGGGTGCCTGTGCCATGCCCTGGAAGCCTGTGCCATGCCCTGGGTGCTTGCACTGTGCCCTGGGCACCAGTGCCATGCCCTGGGTGCCTGCGCCATGCCTTGGGTGCTTGCACTGTGCCTTGGGCACCAGTGCCATGCCCTGGGTGCTTATGCCATGTCCTGGGTGCTTGTACCATGCCCTGGGTGCCTGCACTGTGCCCTGTTTCAGGGTCTGCACAGACTGGAAGCCCTCGCGAGCCCCAGCCTGCCCAGCGACAGCAGTTGTTTGCTTTTATGAGGTGTGTGTGTACCCTGAGGGGATTTCTAGTCTTTGGGATTTGGTGGCAGGCTGGTGGCGGTAGTGGGGTGGAGCAGAAACCCAGAATCTGGGATGACCTGAAGTCCGGAGGCCCTGGAGGGACGTTCCCAAAGCCTGGACTGCTCGGGGCGTTTCCATTGTGCATGTTTAACTTGTGATCCAAAACCCTTCAGAGCTTCAGCACATGCCTGCAGTGTGGGGGGCCACCATCTCTGCCTGGTTCTGGAACATTCCTGGCTTCTAACATGGAAGCACCCTGCCTGTGCGGGGTCTGGTCTCTGCCCGCTCTTTTCGGCACCTGCCTGGAATCCGTTCTTGGGGTCTGGGTGTATGGGCTGCTGTGTGCATGCAGGATCATCCCACGGCTGTGTGAGCCTGGGTCTGAGGTGAGGGGCCCTGTCGCTGAGGGACATCCTGTGTCACGTCCGCCCAGCAGGCAGTGCGTATGTGGCCTCTGCGCGTGCTGCCCTGACCTGTGTGCACCTGTGGGTGTCAGAGCGCCTGCTCGGGACTAGATCCATCCTGCACTCCGTGGAACCATCCTAAACAGTCTTCAGGGGCTGGTTAATGTCCTGGCTGCTCCACTTCCTATCCAGCTCCCTGCTTGTGGCTGGAAAAGCAGCAGAGGCTGGCCCAAAGCCTGGGGACCTGCACCACATGGGAGACCTGGAAGAAGCTCCTGGCTTTGGATCGGCTCAGCTGCAGCCATTGCAGCCACCTGGGGAGTGAACCATCAGACAGAAGAGCTTTTTGTCTTTCTCTGTGATTCTAACTTTCAAACAAATAAATAGATCCTTAAGAAAGTTAGATTTCTTTTAATTAGATGGAAAGTGGAATCATGGTATTGTCCATGCAATAGTCAGTATGGGGCTAGGTTGAAACCAAAAGCCTGGAGCTCTATGCCAGTCTCCCATGTGGGTGCAGGGTCCCAAGGCTTTGGATCTTCTTCCACTGCTTTCCCAGGCCACAAACAGGGAGCTGGATGGGAAGTGGAGCAGCCGGAATTTGAACCGATGCAGTAACCTGCTGTACCCCAGCACCACTAGCTGCTGTGTGTGACCTTTGGAGGACCTGCTTGTCTTCTGTACCAGCAGGAGGTGCCACTGAAGAGTGGGGGCCCAGGCTCAGGGGGCAGTTGCAAGGTCTGCCCCCACCCTCGCCTTGACACCTGTGGAGGGCAGGCTTTGAACCCAGGTCCTGGCTGTCCCCTGTAGTGGAGAACGGTGGGAGTTGGCAGAGTGGACTGTGGTCAGCTCAGCCTGCCGGGACTGGTGGGACCCTTGGCACATGCCGCTGGGCCCGGCCTCGGCAGGAAGCGGCCTGGAAGCTGCCAGGGGATGTGAGGTCACAGGGGCTGGGCGAGTCCCCCAGTCCGGGTCGGAGGGCTGAGCTGTCCCGCGGTGCTGGTGGTGGAAGTGTGGTCTGGAGCTCCAATGCCAGAAGCCAGCCTGGGGTGGGGTGGGTTGCTGTTCTCGCTCGTGTTCAGACCCCCTGTGTCTCCAAGTGTGGTCCGGGGGCACCCCGCGTCCGCGGGCATTTCGTGACGTGGTTTCTGCAGCCATTTCCTGGCGGTTCTGCCAGACGGGGCCCATCCACAGAGGCGGCTGGCAGAGGAGCCATCTTCCTGTCCTTCCCACAGCCACGGGCAGGTGGGCGGGCTGTGCTGGGGCCTGGCCCTGCCTCCAGCAGCTCCAGCTCCTTTGAATGTCCAGGAGCAGCGAGGACATGTTCCATGATCCCGATGGTGTCCTGCGCCTGTGTCCTCAGAGGTTGGTTCATGTGTGTCTGTAGCTGCCCTGTCATGAGACCTGGCTGTCCTTTCCAGTGGCTGCTGGCCACCTGCCTGGCCCCATCAAACTTCTGAGGCATGCCCCATCTGCTGGGCCACTCCCCAATGGCTGCAATGACTGGAGCTGGGATGATCTGAAGCCAGGAGCCAGGAGCTTCCTCTAGATCTCCCACGTGGATGCAAGGTCCCAAGGACTTGGCCATGCAGGGTTGCTTTTCCAGGCCACGGCAGGGAGCTGGATGGGAGGTGTAGTCGGAACTTGAAGTGGTACCCATGTGGGGGTGTTGGCACTGCTGGTGGAGGATTAGGGCGCTATACCACAGTGCCAGGTTACCCTCTTGAGAACTGTGGCCTGGGGGATAGGCAGCCATGACCCCTGACCCAATAGAGGCTGAGAACTGGGGTGGTGGGAGGGGCCTCCCCTGGGCCCTGCCCCTGCCTCTTGGCTCTGCCTGACGGGCTTGTAGCTTTTCTGGTGTCACTGAAGTCCCTCGTTGGTTCTGGCTCTCTGCCTGCCCCCTTCTGCCTCTGCAGTACCCTGGGAGGGTGTCTGTGCAGTTCTCAGGGGGGTCCATTCCCCAGCGCCGGCAGGCTGCTCAGGGATGGGGCCTGGAGTCAGGGCGCCCGGTCCCAGCCCGTGGCTTCCCTTGGTGCCTGCTCGGTCCCTTCTCCCCCTCCACTTTGCTTGCTCTGTTCCTCCCAGCTTGTAACAGGGGTCCCCACTCCGATGGCTCCTCCTCACTGTGGGCCTGGAGCCTCTGCCTGGGTCTTCCCAGCGAGAGCCAGGACCCCAGGAGAGTGGCATGAGCTCCTCTAATGATAGATGCCAAGCATGCAGGTGCTGTAGAAGGTTCCAGAAACAGGAGCAGCTCTGGGGAACGGCCTTCCTGCCCAGGCCCCGCCCAGCTCTCCAGGGCTGCTCCTCTGCTCCTCCCTGGCAGAGGAAGGTTGGGCAAAGCACAGGAAATTAAAAAAAAACCAAAAAACAAAAAACAAACCTGGCCTTTGAAGTGTCGGGTGGGGAATGTCGTCTTTCCAGTTTGGGGAGTGAACAGGCCTGGCCAGGGGGTTGGGTGCCTAGGGAGCTCCCTGGCGAGGCCCCCCTCCCCGGCCTCTCACCTCTCATGGAGAGGCTGGCCCCGGGCTGCTGGCCGCTGTCCCGCTGTCCACTGGCCCCTTGGGCCACCTCCTTGCAGAGTGGAGTACAATGGGCCACTACACCCCAGGAGGATTACTTGCACAGAGGGGAGCCCCACCTGTTTGGGGGTCCACTTCCTGTGTGAGCTGCGCAGTGGGGAGATTCCAGCTCCCAGAATTACCCGCCCCATGAGGCCCCGCCCCAGCTGCTGGCACCCGGGGCACTTCGTGTCCCCTTGTGCCTGTTCTTTAACGAGGGAGTCCACTGGGAGAGGACTTCACAGGCCCGGTGGCAGCCGTGGGGTGCCGGCCGGTCAGCCTCGTTCACAGAGTGGGGGGATCACTGGTCCCTGCCCTGCGTGGCTGTCACCTGAGGAGCAGTGCCCCGTAGCCTGGCAAGCCGTGGGGCCCCACTGACACTGCTGCCCAGGCCTGGGCGCAGAGGCTGGCACGTCTCCTAGAATTTCCGTTCTCCTCTCTTGCCAGGCAGAAGTCGTGTTCAAGTTGGGGTGCTGGAGGTGGTGGCTGGTGGGGGAGGAATGTAGCTCTGTGTGGGACCCCAAAACACGATCCCGAGATGGGCACTGAATGAGGAGAGCATGGCCGGAGCCTGACCCGAGGGAACGTTCCAGAGCACGGAAGCCCTTGGCCCTGAGCATGCAGGAGCCTCTCCAAGGCCTCCCCGGCTCACCCGCCACCACTGCAGAGGCAGGCCACAGCGACCTGGGGACCTTGGACCCTGCATTCGTATGGTCTGTCTGGGCCTGACTGGGCAGGCAGGGCTGACGCCAGTGTGGGTGTCCCTCCTGTGAGCGGTCACAATGCCCAGCGACAGCCACGACCTCTCATCATTTTCTTTTTCTGAAAGTTTATCATTATTATTATTGTGTCAAGGTACATATAACCTAAATTTCACAGTCACACTCGGGGCAGAATTCCCCTTCTTGCCCCATGTAAGCAAACAAACAAAAGATTTATTGCTTTATTGGAAAGAATTATGGAGAGGGAGGGGTCTTCCATCTGCCGGATGATCCATGAATGACCGCAGTGGCAGGAGCCAGGATATTGTTTTGGATCTCCCATGTGGCTGCAGGGTCCCAAGGACTTGAACCGGTACCCGCGTGGAATGCCGGCATTGCAGGCAGAAGTTGAGCCTATACACCACTGTGCCAGCCCCCAGTGTTAACTGTTTGAGGAGCTGCAGTTCTGTTTGGCTGGGGAGCTGAGCTGACGCTCCCAGCAGCTGTGCCCTGGGTCTCTATTCTCTCTGTGTGCCCACGCGAGCGGTCATCCCGACGATGGGCGCGGAGTGGTGTCTGTCGGTAGCTGTGGTTTGCGTTTCCCTGATGCGGAAGGATGGCGCGTGATTATTCCTGGGCTCGGGAGACGGGCTGCCCGAGTGCCTTGCTCATCTTGGGTCGGTTGTTTCCTACTGAGGTTTACGCAACTTCTCTGTTTAGTCTACACAGTGACTGCATCATCAGAGACACGGTTTGCGAATGACCCGTGCCATGGGTCACTCTTGTCCTCTGTGAATTTTGTCTTCTGACACATGTAGCCCCCACATCACACTGTCCATGGCTGTGTTTGGTTTTCCGCCCTGCTCCAGGAGTAGAGGACCCGGAACACTGAATATGATGGTTCCTCCGTGGCTCTTCCTTCCCCGTGGAGGGGCTCTCGCAGGGGCCGTGGCTGGAGCAGGTGGTGGACCTGGCAGCCGAGCCCCGGCCCTGAGTCCCTGCCCCTCCCTAGGGTCTGGTCTCCTGCATGCATGTCCCCGCTGTGTGCCCTCACCGTCTGCTCCGTCCCCCACAGCCTCGCCGCTCCTGCTGTTTGCCAACCGCCGGGATGTGCGACTGGTAGACGCTGGCGGCGTCAAGCTGGAGTCCACCATCGTGGTGAGCGGCCTGGAGGATGCGGCGGCCGTGGACTTCCAGTTCTCCAAGGGCGCCGTGTACTGGACAGACGTGAGCGAGGAGGCCATTAAGCAGACCTACCTGAACCAGACGGGGGTGGCCGTGCAGAGCGTGGTCATCTCCGGCCTGGTGGCGCCCGACGGCCTGGCCTGTGACTGGGTGGGCAAGAAGCTGTACTGGACCGACTCGGAGACCAATCGCATCGAGGTGGCCAACCTGAACGGCTCGTCGCGCCGGGTGCTGTTCTGGCAGGACCTGGACCAGCCGCGGGCCATTGCCTTGGACCCTGCTCACGGGTGAGCCCCTGGCCTCTCTCCTGCTGGCTCCTTGGGGGTCGGTGGGGAGGGGGCTTCCCTGTCAGTGGGATGCCTTGGGTGGGTGGCCTGGGGAGGCACGGGCTCTCCCAGAGGTAGTGTTGACCCCCTACACACCCTCCCCACAGCTCAGTGGGCTGAGGAGATGCCACTTCTTGTCTGGGCGCAGAACTTGCTGGGGATGTGGGGAAGGGGTGTCTCTGGCCTGTTCTGTGATTGTCCCCAGTTGTCCCTCTGTGCTTCTCGGTCTGGCCCTTGTTCCAGGTCATGAGGGTGTGAGTGGCTGTGAGGAGGTGGCCTGGCTTTGCTGGCCCCACTCATTCTAGAATTTTCTGAGCAGGTAGATCTGCCTTCCTCCTGCTTGTCTCGGCCCTGAAGTGATACAGCACTCATGTCCTTCCATGGGTTGCCCTGACCCTGCCCTGTCCCCTCCGTGGGTCGCCCCGGCCCCGCCCCGCCCCTTCTGTGGGTCGCCCTGGCCCCGCCCCGCCCCTTCTGTCCAGTCCTGCGTTGCTGGTTCGGCCGTGAAACAGCTGTCAGAAGTTGATTTTTTTTCAAGATTCACTTGTTTGGATGCTGTGGAGACAGGGACGGAGAGGCGGAGAAGGGGCTTCTGTGCGGCCCATGACAGCTGGGCTGGAACCAGCCAAAGCCGGGAGGTGGGAGCTCCCTCCACGTCTCCTGTGTGAGCAGCAGGGACACAGCACTGGGACGCCTCCCAGTCGCATCAGGAGGAGAGCAGCCAGGACTCCAACCTGTGCTTTGATGCGTGGGGTGCTGGGGTCCCCCGTGAGCCCTCAGCTCACCTTGCCAGGCTCCCTCTACCCCTCAGAAGGCGGGGTGACCCTGCGCCAGACCCAGATATTCTCTGTGACACTTCTACGCAGATATCAGAGAGGTGGCACACGGTGCTGCATTGCCCCCTGCTCCACCAGGTCCGCCCGATGCCCTCCCCTGGCTCTGGGCTGATGGCACCCCTGCAACCAGAGCTGAGGCGGGGCTCGCTGCAGGCCTGCCTGGGGGATGCAGACAGGGGCCAGGAGGGGCAAGGGCTGGGCAAGGACTGACGCTGCTACTGTGAAGGGAGGGAGTGCACATGGTTGCTGTGAAGGTCACGAGAGAGACTGAATGTGGAGTGTGCGTGAGAAAGTGACTGAGTGGGAGTGTGCCGGGCGTGTGTTCCTGGGAGAGCGTGTGTGTGGGAGGGATCCTGTGTGTGAATGCACATCGGGGGGTGCACATGTATTTTGTGTATACAACAGAACATGTGTGTGGATGGGTTGCGTGTGTCGAGTGTATGTCCGTGACTGTGTGTGTGAATGTGTATGTGCTGTGTGTGCATGCGTGTGTGTGTGTGGGGGGGATTTGTGATCCTCAGTCAGCCCAGACCAGCCTGGTACTCCCCACCTGTGTAGCTCCCCTTGCTGGCATGCTGGGCAGCCCCTGGCCCTTCCCCAAACCCGGCTGTCCAGATGCCAGCTTGGCCACTGTGACTGTACTGCCTGGTGGGTAGTCCTCTCAGCTGCCTGCCTACTGCAACCTACAGGGCAGCATCGTGGGGCACCTCTCCTGGGGCCAGCGCTGGATCTGCTGGGCGGTGTGCACTGTCCAATGCCCATTGCTGCTGAACCTGTCCTCCCACCCCCCACCCCAGCCCCCAGACACACGGTTCCTTGGCCTCGCGCTGGGCATCGAGCAAGGACTTTGGATACTTGGTGGTGGGCCCTGTCTCACACTGTGAGGGCTGGGAGGTAGCTGACATGAGGTGGGAGACGCTGGATGGTCTGCTTGGCAGGTGCCAGTGCCCAGGGGGCAGCAGGCTTCCCCATGCTCAGCTCTGGGCCGGCTCTGCCTGCGCGGTTGGCCTCCGGTTATGCAGTACAGGATCCCACTTGTCGCTATGCCTGGGGAGGAGCGCCTTGGTGGGACTGTTGAGGCCACCTCTGCCGCACCTTCCCGGGGAGGTGTCCGGTGGGCGGTGCCGCTGGACCCTGGTCTCTGTCAAGTGCCAGGCCCAGGAGGGAGGCTCCACACCTGCTGACGCACTGCAACGGGCCTTGCATGTATGTGGCCCTGGAGTGCCACGGCCAAACCGTGCTTGGTGCAGTGTCGGCAGCGTGGATGCCTGGCACAGATATGTGGGTGACACGGAGGGCTGGGGGACAGAGCAGGACCTGCGGGAGGACTCTCTGACCCTGAGTACTCGGGGGAAGGGAGGGCCCTATCCCTGGCGTGGGAGGCCGGCAGAGGTTCCTGGGGCTTTAAAGAGAGCCTGGTGGAAGGCCAGCCCTGTCCTTCACGGCCAGTGGCTTCTGCTGGCCGAGCCATTGCTGCAGTGCTCTCTTCTCAGGAGCTGCTCTCCTCCATGGAATTTGGTGGGGCTCTGTGCTGGCACTGGAGTCCGTCACAGAGCTGCCCGCCTGCCTGCCTGGCCCACAGATTCCCCATTTAAGGAAACCAGCAGGCCTGGACTGGGAAAGCCAGGAGGAATGCCAGTTCTGCTCCCACACGTTTTCCGGCCTGCAGTGCTGGGAGCCAGCTCTGGTGCCTCGGGCAGGGCCCCGTTCTATGGATGCCTTCTCGTGTGTTGGGGGCTCAGGCTGCCTGGGAAGTTCTCTCACGCCCTGCTGGGGACAGGGCAGCCTCTGAGTGTGTATGACCCTGTCTGGGGGCCTGGCTAGCTCCCCCACCATCCCGTGTGTGCGTGCCTTTCAGGGAGGACATGGTGTTTTTAGCAGATTTGGACTCACGGTGAGCTCGGGCAGCAGGTGCAGGATTCGTGGCTGCTGCCTGTCCCCCACCTGTTCCTCCTCCTCCTTTCTCCCAGCCCTAGCACCCACGGGCCCTGCTGCCATCTCCATGTTGGCCTTTCCCAGGATGCCATGGTGTTGGCATTAGGCAGCCCATGGCCACCTCAGGCTCGAGCGTGGATGGCTCATCTCCTTCCCAGCAGGTGGTGAGGTGCCCTTTAGAACTTTGCCATAGCATTTTCTCTCTGTGTGTATGTGCCTGTGTGATTTCTGTGAATGTCAGAGTTACAGAGAGAGAAGGAGAGACAGCGGGAGCGAGATGTTCCATCTACTGATTGACCCTTCAGATGGGGCAGGGCCGGGCCAAAGCCAGGAGCTTCTTGTGGGTCTCCCATGTGGGTCCTTGCAGGGCTCAGACACTTGGGCCATCCTCCACTGCTTTCCCAGGCGCATTAGCAGGGAGCTGGACCAGAAGTAAAACAGTTGGGACATGAACCGGGGACCACCTGGGCTGCCGGTGGCTTTACCTGTTATGCCACAGCGCCAGTTCCTGTTGCATTTTCCCAGCAACATGAAGTTCCTGGGCCACCACTGACAGGTGGGGGTTTGTGTCCACAATACCACCTTCGAGTCTGGGGGCTGGTGGGTGCCTAGAACCCTAAGCAGTGGTCTCCTCTGGTGGGGGAGAACCCAGTGCCCACGTGGGTATGTGTCTGTGCAGACAGAAATCGGAACCCGCCAGTGGTGCCAGCCTTGTGTCTGCCACATGTGCCCTCCCTGGCAGGTACATGTACTGGACGGACTGGGGGGAGACGCCGCGGATCGAGCGGGCAGGCATGGACGGCAGCACGCGCAAGGTCATCGTGGACTCGGACATTTACTGGCCCAACGGGCTGACCATCGACTTGGATGAGCAGAAGCTGTACTGGGCAGATGCCAAGCTCAGCTTCATCCACCGTGCCAACCTGGACGGCTCCCTCCGGTGAGTGTCCCACCCCAGGGGTCCCCTCCCCCAGTGCCTGGTGCCGTTCCTGTATACTTGAAGGTGCCCTTTCTTCACTCGGGTGCCTGCAGCTCTCTTTACCTAAGACCCTGGGGACCCAAGCTGGCAGTCTGGAAACCAGTGCCAGACTCCCACAGGTGGCGGATTGTGGGTGTCTCCGATGGCGCCTCACGTGCTGGGCCTGGAATCTGCCCTAGGTGAAGATGTTCCTCTGTGTGGGGCGCGGCAAAGCCTTTGGCGTGGCCCTACCTCCACCTGCAGGGTGTGCCCACCTCAGGGGGAGCTCCCAAGCCCTCAGAGCTGCGCGTGGGGGCTCGGGACCCCTCTCCACCCTGCCAGGCGGTGAACATCCCAACAGTGGCAGTTGGCATTTCCCGACACACCCAGTCTTGCCAGGGGGCCCCACCCAGAGGTGCTCAGGAAGTTGAATAAATGAAGAAATGCGCAAATGACCCAGGAGGGTTTTCCTGAGGTCAGCTTAGTGTAATAGCTCCTGACTTCTGTCTGCATGCTTCCTGCTGCTGACCCTGGGCCGGGTTCAGGGGTGCCCCCTAACAACCAGGGACACAGCCCTCACCCCTGGCCCAGGTGGGGGCAGGGTGGGCGTCTGGCCCGTGGTTGACCATGGTGCCTGCAGGCTTGTGTCTGGGTGCTGATCTGTGTGTTCACTGGGCCCGTGGGCTGACAGTCCTGGGGTGGGGTTGGCATCCCAGCTCAGCCGGGGTGTGGCTCCCACAGGTCCTGAGGTTGCAGGCTTCTGGAGGCTTCTCCAGGCCAGGCGGGCAGGCCCCGGGCCTCCTGCGCCAAGCCCTGCGTCAGACACCTTCCAAGTTCCCCAGCCTCCCAGGAGCATGGGCTGGGTTTGGAAATGTGTCTTCTAAAAAAAAAATGAGAAAGAAATTTTAAAAAGAAACAAAAAAAATGTGTCCTCTGCGGTGGCCATGGTTCCTCAGGGGCCACGTGGGGGCCGGCCATGGGGAAGAGAGGGTCCAGGGCTGGCCTGGGATTGTGTCAGGCCGTCTGTGCCCAGGATGGCAGAAGTAGTCTGTGGAGTTGCGAGGTAGATCAGTTGGCAGCCTGGGGCCGCAGGCGTGGGGGTGGGCTCTTCCCCAGGGCCAGCGACAGGAAGAAAAAGAGAGGCAGGTTGGCCGTGTTCCTGGTGCAGCAGAGCCACGGTCCCTCAGCACATAGGAGGATTCCCTTTCTAGCGGTCACTCACGCTGTGTGGATTTCAGCTCTGTATAGTTAACAAAAAGTGACCTTTGCCAAACAGGTGACTCAGGGGCAGGACCCAGGGGGAGCGCCGTCTGTGGGAGGCTGGCCGGGACCCTGAGGGAGCGCCGTCTGTGGGAGGCTGGCCGGGACCCAGGGAGATCGCTGTCTGCGGGGTGCTGGCCAGAGAGCATGACTTCCTCAGCACCGCCCACCGCCACCTCTTCCCCCAGAGCCTGTCTCAGAAGGGTCCCCAAGCCGATAACGGCTGTATTCCATCAGAGACACACGGGAAGGAAGGCCTTTGGCCTGTGTGACCACCCGGTGTAGTTACTCTGCATGTGGAAGGGAAGGGCACTAGATGAGGGAGCAGGTGGCTTGGCCAGGTCAGCCTGGAGGTGCCCCCTGGGTCGCTGATAAGGCTTGTTGCCTTCAGGTAAGCGAGGTCGGAAGCTGGCATGGGCGGTGTCCCACCTGTGCTGGCCCCATGCGATGCAGGGCCCGTCCAGGTGGCCATGCCTCTCTCCTCCCCCCAGCTCTCCTGACGTCTTCCCTGACCGCCTGCAGGCAGAAGGTGGTGGAGGGCAGCCTGACGCACCCCTTCGCCCTGACGCTGTCTGGGGACACCCTCTACTGGACGGACTGGCAGACCCGCTCCATCCACGCGTGCAACAAGAGGACCGGGGGGAAGAGGAAGGAGATTCTTAGCGCCTTGTACTCGCCCATGGACATCCAGGTGCTGAGCCAGGAGCGGCAGCCTTCCCGTGAGTGCCCGTCGCCCCAGCCGCCTGCGGGACCTGCAGCCAGGGGTGCCCGTCGCCCCAGCCGCCCACGTGGGACCTGCAGCCGGGGGTGGGGTCTGGGATGGGGCGGAGCAGCACAGCAGAACATGCAGCCCAACTCGCATGGGTTGGAGGGTGGCCCTGGTTGGGACAGGGTGGGGGTGGGTAGGACATGCTGGGAACAACCAGCAGGTGGCAGGGAACTGGCTTGTTTAGAAGCAAGTGACTGTGGGAGGGAGAGGGGTTTGAGGGTGCCCTTCTGGAATGTTCTCTCCTTCTGTGTTGGCCAGTTCACACCCGATGTGAGGAGGACAATGGTGGCTGCTCGCACCTGTGCCTGCTGTCCCCGAGGGAGCCATTCTACACCTGTGCCTGCCCGACTGGGGTGCAGCTGCAGGACAATGGGCGCACGTGTAAGGCAGGTGAGGCTGGTGGGGTGGGGAGCTTCTGCAGCCCGGGGCCCAGGGAGGGTGCGGGGGTGACTCATCAGGTCCACCTGCTCTGTGTGGGGCCCGGCTGCCGGTCCCAGGTCCCTCGCCTGTAGAACATGTCCTGCCGTCCGGGGCACTGCCCGCGCCTGGTGGGATGCAGTCAGTAGCCAAGTGAGGAGACTTCAGAAAGCTCATGGACATGGCGACGAGAGATCCGTTTATTTGGATGTAAGAAAGAAAAAGAGATAAGGAGAGTCCAGGCCTGCTCTCGGAAGTGTCATGGCAGTGGAGGCCACTGCCGCGGATTCTGGCTGCAGTGCGGGGGCCCCGACGTGCACACGTGCAGTCCATGTCTGCTCTCGTCTCACCGACGGGGCCGTGTTAGAGGAGCTGCCCTAAGGGAAGTGCCTGGCTGCTGGAGGCTGGCTAGTGCTGGGGCCCCTCTCAGGTACCCAAAAAGTCACAAAGTCACTGCCCTCCAGGACTTCAACTCAGGATCGAGTGTCACCTGCTCCAGTTTTTACAGACGCAAGCCCCACGTGCCAGGAGCCAGTGCAACATGTGCAGGTGGAGGGTGGCGCTCAGGCAGGCAGAGAAGGCCTCTGGAATCTTGCAAGGGCCAGGGTTGGGACGGGATGGGGCGGGAGGGGGAGGGGGGAGGCACCTGCAGGGGAGCAGAAAGAGAGCACGCTGGGGGGCGTGGTCAGGACAGTTTGGGGAACCTGGTGCAGACTGCTCTCAGGTGGGGCTGGGAGCAGCTGCTGAGCCCCCACCCCCATGCGCCTTGTGATCCCAGGGAGGGACTGAGCCTGGTCGGGTTGTTTGCAGAGGGCGGGGGATGGGGTAGGGGGTGGGTGGGGCACAGATAGGTGTTGTGCTTGAATTTGAACTTGAGCTTGGAGCTAGGCAGCCCTCTGATGTGATGCCAAGAACACCATCACCGCTCCCCCGAAGGCCACCAGGGCCGGGTGCTGTCCAGAGGAGTTGGTAGGGAGGAGGGGCACCCGGTGTGGCCTGCAGGCCCTGGGCACGGGGACAGAAGGCAGTGCTGGCCTGCAGGTCCCTTGGCCTACTCTGAACTCCTCAAAGGAGAGATGGCAGAAGGGGCACAATGCTGTCCACTGCTCTGTGTGTGTGTGTTGTGGGGTGCTGACCACTGGCTCAGAACCTTCGTGTCTGTCACCCAGCCCATCCTGAAATGGTCACTTGGAGGCCAGTAACTGGCTGCTCCTGTTCCGCTCTGCCAGGGCTCGGGGACACCGCGGTGGCCTGGTGTGGGTCTCTGTGGGCGGAGCTTGCCCTTGGGAAGAGCTGGCAGGCCGGGCCTCCCCATCCCTCTGGGGACCGAGCCTGGCAGCTGGCTTCGGTTCCCCCATGTTTTTCCAATTATGTGGATTGGGTTAAAAACAGTGACAGCGCGGGTGGGGGTTGTGGAGGGGGATTCTGCTGGGAGCTGCCCAGCACCCCCCTGGCTGGGCCACTGACTTGTATCACTTCACAGCCTTCCGAGGGGAGTGGAGGGACGGGCTCAGGACAGTGGCAGGCCAGGTGACTGTAGCTCTCCCAGGCCCTGGGCTGCAGCTGGAGTGGCTGGGAGAGTGCAGATGGGGGATGGATGCCTGTGCCCCTGCACACTTTGAACAGATGTGCCTCTGTCGAGGGACACGGCTAGGGCAGCAGGAGGCAGGGCAGGCTCTGCCGGTGGGCCCGACGAGCAGGCGACAGCTGGGCCCCTCATGTCTGTCCGTCCGTCTGGGTGGATTAGCCCCGGGGCTGGGAAAAACGGGAACGTTTGTTCCGAGAGTCAGACTCTTGTCACTTGTTTCTGAGAAGTAGGTCAAAGGGAGCGTGGGGGTGGGGGTGGGAGGGAAGCCGCTGTGAGTGACGTTGCCAGCAGCGGGCAGCTGCTTTCCGCCGCCGCCAGGGACCATGGGAGTCTATAAAGGCGGGCACGTCAGGGAAGTGCCAGCAAGCCGCGGTCTGACCTGCACATAGGAAAAGGTGCGTCGTGTGTTCTGATGTGCTCGGGCACTTACATGTACCTTATTTCACCCCAGCCCCCAGAAACTTCTCTGCTGTCCATCTCTCTTCCTCCTTGCCTCTGGGCTCTGCAGTGGATTGGCCACGTGTGTTTTGGAGCTGCACAGACGTGGGACCGCACTGCCTGGTCCTTGCCAATGTTTGGGCCGGGATGACAGCGTGGGAAGCCAGGGAAAGAAGAGAGGGCAGCACGTCTCAGACAGACAGGGCTGTTGCCCAGGGCTGGGGACACCGACCCAGCCGGGCCTCCTGGGCCAGTGGGCGGAGCTGCGTCCAGCTGCAGGCATCCCTGTGTGCCTGTTCTTGGACTCCTGCAACCTAGCCTGGGAAGAGCTGGGAAGAGCTGGGAAGAGCAGGTCACTCCTTTGGTTCCTTGTGGTCTTCGGGGTCAAGTTCTGGGTTCACAGTGTCTGTCCACATCTCTCGGGACTGCCCGTAACAGGTGTCTAACCTGGGAGGGAGGGCCTGAAGTTTGCTGCCCAGGAGCTTGTCCCCTGGGAGCAGTGGTCAGAATATTCTGTCCCCGAGCCCCAGGTGCCCCCTGGGGCGCCGTCCACGCTGCAGGCCACCAGCCTGGCTCCAGGGAGATGTAAGGCTCCAGCCTCCTCAGCTGCTTCCTGTTCTAGTCGTGCCAGGAGCCTCCTCTGGGTCTCCAACGTGGGTACAAGCTCCCAAGACTTTGGGCTATCCTTGTCTGGTTTCCCAGCCACACGCAGGGAGCAAGGTGGCTTGGAATAGTCGGGGCGTGAACTGGCGCCTGTATGGGATGCCGGTGTTTTTAGGTGGAGGATTAGTGGGGCCATCACGTCGACCCCTCCTGTTCCAGTGGAAATGTGGGATTGGACACTGCAGCCCCTGCTGGGCGCGTCTTCCTGGTTCTCTCCTGGGCTCCTCCCCTGGCCCCTCTGTGAGGGTGGCAGGTGTGGCATGCTCCGCTCCCACCTCCACTGCAGGCCTGGAGGGATTATGGCTCCCTCGTGTTGCTGTTGCTGCTTCCTCCGCACCCCCCAAGATTGATGGACTTGAAAGTCAGGGTGACAGAGATCTGCCATCCACTGATTTTTACTAACTGCAACAGACAGGGCTAAGCCAGGAGCCTAACTGGGTATGGGGGGACCAAGCACTTGGGCCATCTCCCACTACCTTCCCAGATGTGTCATCAAGGAGCTGGATGGGAAGTGGAGCAGCCGGGACTTCAAGGGATGCCGTCATCGCAGGTGGGGGAGTAGCCTGTTGTACCACAGTTCTTCCCTAGCTTCCTTGTTGCTTGTGGGTGACATGACAGCTGCCTCCTTGGTCCTTGGTGGGGCTGGCCATGGCTCCCCAGAGGGGCTTCTCCTGACCCCCTCTTTCCGGAGCCGTGCTCAGTGAGAGCGTCTGCCTTCCGGCTTCCTCTCTGCCGTGTGGCCATGTGGTGTTCAGGCCCCTGTGCCCATGTCAGGAGAGTGAAGGAGCTCCTGGCTCCAGCCCCAACCCTCATCTAGCCGTCATGGACAAGAGCAGCGGATGGAAGATCTCTCTCTGTCTCTGGGTTTTTTTTTTTAAACCAATGCAGAGTGCGTTTCTCAGCCCAGGCACCGGTAGGTGTCAGACAATTACACTGCTTATTTGCCAGTGTGCTTCCTGCAGCTCCCGAAGCTGACCAGCCACGACTGGATGCCCGGCCTCGTTCCCTGTACCCTCCCGCTGTAGCTGCACAAGGTGCCCCTTGGGGTCCTCCCAGCCCAGCAGAGGGGGACCTTATCTGCCTGTACCCCGACTTGGGAAGTAGAGGTCAAGTGGTTGGATTGAGAGCGCTCGGTGAGGCAGCGGTGGTGGGAGGGGGCAGTGGCAGAGGATCCCAGCCCGGGGGGGTCCGCCCCTGCCTGCCCGCTCTCTGGCCCCTAGGCAGAGAAGTGATGTTCCACATTAGAGCTGAGCAGACACAGCCCCAACTCGAGGCTCTGAGGGTGGAGGGGAGCTGCTGGGGTCCATGCTGGGAGGCCCCACAAGGGACAGCTGCTCACACCTCGAGTTACTGGCCCCGGTCCCGGCCACTTCTTCCAGGCCCTGTGACTGCATGGTCAGTCCAGGCGGCTGCCTGGGCCAACATAGCGGACTGCGGGCTCTGCATTTGTCCCAACACTTTCTCCGGTTGGGGAGAAGCAGCAGGGCAATTGGTCACAAACAAAAGTCATCTGGCCGCCCGCCTGCTGGGAGGCCGCCCTGGCCAGGCTGTTTACAGCCTGCATGGTGACCCAGCTCTGCCCACGCAGCTTGAGATGGCCAGTGACCCCTCCGCCTCCCGTGGAGGGTGGCTGGGAAGGAGCCCCCGCCCCTGGGAGCAGGGAGAGGTGGCCTCTTGAAGGAAGCTAGAGGCCCAGGTGCCCTGCAGCAGGAGCAGTGCAGAGGGGCCGAGAGCCCGCTGGGGGCTGCTGCGTGCCAGCCACACTTGGCTCAGGCTGTCAGGGTGGTGATGCCCAGCCTGTGCCCTGGGGGCCAAGGACCCCCTCCCCCTGGCCATGTGTGCTTGGTCCAGCCACACACTGTGGCTTTGTTGTGAAGGTGCCATAGGGGGGTAGCATGGTGATTCAAAGTTCCTGTGGCATGGGTGCCCCCAGGAGGGTCTTCCTACCAGGGCTGGCCTGGCTAGGGCAAGCGGCTTCTTTAGCTTAGCCCTTCTTTCTCCTGTTTTTATTTATTTTTATTGTTTTTTTTTTTTTAAAGATTGTTTATCTGGAGTACAGCATCATGGGTTTTGCCACTATGGACCCTGCACTCATGTGGGGGACCCAGATGGATTTCTAGGCTCATGCTGGTTACACTAGGCTGCTTCCAGGAGGCTGTGTGTGCTACAGGGACAGGCGCAGCGGGGACCCCAGCCCCCCTGGGGTCCTGCTCCTGCCCAGCCCATTGCCTGGCCTGTCTCCGCCTTCCAGGGACGCCTTCCAGCCACTGTAGATGGATGGATGGTGGACCAGCTAGACCCATTGCTGTGGCAGGGTCAGTCGCTCTGTGTGTGTGGACTGAGTTGGAAGTGGTGTCAGCAGGTGTCATTAGGTGAAGAGATGGCCATGTGGGAATTGGATAGCTCCAAGTTCACACAGCAAGAGAACCGCAGCAGGGAGGCTGGCCGAGGCCAGCGGCAGAGGCCGCAGTGGGGCAGCCGCAAGCCAAAAGAACTCCAAGTATTTCCGGCAGCCTCGGAAGCTGGAAGGGGTGCGGCCGTTCCATCCTGGTCCTCGCGGGGCCTGGGGACTTGTATGTCTCGGTTCCTCCGTTGCCGCTGCTGGCCGGGGGCACCTTGGCTCGTGGCTGGCAGCAGGGAGGGAGGTGGGAGCTGGCCCTGTGCCTGGACCCCGGCCCGGAGCAGCACACCCCTGTCAGGAACGCCTGGCCCGCATCTGGCATCCTGCATTCGCAAGGATCGTGCACGCTTCCTCGCGCATGGGTGCATGCGCACAGGTGCATTAGCGCGCAGGCGTGTGCGCGCCTGTAGGTGTGTGCGTACAGGTGTGCGCGTACGTGCAGGGGCGCGCGCATGCGCACAGGAAGGAAGGTGGGGCGGGGCTCAGGTGACCGTGAGGACCAGATCCCTAGCTGGCTCTGGTAAGGTGTGTTTGGCAGCGCCATGAGGCTGGCGGTTTGTGGTCACTGTTGCTTTGTAAATAGTTTCCTTCCTTGATGTGTAAATCTGTTTGGGTGCAGACTCTGAGTCTGGGCCCACGGAAGGGGTGGATCCCTCCGTGGTGGTCAGTGAGGCGCCCCAGGACTGTGGCCGGGTCTGCCGCTCAGCCCGTGGAGCCTCTTCTCGGTCCACCTGTGGGCAGAGGCCCCGGTCCCTGCCTGGACCCTGGTGTCGGGGAGCCTGCCTGCTGTGCTGGCAGGGCTGCTCAGACCCTCAGAGAAGCCGGCTGTGTCTCCCAGGCTGTCCTGGCCGCTGTGTTCAGGGGCAAAACTCATGAGAAGAGATTGTGGGGGTGGGGTCCGGCCTGGGGGCTGTGTGTTGACGCGTTCCCGTGCAGGCTGGCACGCTCAGCCCCTTGTGGCCCACGTTTGCGACTGTGCCCTGTGTGGTGTCCATGTAGCTCTCAGAGCTGCTTAGGCAGCAGGTTCCCCCAGCATCAGCCCATCTTGGGTGTGCGCCTCCTGCCCCGTCTGCCTTCCCGCGGCTGTGAGGACATGGTGGGGACAGAGCCCAGATCTGTGTGGCCCACACGACCCTGGACAAGGGTCCAGCCTCAAGGTGCCACCCACAGACGCATTGATGGGATGATGGAACCTTCTGGGCGACAAGGTGAAGCAACAGCAAGTGCTGCAGGTGCCGTCTGCGTGGCCTGCTTGTGTTCTTGATCTGGGGCTCAGCCTCTCAGTGTTAAATGAGAGCTGGGGGTGGTGTGAAGATGCTGTTGCCCCGGGCATTCGTGTTGGGAGGAGCCTGAGCCCAGGAGCGGGTTAAACAACCTCCCGGGCCTTGGGGGCTCCTTCCACCATTCTCTCTGGGTCGTGATACTGTCTGCCTGCCTCAGTTTCCCCCGCCCAGAGCTCAGCACTTATTGCTAGCCTGTGTGCGCCCTCTAGTGAGGGAATCTGGTTATGAGCCCTGAGCTTGGGGCGGAGTCAGGATGGACAGCAGGTCCCGAGTCCCTAGGCTCGTAGGGCCTTCTCTTATCAGAGGCCGAAGCTTGGGCAGGCTCCCGAAGCTGTCTGCGGGACCTGGGCTGGGAGCTGGGGCCTGACCTGCTGTGCCCTCTGGTTCTGCATGGGTCCTTCTGAGCTGACAGCACCCCAGTTCTGTGTCAGACCTGGGGGAGCCCCCTCCTCCGGTCTGTGCAAGACGTCTTGTGCCACTTTTGCAGCAAGTGTTGACGAATCCTGACAAGGTGGCGGGCTGGGCGGAGCCCGAATGGTACTGGCTGAGGGCAAGCATGGGGCTTTCAGGGGGTCTGTGGCCCTGTCCCCATGCTGAGCTCAGCCATCTGAGCCCACAACAGCCAGAGTAGGTTGGGGTGTGGGTCTTGAGGGAGCCCCAGGGTTGGAGGCACCTGGAATGCTTGGCTGTACATGTGGGTTTGGCCCCTGGTACCGCTGTGTGCCCGCTCTGAAGTCACAGTGAGGAGTTTGGGGCAGGGGCTGGTGTGCAGGTATGCCTGGAGAGCTGGCAGATCCCGCCCTCCACTGGAGGAGCCCACGAGGTGCAGACTCCCCCCGTCCCCGCCACAGTCCCCCATGCTGGGGTCCGTTCTGCATGGTTCTGGAGCCCCATGCTGGGGTCCGTTCATCTGACGCCTTTGAGAACCTGGGTGTGAGTTCCCAAGGGCCTGGTATGGTGTCTTGCTGACCCGTTCTCAGGGGCAGTTCTTGGAGGCCACCAGGATGGGGGGCGTCAGGGACCCCACCCTTGGAGGCAGGGCCCTCGGGTCTTTGCCCCAGTTGCCTGGGGATTGCTCAGAGTACCCCTGCAGCCTCTGCTCTGTATTGGGCACCCTACATCGGTGTGTGAGACAGAGGTGAGCTCAGCTGGCAGGTGTCTGGCCGTGCCCAGGAATTGGTTGGTGACGAGCAGACAGGTATCTATCCCCACACCGCGGAGGGCTTTGGGTAGAAGTGGCCTTGAGCCACCCAGGAAGAGTGGGGGTCTCGAGGGGCTGCCTGTAGCTCCCTGTACTCCTCCCAGGAGGGTGACCTGGCGGCCTAGTGGGGCTTCACCCTGCCCGGCCCAGCCCTGCCACCCGCCCCGCTGTGCACTGACCCCCTACCGCTGCTCCCCAGGGGCGGAGGAGGTGCTGCTGCTGGCACGGCGCACAGACCTGCGGAGGATCTCGCTGGACACGCCGGACTTCACGGACATCGTGCTGCAGGTGGATGACATCCGGCATGCCATCGCCATTGACTACGACCCGCTGGAGGGTTACGTGTACTGGACTGACGACGAGGTGCACGCCATCCGCCGGGCCTACCTGGACGGCTCGGGAGCCCAGACGCTGGTCAGCACTGAGATCAACGACCCCGATGGCATCGCCGTCGACTGGGTGGCCCGTAACCTCTACTGGACTGACACGGGGACCGACCGCATCGAGGTCACGCGCCTCAACGGTACCTCTCGCAAGATCCTGGTGTCTGAGGACTTGGACGAGCCCCGCGCCATTGTGCTGCACCCTGTGATGGGGTAAGGCGGGCCTGGGCGCCATGCGGATGTGGCGGGATGGGGGTGAGGAGGCAACCCATAGGTACACACACACGGCCCCAGGGCCTTGTTGGGCATCAGCATCCGCTGGAGCAGGGTGTGGGGGAAACAGGACCACAGAGTTCTGCTTCAGCGCTGGAGGGGGCCTAAGGCTCAGCGGACATTGTGACCTGGCCCGGGTGCCAGTTGGCAAGGGTGGACTGGATTTGCAGGCCCTGCCTCCTGGGTCTGTGCATGTGGCCCTGCCCTGCCACACTCAGGGTTAGTGGCTATGGCCTTCACCTTCAAGGGGGTCACCTGTAGAAGCCCAGGAGGCCTGGAGTGGAGGACAGAAGGCTGCTGCAGGGCAGGCTTGGCCCCTGCCCAGGAGGGTCATCAAGGCTGAGAAGTGGAGTGCCCCACCCCCAGGGTTTGAGGGTGAGAAGGCAGACGCACTGCCAGTGAATTGGTCAGAGCGCCACGGTCCATGTGTGTGAGTGGGGGAGGAGCCAGGAAGCTGACTCCAGGCCCCTCACTGCGCCACCTAGCTCTGTCCCCTGTGCCTCTAGGGGTGCCAGGTCAGGTGCATGAGAAGGGATCAGGGATGGGCGCTTGGGCAGTAGGGAGGGCGGGGGAGGGGCAGTCAGGTGCAATAGCAGTGGAGCCTGTGCTGGCCCTGCACAGCCCATTGTGTGTCACCGAGACCTTGGCACTCTCTGCCCCCATACTCAGGGGAGCCCTCCATGTTTGCAGAATGTTCTGTTCTGTTCTGCGTCCTTCCCCGCATACCCTAAGCTGTGGGGGCAGGGGAGGGGCCTGGGGCCTGGGCAACCACCATTCCTTATGCCCCAAATCTGCCACTCACCTGGTCACACCTGTGACATGCACCTTGCACTCCTGGGTGGTGGGATCGGACAAAGATGGCCACTGCCATGGACCTCTGCTTCCTCTTCAGCCTCATGTACTGGACAGACTGGGGGGAGAACCCCAAAATCGAGTGTGCCAACCTGGACGGGCAGGAGCGGCATGTGCTGGTCAACACCTCCCTCGGCTGGCCCAATGGCCTGGCCTTGGACCCGCAGGAGGGCAAGCTGTACTGGGGTGATGCCAAGACGGACAGGATCGAGGTGAGTGGCGCCATGGGGGTGCTGGGGAGCAGGGAGGGTGGTGTTCCCATGCTGAGGCCTGGCCTGGTGGACATCTGTGGGCGCCTGTGTCCTGCTCTGCAGCCAGGCGAGGTTCCCACAGGAATAATGGGTGACAGAGGGCCCCTAGGTGGTGCATCCGGGTCCTCGAGTCTTCCAGCCTTGCCCTATGGGTGCTCCCCGGCCCCTCTGCCAATGAATGAGGTCGACATAAATGGTGCTGGAGTGTCCACTGTGTGACTTAAGGCACGAAGTGTGAAATGGACACAGTCAGAGGTGCCGCCCCGGCCTCGTGGCGCACAGCCACGAGGTAGAGACGCTCCTGGTTATTTAGCCACATGCACGCACCCACATGTCTACCGTGAGAGTGTGTTGGCATGCTCCGGCTGTGTGTAAGCGGCGCTGTGCAGCATGCTGTGTGCTTGGGCCACTTGCTCTTGGCTCACCTGGGCTTCCGCTGGGGGCTCTGGTCTCAGTGGCACAGCCACCAGGTTGGGTCTCTGTTGTAGGAGGCCCCTGTTCTGTCCTTTCCCCCAGGGTGGGCGCCTCCCACTGATTTTGTCACCTTGGGACAGTTCCCTGTGATCAGCTTGGGGTGACCATGGGGGAGGCCAGAGCCAGGCGGCTGGCTAGGTTTCAGACCCTCCTTGGGAGTGGGAGGTCACTCAGGGCTGGGGAAGGCGGAGTGGACTCCCTCTCACGGAAATCCAGCCAGCTGCGGCTGCTTCCGCTTGGAGCTCCCTGGCAATGTTTGTGTTCTTAATGAAGGGTCTTGTTGCTCCCTGACATCCAGCTGCTGCCCCTGAGAGCTGGAAGGTTCTGGAAGGTGATAGAAGGCGACATTCGTGAGGGCCGCGTGCTGTGTGAGTGAGCAGACGTCGTGGCCAGCGCCATGAGTAGAGCCAGGTCAGGCACCATGGCCAGTGCTGTGGCTGGAGCTGTGTCAGACACCATGGCTGGTGTCATGGCCAGAGACATGTCAGTCTCTGTGGCCACATCAGGTGCCATGGCCAGGACCATGGCTGGCACTGTGGCCTCAGCTGCATCTGGCACCATGGCCAGTGCCGTGGCTGGCGCCGTGTCTTGCGATATGGCTGGCGCCGTGTCAGGCGTTGTACCACTGTCTCCCGAGGCAAACTATGTAAAACCATCTTGTTAGAAAAAATTTTATTGGGCCCGGCACAGTGGCCTAATGGCTAAAGTTCTTACCTTGTACACGCCGTGATCGCATATGGGCACTGGTTCTAATCCCGGCTGCTCCACTTCCCATCCAGCTCCCTGCTTGTGGCCTGGGAAAGCAAAGAGGATGGCCCAAGACCTTTGGACCCTGCGCCCACGTGGGAGACCTGGAGGAAGTTCCTGGCTCCTGGCTTTGGATCCACGCAGCACTGGCCATTGTGGTCACTTGGGGAGTGAATCATCAGACAGAAGATCTTCCTGTCTGTCTCTCCTCCTGTCTGTATATCTGACTTTGCAGTAAAATTAAATAATACATCTTTAAAAAATTATTTTTAATTTTTTTACTTTGTTAGAAATGCAAAGTGACAGTCTTCTGTGTGCTGATTCACTTCCCTGAAGGCCACAACAGCCAGGATGGGGCCAGGCTGAAGCCAGGAGCCTGGAACTCCAAGCAGGTGTCCCACGTGAGTGGGAGTGGCCCAGGTGGCCATCCTCCACTGCCTTCCCCCGGTGCACTAGTGGAGAGCTGGATGGGACGGGGAGCGGCTGGGATGCCAGTCAGCGCCCCGTGGGATCTCATTGTTGCAGATGGTGGCTTTACTTGCCACCCACAGTGCCAGCCTGAGACGCAGGTGTCTCAGCTGCTTGGCCAAACACCCATCAGCTCTTCTGGGCGTGCACCGAGGAGTGGGCTGCTGGTCACACTGGGCTTTGGTGTCAGCCTTTCTGAGAAGTCAGGAAGCTGTTGACACTCCCATGGGGGAGGTGGGGAGGAGCAGAGGTCAGGATCTCCTGTGGCTCCAGCCCAGGTAGATGGCCTCTGGCCAGCTGATCACCGAGCCCTCTTCCTTCCAGCCCGTTCCTGCAGGCCCCTGTGGCCTCCTGCCACCATGCCCATGCCCACACCTTGTCCCACGGTTCTCAGAGGGACAGAAGTGAGGAAGCTGATGGGAGTGGGAGGTGATGAGCCCACTGGACCCACAGGATGGGAGACTGAGGTGGGAGCATGTGTAGTTTCGAGGGGGGCCGACAGAGTTATCTGGGCCATGGGAGGATCAGGATATGAAGGAAGCCAGTCAGGGCTGGGCCCAGCAAGCAGCTCCCTGGCAGCTGGTCAACAAGCAACCCCCCGTCCGGGGGAGTCCTGCTCGCCTTGTCTGGGGCAGCTGTCCTGGAAAGTAGGCGCCAGGCCAGCCCCCTGCAGCTGCACACTGGGTGGCAGGCCCCTCCTAACCCTCCACGGCAGCTGGCCACCATCATCTGCGACAGCAGGGGGAGGGGAGGGGATGGGGTGGCTCCTTTGCTGCCTTGTTCTGGGAGACCACCCTGGGGCGGGGGATACCCCTGTAGTTCAGTGCTGACAGCCGTGGGTGACGCCTGCCCACTGTGTGTGGCCAGCGTACTTGTGGCCAGCGTCTCACTTGTCCCCAACTCCTCCTGCTCAGCCTTTCTGACCTAGGAACCTCCGTGTGCCACCGACCTTGTCCCTGGGTCACCATGATGTAAGGCCCGTGCGTGGGTCGGAAGGCCCGTGTCTGCAGGTGCGCAGGCTGGGCTCAGCTCAGCCTATACTCCTTGCAACCTGCCTCTCGCTCCCTGCCAGGCCCCGAGCTCGCTCTGACCTGCCTCAGTGCCCCCAACTGTGCCTCCCCCCACCCACAGATGCTCTGTTAGCAAAAGCACCTGGGGTCCCCCATCTCCCTGATGGGTCCTTGCTGAGGGTCAGGCCATCCCTGCCCTCCAGGCTTGCACGGGCCTCCCACAAGCAGTTCCCTTCTGCCTGAGCTCCTCTGAGCCCTGGACCCACATGCCCAGCTGGCCCTGAGCCTAGCCGCTGGAAGCCTGGGGTTTGCTTTTGCCCTAGGCTGTGGCGTCCTGCGGAGTGGAGGGGCACGCCTGCCCAGGGAGAGAGCAAGTTACTTGCCAGACCAGAAGCTTCCACTGCTGCCCAGGGTTCGTACTGTGGCCTGGCCGCAGAGTGGTCATTCTGCTTGCCCATGAGCAGACATGCGGGCAAGCGGGCTTCTGGCCAGACCATTTCGTTGTTTGTGGACGGGTCCCTCCTTGGTCTGGTTTTCTGTTGCAGGAATGAGGGTGCAGGCAGGGACAGGCACTGAGCTCTGTGGCCCCACTGTATCCTAGGGCCCCTCGCGAGCTTCGTACGCTTGCTGACAAGCTGTGCAATGGGTTGGGCCTCTGTGTGCGATGCCCCCACATCAGAGCACCCCTCCAAATGCTGCCAGCTCTGCTTCTGACCCAGTGCTCTGCTCACGTGCCTAGGAAGGCAGCGGCTGATGGTGCCAGCGTGTGAGCCGCACCAGCCATGGGGGAGAGCTGGCTGGAGAGGCCTTCTGCCTGACCACGCACCGGTCTTTGCCGCAGCCAGCTGGGGAGCAAACCAGCAGATGAAAGAGCTTTCCGACTGTCGCTCACACTCACTGTATTCTGCCTTCCAAGAAACCAGTCAGTGTAATTAAAAAAAAAAATCAAAGGATGGTATTTCACGCACTGTGACTATTACATGAATTCAGGGTTTACAAATAAAGTGTGAACTCACCGACGTTTTCTTGCCCACGTCTCCCCCGTCCACAACACGCTGTCCATGATGTGTTGTCCACACCTGCTTCTGTGTGCCTGGCCTTCAAGCGGAAAATACTTCCTCCCTTGGGCTTACTTACAGAGAGAGACTAAAGGAATTTCTTCCATCTGCTGGTTCATTCCCGAATGGCCCCAGTGGTCTGGATGTAGCCAGGAGCCAGGGGCTTCTCCCTGATGGGTAGCCGAGGGTTCCGGTCATTGGGTCATCTTTCAGGGTTTTCCCCAGCTGCATGAGCCGGGAGCAGGGACTCCAACCAGTGCCCATAGGGGATGTTGGTATCGTAGGAAGCGAGCTAATCTGCATTGCCATGGCACCGTGGTCACTCTTTTTAGTGCTCCTGGTTGGCGGTTGGGTACTGTCCTCCACCCTGCTACCCTGTGAAGAAGGGGCTGGAGACCCAGGACATATCCCTCCTGGTCAGGGATTGACGGGAGGGCCCGTAGCTTCTGAGGTGTTCCCAACACAGCTGTGTTTGCGTCTCTGCTGGGTGCCCTTCTGTCGTGGGAGCAGGATGCCAGTAGGAATCCCAGCCCATGTGGCTAAGTCAGTTCCCTCGTGCTCACCAGAGCCGCTAGGAGAGGCCGGCAGAGCTGGGCAGGAAACAGGTACGTCCCAAGCCCGAGGTCCAGTGAGGCCATGGCTGTGTCCAGCTGGCCTGCCCCCCACTGAGATGACACTTGTCTGTGGCTGGGTGTGCTGTGTGACTCAGCTGTCCCAGGCTGCTCCGATGACCTCTGTTTCAGGTGGGGAAGGGGGCCTCATGCACATGCTATGCCCCTTGGCTGCGCGTCCCAGAGTTGCCCATCCAGCAGTGAGGACGGGGGTCCTTTCAGCTCCGTGTATCTCGCCAGGCTTGTGTTTGGCCACCAGCAAACCGTGGGCCCTGTAGCCCTTCCCATGAGCTTGAGATGCGTGCCTGCTGCCAGAGCTTGCCTCCACCGGCCTCCTGCCTTCGACCACCTCCCCCGCATCCTGCCGCCCGAGATCCCGGGTGTTTGTGCCTTCCCCACCTCTGCCCGTGGCCAGGCCCGCTGCATGTTCTCTTCTGCACTTTGATGGTGGTTGCATCTCATTACGTCACAAGCTCTTGCAAGTACGGATGGAGCCGCTGTATCTCAGCGTCCCTCAACGTCCAGTGCCCCCCACTGAGCGAGAAAGCAGCATAGACCTGGGGCAGACTTGGTCCTGCAGCCCCCCAGCATTTGGAAACCACATGGTGGGTGTTAGCTGGGATTGTCCCCTGATGCACCTGTGCAGGCATGCCTAATCAATCCCAGACTCCTTTCTGAGTTCCTCCCCTTGGGACTCCAGTCCGCAAGGATCAATGCACGTTGCACCTCCTGACATGCTGCCCATGCTAGCGCAGCGTCCACCCCTAGATAATGGATGCTGTGGGCAAGGGCCGCTGAGCTGCCCTCAGCTGAGACAGCAGCAGTCACGGTGCCCGTGTGTGTGCCAGCTGGAGCCGCAGTACCCGGCAAGGGGTAGATGGAGCAGAGGCTGTCCCAGGCTGCCCTGGGGCTGGCGGCAGGCAGGAGCCCGGCCCTCCAGACCCTGTCTCTGCTGCTCAGGTGATCGGCGTGGACGGGACCAAGAGGCGGACTCTCCTGGAGGACAAGCTCCCGCACATTTTCGGGTTCACGTTGCTGGGCGACTTCATCTACTGGACGGACTGGCAGCGACGCAGCATCGAGAGGGTGCACAAAGTCAAGGCCAGCCGTGATGTCATCATCGACCAGCTGCCTGATCTGATGGGGCTCAAGGCCGTGAATGTGGCCAAAGTCGTCGGTGAGTGGGGGTCCCTCCCCGTGCTGTGGCAGAATGTCCTCAGCAGTCCGCCCCAGAGCTGTCGGCCCTAGCGGTGGTAACTGTGGTGCCCGTAGGTGCCAGGGCCTGACAGTGGCATCCCTGTGTGCCAATCCTTCTTACTGCCCTTGTTGTCCCTGGGGATGGGGGCAGAGTGTGTGGGATAGTGGGTGACTGAGCCCATGGCTCCCCTGAGTCCACCTTGCTGCCCCCTCGGGCTGGGATTGCTGTCTACCGTGCCCAGGCCTGGCCTCCCCCACAAGACGTGGACAGAGCTGGCGTCTGTCTGCACGAGCCTCGCCTGGGGCTCTGCTTGGCACCGCAGCTTCTCTCTTTCTGGGAAGGATTCTGCTAATTAGACTGGCCGGTGTGGTTGTGTAGACTGAGTCATGGACTCCCTGGCCGGGGACAAGGGAGAGAGCCCAACCCAGCCTCACAGTGGTCTTGTATCCCGTCCCGTGGGCAGGCTGTCCTGGCCCAGCCCATCGTGGGCTGGTGGCTGCAGTTGGGATGGGGGGGCTGCAGGTGTCAGAGGAGAGTTGGTAGAAGGTGACCGGGCAAGGGCCTGGCCAGAGGCAGTGACGGTGGCTGTGGCAGCAGCTGTGTTATGTCACTTCCTCCAGGTGACAGCCCTGGTGACTGCCTGCCAAGCGTGCCCCTGTCCACGGTGGACACAGATGACACATGACAGCTGGGAGGGAACTGGAGCTGAGGTAGACCTTGGGACTGTGGTTTGCAGCCAAGGCATTGGGCATCTCTCATTCTTGTGGCCTGGGAAAGGGTTCTTTTTTGAGTTGAAATCCTCAACATGAAACCAAAGCAAATTTTGCTTGTGCTTGGGCACCAGGGTGGGGCACCAGGGTGGGGCACCAGGCTGGTCCCGGTCTGCTCCCAACGGACAGGCATGTGGCAGTGAGTGGCAGGAGGGCTTCTGGAAGGACCTCGAGGGCCAGTGTCCCTGGGGAGGAGCCTGTTCCAGGATGCCCACCCGGGATCCTCCCTCAGCTGCTCCGCCACCGTCAGCAGCCTCTCTGGGTTTTCATTTCCTCGACTGATGGAGTGAGTGAGGCAGCCAGCATCCCAGGCACCTGCGCTTCCTTACTGCTGTCTGGTCGCTCCGTGGCCGGGAGCCAGGACAGCGAGGGGCAGTTACTGTCTCCACCTGTTCCTGCTGTCACCCTGGCCTGGGGAGGGGAGCTCAAGCTTGCCTGCTGGCGTTCGCTTGCAGGGACCAACCCGTGCGCGGACAGGAATGGCGGCTGTAGCCACCTGTGCTTCTTCACGCCTCGTGCCACCAAGTGCGGCTGCCCCATCGGCCTGGAGCTGCTGAGCGACCTGCAGACCTGCATCGTGCCTGAGGCCTTCCTGCTGTTCACCAGCCGAGCTGCCATCCACAGGATCTCCCTGGAGACTCACACCAACGACGTGGCCATCCCGCTCACGGGCGTCAAGGAGGCCTCGGCGTTGGACTTCGACGTGTGCAGCCACCGCATCTACTGGACAGACGTCAGCCTGAAGGTAGTGTGTGTGCTTGGGGCCTGCGGCTGCCGGGCTTGGCCAGGGTCTGTCCTGGCTTGATGAATGACCCAAGGACGGGGCTCCCTGCTGCCCACGCGGGTGACCAGGCCCCTGGCCCGGCCTTCCCTGGCTGTTTGGGAAGGGAATACAGATTCTGTCTTCCAGGTTCTCTCTCTCATTTTGTCTTTCAAATAAATAAATCAATCTTTTTTAAAAAAAAAAAATGAAAATTCCAAAGCTGGCGTTGTGGCACTGGCATCCCCCATGGGGCGCCAGCTCAACTCAGCAGCCCCACTTCCGCTCTAGCTCCCCGCATGTATCCTGGGAAGGGGGCAGAGGATGGCCCAAGTCCTGCGGCTGCTGCGCCAACATGGGAGACCCAGAGTTTGGGAAAGTGCAGGTGCCCGGCGCGGGGCATGCTGGTGAGGTGTGGGCCAAGTGCCGGGCTGGTGGTTGACTGGAGCAGGGCGACACCAGTGTGTGAGTGTGGTGTTGGCTGCTTGGCCCTACCCAGCTGGGCATCTGGCCACTCCCGGGGGGAGAGCTGGTACATCCCGGCCCTGGTGCGGAGTGGCGGAGACACTGGGCATCTGGCCACTCCGGGGGGAGAGCTGGCACATCCCGGCCCTGGTGCGGAGTGGCGGAGACACTGGGCATCTGGCCACTCCGGGGGGAGAGCTGGTACATCCCGGCCCTGGTGCGGAGTGGCGGAGACACTGGGCATCTGGCCACTCCGGGGGGAGAGCTGGCACACCCGGCCCTGGTGCGGAGTAGCGGAGACACTGGGCATCTGGCCACTCTGGGGGAGAGCTGGCACATCCTGGCCCTGGTGCGGAATGGCGGAGACACTGGGCATCTGGCCACTCCGGGGCAGAGCTGGCACATCCTGGTGCGGAGTGGCGGAGACACTGGGCATCTGGCCACTCCGGGGCAGAGCTGGCATATCCCGGTGCGGAGTGGCGGAGACACAGGGCATCTGGCCACTCCGGGGGGAGAGCTGGCACATCCCGGCCCTGGTGCGGAGTGGCGGAGACACTGGGCATCTGGCCACTCCGGGGGGAGAGCTGGCACACCCGGCCCTGGTGCGGAGTGGCGGAGACACTGGGCATCTGGCCACTCCGGGGCAGAGCTGGCACATCCTGGTGCGGAGTGGCGGAGACACTGGGCATCTGGCCACTCCGGGGCAGAGCTGGCACATCCCGGTGCGGAGTGGCGGAGACACTGGGCATCTGGCCACTCCGGGGCAGAGCTGGCACATCCCGGTGCGGAGTGGCGGAGACACTGGGCATCTGGCCACTCCGGGGGAGAGCTGGCACATCCTGGCCCTGGTGCGGAGTGGCGGAGACACTGGGCATCTGGCCACTCCGGGGGAGAGCTGGCACACCCGGCCCTGGTGCGGAGTGGCGGAGACACTGTGTTTGTGATGCAACTTTTGAAAAGCTTGCTGACTTTCAAAGGAAGCCTTTTTTTTTTTCTTAAGACTTATTTATTTTTATTGGAAAGTCGGATTTACAAAAAGGAGAGACAGAGAGAAAGAGCTTCAATCTACTGGTTCACTCCCCAAGTGACCACAACAGCCAGAGCTAAGCCATTCCAAAGCCAGGAGCCAGCAGCTTCTTCTGGGTCTCCCATGCGGGTGCAGGGTCCCAAGGCTTTGGGCCGTCTCCAACTGCTTTCCCAGGCCACAAGCAGGGAGCTGGATGGGATGTGGAGCAGCTGGGATACAAACCGGTGCCCATACACGATTCCGGTGCTGCATGCAAGGGAAGGGCTGTAGCCACTAGGCTACCACACTGGGCCTGGAAAAAGGAAGTTGTATGACATGGCCTAGAGGAGACTTCCAGCCCCCCAGCCTGAGCCCCCGACTGCTGCAGTGCGCTATGGTGAGAGAGAGGGGGAGAGAGACCTGTCTTGGGAGGCCCCAGTCACTGCAGCCAGAATCCTGGAACTTCCCTGCGTTCTTGCATGTGGGGTGGGAGGGACCCCAGCACTGGAGCCATCACCTGCAGCCTTCCCAGGCGTGTTAGCAGGGAGCTGCACTGAAAGTGGAGCAGCCCGGACTCGAAGCATTGCTCTGATACGGGATGTTGGCAACGCAGGCAGTGGCTCACCCGCTCCACCACGGCCCTGGACTTTCCCATTATAGCAGATATTTTGTTACTCACTCTTCACCAGGATTTAAACAATGCTGAAGGAGTTACTGTATGTGTTTGTAAGATAGGGTTATAGAGAAAAAGAGGCCGATCTCCCATCTGCTGTCTCATTTCCCAAATGGCTGCATGGCCAGAGCTGGACCCGGCTGAAGCCAGGAGCCTGGGGCTTCAGAATCTGGGTCCCTCATGTGAGTGCAGGGGCCCTAGCACTTGGGGCGTCTTCCGCTGCCTTCCCAGGTGCGTTAGCAGGGAGCTGGGTTAGAAGCAGAGCAGCCAGGGCTCTCTTCACCTGGTGTTCATAGGAGATCCCAGCATTGCAGGCAGTAGGCTGACCCACAGCACCATCACACAGGCCCCCATTTTTTCTTATATTGGCACATAGCAGTTGCCTGTGTTTATGGGCCACCTGTACGTTTAGGGTCACCGGCGCGTCTACTACTCCAGCCATTGTCTGTGTTGGGAGCATTTCGGGGTCTCCTCGCTGCCAGCGTGCAGGGGCCCTGTGATCGTGGCCAGCCACAACCTTGCCTTGCAGCATGCCTGCCTGCGGCCTGTACGGCACCCGCGTTCCCTGCGGGCGTGGCCTTCTGCGCCTGGCAGCCGTGCGGTCGCCTGCACTTTCCCCCACTTCCAGATGGCGCCGTGGGAATTCCCATCTGGGTGCCGAAAGCCTCTTGTTTGCATTTTGAGTCATTGGTCTTTGATATTTGTTAACTGAAGATTTATTGGTTTAGCTGAAAGGCAGAGTTAGAGAGGGAGAGAAACCTTCCATCTGTTGGAGCTTCTTCTGGGTCTCCCACATGGGTGCAGGGTCCCAAGGCTTTGGGCCGTCCTCGACTGCTTTCCCAAGCCACAAGCAGGGAGCTGGAAGGGAAGCGGGGCACAGCCGGGGCTTGAACCAGCGCCCATATGGGATGTGGATGTTTTGGGCAGCGACTTGGCGTGCTGCGCCATGGTGCTGTACCCGCCTCCCCTTGTGTTTTCATTGGGTCCTTGGGGTAAAGTTTGAGCAGGAAGCTTATGGGTGAAAGGACCCTGCTTTGAGAACGCGTGAGTGAGGTCTTTGTGAGATAGGCATCTCACACCTGGTCATTGCCAGCTTCATTTCTTAAGTGGTACTACTTGGCAACCTTCTAAATGCACATTTAGAATTCCCGATACCAATGAGACGGTCCCCTGTGCGGTCAGGAGCTGGTGGCTGGCATGTCGGGGTCCCTGACGTGTGGTCCTCTTCCCTCCTGCCTCTCGCAGACCATCAGCCGTGCCTTCATGAATGGCAGCTCGGTGGAACAGGTGATTGACTTCGGCCTCGACTACCCCGAAGGCATGGCTGTCGACTGGATGGGCAGGAACCTTTACTGGGCCGACACCGGGACCAACAGGATTGAAGTGGCCCGGCTCGATGGCCAGTTCCGGCGGGTGCTGGTGTGGAGGGACTTGGATAACCCCAGATCGCTGGCCCTGGATCCTGCTAAGGGGTAAGGACAGCCAGGTGCCTGTGGTTCCCTCTTGAGCCCCTGTGGCAACATCTGCCGTCGGGGTGGCAGCACGCCAACTGCCATTGGCTTGCAGGATCCTGACGCCATCACGGTGGGCAGGGGTGGACGTCCCCTCTGGTCACCTCCCTTGGCGCCTGGTGTCTGCACACCGAGGCTCATGAACGCTTGGGGGCTTGCCTGGGATCAAATAACTGCACTGAGGCCAGGACATACCTCCTGGACTCTGGGAGTCCCAGAGGCTGCTGGGAGGGACTGGTGCAGGCCGTGAAACTGAGCCCTCCTCGGGCCTGGGCGCCCTGTTTGGGCACCAGGGAATGGGTTTCCTTCTGCCTCCCACTTCCGCCCTTGTACCCTATGCCCTGTGTGGCTGCGGCTGCGGCTGCATCGTTACCAGAGTGTTGCAGACCCAGCTAGGGGGGTCAGCAAGGCTCTTACAGCAGGGGTGAGGGCGGAGGGGGGTCGGGAAGGGTCCTACAGCAGGGGTGAGGGCGGAGGGGGGTCGGGTAGGGTCCGACAGCAGGGGTGAGGGTGGAGGGGGGTTGGGAAGTGTCAGACAGCAGGGGTGAGGGCGGAGGGGGGTTGGGTAGGGTCCGACAGCAGGGGTGAGGGCGGAGGGGGGTTGGGTAGGGTCCGACAGCAGGGGTGAGGGCGGAGGGGGGTTGGGAAGGGTCCGACAGCAGGGGTGAGGGTGGAGGGGGGTTGGGAAGTGTCAGACAGCAGGGGTGAGGGCGGAGGGGGGTTGGGAAGGGTCTGACAGCAGGGATGAGGGTGGAGGGGGGTCGGGAAGGGTCCGACAGCAGGGGTGAGGGCGGAGGGGGGTCGGGAAGGGTCCGACAGCAGAGGTGAGGGTGGAGGGGGTGAGGGCAGAGGGGGGTCGGGAAGGGTCCGACAGCAGGGTGAGGGTGGAGGGGGGTTGGGAAGGGTCTGATAGCGGGACAGAGGTGTGAGGAAAGCTGGGAAATACCTTTCCTGTGTCTGGGCCGGCAGGCCAGGCAGGCCCGGCAGGGCAGGAGCCGCTGACAGAGACGGCTCAGAGCAGAGACTTTTTATTTTAAGAACTGTTATTTGAAAGACAGAGTTACAGAGAGACAAAGATCTTCCATTTGCTGCCTCACTCCCCAAGTGGCCACAACGGCCAGAGCTGAGCTGATCCAAAGCCAGGAGCCTCTTCCAGGTCTCCCATGCAGGTGCAGGGTCCCAAGGCTTTGGGCTGTCCTACACTGCTTTCCCAAGCCACAAGCAAGGAGCTTGTTGGGAAGTGGAGCAGCCGAGACACAAACTTGTGCCTATATGAAGTGCTGGTGTTACAGAGGGAGGCTTAACTTGCTATGCCACAACTCTGCCCCATGGAGCTGAGCTTGAATCCTGATCCTGCTCTGCCTCCTGCCCTATCCTACCACCTGCGACCTTCTGCATGTCCAGTTAGCATCTGTGCCCACACAGGTGTGCCAGTGTGGATGTTCTAGCACTTAGTTTTGTATCTGTTGGTGGGTGTACCTGCCTCACAGGTGGGTGGCCACTGGGGCTTGGGGCCGTAGCATGGCGCCAGCCCCAGGGAGAGGTTTGGGTTGTAGCCAGGCCCCCTCCCCCATCCTGTTCCCTCGGGGGACACAGAGGAGATGGTAGTGGCTGTGTTGTCTTCCATGTGCCCTCGGTGGACTCAGCCCGCCCCACCCTGCCCTGTCCCCCGTGTCATCCAGCTACCTCTACTGGACCGAATGGGGTGGCAGGCCGAGGATTGTGCGGGCCTTCATGGATGGCACCAACTGTGTGACACTGGTGGACAAGGTGGGCCGGGCCAACGACCTCACCATCGACTACGCTGACCAGCGCCTGTACTGGGCCGACCTGGACACCAACATGATCGAGTCGTCCGACATGCTGGGTGAGGACTGAGCGCTTGTGCAGGCCTCCTGGGGGACAGCTGACACCGTGGCTTAGGACAGCAGCTGCTGGGTGCTAGGTGCCAGCAGAGCCAAGTACCAAGACTCTAATGTCATGGCGGAGGTCGGCAGTGGGTGGGGAAGCCGAGACCCAGGGCCTGTGCTCCATCTACAGCAGCCCTGGATGCCCACCCGTGCCTGTGGTCATGCTGGGAGCTCGCTTGGGCTCCTGGCATCCCCCCAGGTGGGCACTGCACCCCTGTTTTCATGAATCCTTGAGCTCTCCCTGTGCCCAGGCTGGGAAAGTGGAAGGTTGGAGGGGGCAGGGCCCTGTGGGCTCTCTGGGCTCATGGCTGGGGAAAAGCTGGCACCTGGTGTGGTGAGAGCCGTGGGGAGCATGCCCCTGCACCCGGCTGCCTGAGGTGCTGGCCATGCTGGTTGTGGTGCTCCAAGATCACATGTGTGCTGCACGGTTACATATGTGCTCCATGTGCACACATGTACTTTGTTGTCATGTGTCTATTTCAGTCATGTGTGTTTGCTGACTCCCTGTGGAATGAGGATCCCTAGGCAGCTGAACTATTGGGGGGTGGGGAGTTTCCCGACCTGGTACAGACAAAGTCGCGTCGCAGGAGCGCCACTAGAGTTAGTTGGAGAGCTGTCACACATGGCTCAGAGTTACTGAGATAGGGAGATCGTCTGTCCACTGGTTCACCCCCGACCCTCCAGATGGCTGCAGTGGCCAGGGCTGAGTCAGGTGGTCAAGGAGCTGGAGCCATCAAGGTCTCCCATGAAGGTGACAGTGGCCCAAGCCCTGGAGCCATCCTCTGCTGCTTTCCCCAGGCAACCGCAGGGAGCTGGATTGGAAGTGAAACCTTTGCAAATTGAGCCATGGCCCAAATGGGATGCTGGCATTGCGGGCAGTGCCTCAGCGCTAGCCCTGGCTTAGCCACTTCAGGTGAACAGCTCTACCTGTCACCATCTAGTTCCAGAACTTTCTCATCTTGCCAGTGAGACCCGGCCTGCTGGGCACCAACTTCTCGTTGCTGCCCCCAGCTCTGGCGTCCCCACCTACTTTTCATCTCTGGATTTGCTCGTGCTGGTAAAGACCTTCGCTTCATAATGAATAGCCAGGATTGTCTCCCCCTCATGAACTTACATGATTTATGTTGAAAATCAGAGTTACAGAGAGAGAGAGAGAGATCTTCCATCCACTGGTTCACTCCCTGGATGGCTGCAAGAAAGAGTTGGGCCCTGCCAAAGTCAGGAGACAATAAGTTCTGTGTCTCCCACATGGGTGGCAAGGTGTCCAGGCATTCTGCACTGCTTTTCCCAGTTAGCAGGGAAGTGGGGAACGGAGCAGTGGGGCAGTAACCGGGCCATATAGGGTGCCAGCCTTGCAGGTGGTGGCGGTCCTTGCTACACCATGATGCTGACCACCCCCCATCTCAGATTCTTTTTTTTAATTAATTTATTTTTTTGTAAATGATCTTACTTAGTTGATTAGGGTACAAAGGGTCAAGAACTACAGGAAAGTGGGTAATACTATTGTTTCCACACTAATATCATTTTTTTCCCTGTATCTGGGGTCAGGGGAGAAACAAAGGGAGAAGCCCCACCCAGCCTCCCCCCATCCCAGGTCCCCAATGTGAGGCGTGCTCCGAGGGTCCTGCTCAAGCAGTTTTGATAGTTCAGCTGTTCTGAATTGCTGCCAATCTCGCCGTTCCAAGCACGATGAAACCTATTCAGAATCCACTGGCTGACATAGTCTCTTCATGGTTGGGGTTCTGAGATCAGCGGTTCAGTTGCAGGGATCGCCAAGGAAGCTTCGCCTGAGGTGATCTCAGACCTGATTCTGGTGCGTTTGCCAGTACAGGGTCTGGCACAGTCCTTCACCCCAATCAGCTTATGCCTATGCTGGTCATTGCAATTGCTGGGTCATTTCTGTTTCCAGCCCTGTCTTCCACATGAACCAATGGGTATTGTAGTTCAGCCTGATCCTGCCCGCTTCATACTCGGTCCCCACGCAAACCAGTGGGAGCTGCAGCCTGGTTGGGGCGACTCCCCATAACCCCCACCAGGCCTGCCCCCTACCCTGGTTCCCATGCATGCGAGTATGTACCACAGACTTGTTCAGTCTGTCCCACATTCCATTTAGCTCTCGTACTTGTCAATGGGCTTTGAAGCCTAGTTCAACCCAACCAACCTACTATCCGGCCCACACACATAGTGGCAGGTGCCTTTCTGTCTAGCCATCCCTGCCCCTGTCCTGGTTTTTGTGCTCTCCAGTGGGAGTGGTTACCCATGAGGGAGGTGCCCTCTATCTCCCTACTAGGCCACTCCAACTTCTGGATTATGCACTCTCCAGGTGGTTCTGGCATTTAACTTGACAGAATTGGTCCCCAGTGCCAGCCTCTGCCATCTGATCCATCTCAGATTCTTAATTCTATGCTGCCTAAGATGACAGACCTGGGGTCTGCCAAGGGAGCAGTGGACCACCCACATGCAGCTGTGCCAAGCATTGATTTGGTTCCTTGGGCCAGCGCTGGGAACGTGACACAATGTGACTTCACTAAGTGGCCGTTGTGGGACATCTCAGCTGTCCCTGGGTGGACGCTCCACTGCGAGTTCTTCCTCAGAACCCTCACTGTGTCGAGGGGAGCCTTGATTGGCACGGGCTTCTCCGGCTCCCGTGCTCCCAACGGAGGAGCTTTAAAAAATATAATACATTTATTTTGTTTGTAATGATGCTTACATACTGAAGAAAGGTGTATGCCCATGTGGACCACGGATTAGCATGGGAAGGGCCGAGGAATGGGGAGAATGGATGAGACAACTGTTTCTTTCTTTTTTTTTTTTAAAGATTTATTTATTTTTATTGCAAAGTCAGATATACAGAGAGGAGGAGAGACAGAGAGAAACATCTTCCGTTGGATGATTCACTCCCCAAGTGACCACAATGACTGGTGCTGCGCTGATCTGAAGCCAGGAGCAAGGAACTCTTTTGGGTCTCCCACGCGGGTACAGGGTCCCAAGGCTTTGGGCCGTCCTCGACTGCTTTCCCAGGCCACAAGCAGGGAGCTGGATGGGAAGTGGAGCTGCCGGGATTAGAAACGGTGGCCATATGGGAACCCGACGCTTTCAAGGCGAGGACTTTAGCCGCTAGGCCACTGCACTGGGCCCGAGACAATTGTTTCTAATCTCCTTTTTTCTTCCTGTATCTGGGGAAAGTGGGAAGAGAATGGGAGAGGGCCGCTCGCAGCAGCCCAACCACATCAACACCCAGGGCTGGGGGACAGCCACCTGATGTCATCCCAGGGTCCCCCATGTGGAGCACGCTCTGAGGGTTCTGCTCAAGTGGTTTTGATAGTTCTGACCTGCTGTCGAGCTCACTGAACCAAGGATGAGGAAATCCTTCCAAGGTCCATGAGCTGACATGGACCACCTCAGAGTCTCCGCTCGCCCAGATACTCACTGTCAAAGCTCGGCCAGCAGAGCTGTCCAGTTTGTGCTGCCCTTCATGGCACTAGACATCCTCCGTAGGCCTCAGTGAGCTGGCTGTCATGTCCCCCTTGAGCATCTGGGCATTCCGTCCACTGCACAGGCTCCAACAAACGTGGAGACCCAGTTCTGCCACATGCACTCCGCGGTCAGATTTTCCCTGATGTTGGAAATCGGAGTCTAGTGGACCAGTTGGGGTCCCCGAAGAAACCTCACCAGAGGTGACCCCAGACCTGATTCCTGTGTGGGCCAGCCAATGTGGGGTCCAGCTCAGTCTGTCACCCACATCAGCTGCACACGCATTGGTGGTTACAGTCAGCTGATCATATGCACATCAATGGAAACTGAGGCCCAGCCCAATCCTGCTCACCACACACTCAGCCCTCAAGCATACTAGCAGAAACTACAGCCTAGTTGGAATGACTCCAGGTAACCCCTACCAGACCTGCCCCCAGCCCTGGTTCCTGTGAATCCTGTATGTACAAAAAAATTGGTCCAGTCCATCCTACATCCCATTCAGTTCATGTATACATCAATGGATGTTGGATCCTAGCTCAGCCTGACCAGCCACACTATCCAGCCCATACTTAGGCTATCAACCGCCACTGCCTATGCGGCCAGGCCCACCACAAGCTCTGGTTCTCATGTCCACTGGTAGGAATTGCAGCCCATCACAGAAGTACGCACAGTTCCCCTGCTCAGCCCACTCCCTGCCCAGATCTTGCACTTTCCAGGTGATTCTGGCAGTCCAGGCTGGCAAGACTCGCTCCCAGTCCCAGCACCTGCCAATCATTGCTACAGCAAAGTCCGACCAGCCCACACTTACTCTGGTTCATGCATGTACCAATGGGTATGGTTGCTTAGCCCAGCCTAACTCTCCCCTAATTCAGCTTACATGTAGGACATCAGGTGTTGTAGGATGCTCAGCCTGGTCTGCCCTAAATCCCAGTTCTTATGCTCACCAGCAGGAGCAGTGGCCCAGCAGGGGAGTCTTCGCAGCCTGGTTATCAGGCATGCACACCCTCCCTCCCCCTCCTGCCACCAGGGCTTACTTGTGCTGATTGATGCTACAGCTCAGTCTGGCATGTCTTACTTCACCTTAGCATTGACTCGCAGGTGCTGCAGCCTAGCTCAGGCAGCCCCCAGTCCCAACCCTATTGTGAACTGTCTGGTGTGGTGGCCAAACTTGGCCTGTCTTGCACCCTGACTTGGTTCTCACATCTGCCAGTGAGCGTTATGAACTGGCTCATTCTGGCCAACCCCTAAATCTTACCCACACATGTGCTGGCAGGTATTGTAACCTGGCCTGGTCTGGGCTGTCTCCAGCTTTGGTTCTTGCTCTCACCTGTGGGGCTGTGTCCTCACAAAGCAGTTCCTCAAGCTCCTCTGTCAGGTTACCTCCCGGTGGCAGAACTCACGCACATTGATGGGTTCTTGGTCTGGCCTGGTAGTAACAGTGGCCTTGCCTGACCAGCCCATACCCATTCCGGCTCTTACACTGGGTACTACAGCCCAGCCATGCCAGATCCACCCCCAGACCCAGTTCTCATGTGGTTCAGTGGATGCTGAGACCTAGCCCATCCTGTTCAAACCCACCCTGACTCCTGTGACCACTCGCAGGTGCTGCAGCCTAGCCCAGTCTGGTACATTCCACACCCAATCCACACCCTTGCTGAGGGATGCTGCAGCTATGCCCAGCCCAGTTTGCCTCCCCCATTCTGGCTCTTGGGCTCACCAGTGGAAACTGCAGCCCAGCCAGGGATCCCCTCAGCTCCCCAACTAGGCCAGCTCCCAGCCACACATCTGGCACATGCCAGTGGTTGCTCTGATCCAGCCCAACATAACCCATCACCCAGCTTGACCTATACCATCAGATGCTGCAGCCTGGCCTGGCCTGCCACCAGTCCCAACTTTGACTGGTGAGTGCTGTAGCCTAGCCCTTCCCAGACTGCCCCCGTCCCTGGCTTTCATGTAAACCAATAGTGTGATAGCCTAGCCCAGCATGACCCACACCCCATCCCTGGCTCCCGCACATGCTAGTGTGCTATGGTTTGACCCAGCCCTGCCCAGTCCACCTCCGCAGTGCCAACCCACACTCCTGCCAACAAGTGAAGCGTCCCTGCCCGGCCTGACCAACACCCAGGCCACTCACATGCTCACCAATGGGAGTGATGGCCCGCCAGGCCAGTTCCCCAAGTTCTCCCACTAGGCTAACCCCCAGAGCCAAAGCTCATGTGTGCCAGTGGGTGCTAGGCCTTTACCCGGCAGTCTGCCCCCTAGTGTCGACCTCTGTGTGTGCTGGTGGATGTTGTGGCCTGACCTGCTCCACAACCAGCTCCTGGGTGCACCTTTGGGTGCTGCAGCCTGGACCAGTCTGGCATGTTCCCAATCCTAGCACCCAAGTGTTGTTGAGTTCCATAATCATGCCTAGCTTGGCCTATCACCACCCAGCTCTCAAGCAAAGCAGCTGGTATTACAGTCCCACAGGGGTGAGCCCACAGTCCCCCATAGAATCTGCTCCCAGACTCCGCTCTCTCACATGCCGGTTAGTGTCATGTCCCAGCCTGACACGGTCCACCCCCTGCCCTGACATTCACTCTCAGGTATGGTGTTTGAGCCCTGCCAGGCAGGCCCCCCAGCCAATGGCTTTAGTGTGCTCCGGCAGATGGTGATGCCAACCGTCCCAGCTCAGGTCTCCCTCGTGAGTGGGTGTGTTGGTCTGGCCCTGAAAGGTCCTTCAGTTTCCCTCGTCTAAACCACATGGTCTCAGCCCCCTCATTTACCTGGAAGTACAGTAGGAAAGAGCAAATTTTTACAGGGAGGAGGAAAGAAAGAGCGAGGTCTTCCATCTGCTGGTTCGTTCCCCAAATGACTGCAATGGCCAGAGCTGAGCTGATCCAAAGCCAGGAGCTGCTTCTTCCCACATGGGTGCAAGTACCCAAGGGGCTGCTGAAGCTTGCAGCCAGAGGATAAGCTTGCCTGAGTACCCCACTGGCCGCTAGAGTTTGAGGTGCTTTTAAGCAGTGGATTTTTCAGTGGGACGCAAATAGGATTGGTGAGCAGTCCACAGGCAGAGACTCTTACCCAGCGTAAGTGGCTCCAACAGACAAGAGGGTACGCCACTCCAGGCCCTCCCCAGGAGTCCCAGCAGCCACCTCAGGGATAGTCACGTGGGTTAGTTTTGTTCTTCTAGAACTTTCCAGAACTGTGATCCTGCAGCATGTGCTATTTAGTGGCCGCTCACCCAGAGGACGTGAGCTGCACCCATGGTGTGGGATTTTATTCCTGTAGCACTCCTGTACGTGATGCCCCCCATGGGCTGGCATGTGACTCTGCAGGACCTGCCGCTGGGGCCCTTCCTGTGCCTGTCAGGCATGGGCGTTGCGTGTAATCTCCAACGGGGGCACTGTGGGGGTGGGCTCTCAGCTTTGGGAGATACGGGGTGGAGGATGCCCCCCGGCTGTGCGTGCCATGCTCACCGTGCACGGGCGGGGCCGGGTCTCCACGCAGGTCAGGAGCGGGCGGTGATTGCTGACGACCTCCCACACCCCTTCGGCCTGACGCAGTACGGCGACTACATCTACTGGACCGACTGGAACCTGCACAGCATTGAGCGTGCCGACAAGACCAGTGGCCGCAACCGCACCCTCGTCCAGGGCCGTCTGGACTTCGTCATGGACATCCTGGTGTTCCACGCCTCCCGCCAGGGTGGCCTCAACGACTGCACGTACAGCAACGGCCAGTGTGGGCAGCTGTGCCTCGCCGTCCCTGCTGGCCACCGCTGCAGCTGCGCCTCCCATTACACCCTGGACCCTGACACCCGCAACTGTAGCCGTGAGTGCCTCACGCCAGGTCCCCGCCAGGTCCCCGCCCTCCTGGGTAGATCAGCCCGGCCCTGGGTGGGTGCTGAGGTGGCCATGGGCGGCGGCTCGCACCTGTTGTCTCTCCCGGGGTGTGACCTGAAAGGGTCCAGTGGGCAGTGAGCTGGCCAGGAGGAGGCACTGCCACTTGGAGTCCCTGCCCTGTGGTTGTCAGACCTGGGGTCCTGATGTGGGCACAGTCCTGGCCCCACGGTTGCCATCTGGTGGGTTTTGGCTCCCCCGGGCACACACAGATGTAATTGCGTGCCAGGCGGCAGACACTCCAGTGGACGTGCGTTTGGTCTTACTTGGGTCTTAATCTAAGAATAAACGTCGCAAAGCAGCAGCCTGTCCTTGTGGGCAGCGGAGCCTGCACAGGGAGTGGCCTGTGTCTTCCTGGCCCTCTCCGTGGATGTCCAGCAGGTGCAGGGGCTGCTGTGCGACCCAGCATCCAGCAGAAGGGAGACATCCGCTGGCCCTGCAACCTGCGGGTCCTGACACACTGCTCCCTGGTTTCTTTGCCTCGCTGTAGCACCCACCACCTTCCTGCTGTTCAGCCAGAAATATGCCATCAGCCGTATGATCCCAGACGACCAGCGCAGCCCAGACCTTGTCCTGCCACTGCATGGGCTCAGGAACGTCCGGGCCATTAGCTACGACCCACTGGACAGGTTCATCTACTGGGTGGACGGGCGCCAGAACATCAAGCGTGCGAAAGATGACGGGACCCAGGCAGGTGCACCTGCAGGGTGGGGCTGGGGCTGCTTCTGCAAGAGGCCCCTCAGCTGTCTCCCCTGCTCCGCTCCCAACCCCTGCCAGCCCAGCCCCATTTCCGGAGGAAAGAGTGCATTGCCACCGGGTATACACAGCAGCTGCGTGAGATCCCTGGCCTGGCCAGAGACATAGGGTCTGGGCCTGCTGGCTGCACGGTGGGGGTGGGACAAACCCAGGGGCTGCCCTTATGTCCACATTGGCTGAGTGTGTACAGAGGTGGCTGTGTCCGTCCCACCATGTTGAAACATCTCATAGACCTTATGCAGTCAGATCAGTAACACAGAGACCACGCAGGGCTCGTGGGACAGGGACAGCGGCTCCGGCCCAGCACCCAGAGCTCCGTCTAGACCGATGGTTAAGGAGCCTGGAGCGGTGTTGGGGAGGAAGCAGGTGAGGGGCTGGGAGAGCCAGCTCCAGGGAAGGCCCTGGCCACTCCTCTGCTGGGAGCGGAGGGCCCTTCCGATCCTGTGACTGTTGCCGGCTGCACCTCTCGGGCGGAGGCTGCCCTGGCTTGGCTTCTTTAGTGGGGGGTCCACCCCTCCACCCACCCCAGCTCCCAGGACGCTGGCTCTGTTTGCTGCGAGCTTTCCGTTGTTTCACTGCAGTTGGCGTGCATGGTAGTGCCCTTTGGAAGCAGGTGGCCGGGGCTGTCCTCCTCGCAGACGCCCCTGGGAATGCCTACTCCGGTGGCCTGGCTGCTCTGGGGGCCTCCTGGAAGTGCAGGCCCACTGTATATGCTCACAGTATGCGTGTGTCATGTGTGTCAGAGCATCCTGCTTCCCTGGTCCGTCCTCCCTCCTGTCCACGGACAGACAGGTCATGTTCACCTTGGGCTGGAGGTTCAGACCACTGAGGGGACAGGAGGTGTCCGTGGCCTCTGTCCAGAAGCTATATGTTCATGCATCATTCCCGGGTGACGCTGGAGCCTAGGCTGCGTCCGGCCTGCAGATGAAGGGCTTGTTGCAGGCACTGGTTAGGACCCCTGGAGGCCCAGATACATCCCCGAGGTGTGGCTAGTGGACTCCCTGTGCAGAGACTCCTGGACAGGGAGGGAGAGTCAGGCCTGGGCACGTCAAGGTACCCAAAGAGGAGCTGCTGATCAACCCTACACCCTCGCCTGGCCCTGTACCCCGCCTTTCTGCCTCAGGGAAAGGGGTGCTGAGAGGTGACCCCTGGCTTTTGCAATTGCCATCCTGGGTTGAAATTAAACTTTTCGAGGGTTTTCACCCAAAAGAATGTGCTCCTGTCAGACCCTCTGGCAGGGACAGCACCTGAGAGCCACCAACCCCCAGTCTGGGATCTCAGCCGGGACCCTGAGGGGGCCTGGAGCCTTCTGGAAGCCGGAAGTGCAGTTGGGTCTCCCTCTGCACTGTCTGCTGGGCGCACAGACAAGAACTGAGCCGAGAGGGAAGGTCCCAGGCTGGTGTCAGCGTTTGTCTCCGCCCTTCCACGTGGGGTCCCTGACGTGCCACGGGGTCCCTGACGGATGGCGCCGCATGGCCTCTCTGCTCTCTGCAGCCCTTCGTGTTAACTTCCCAGAACCAGAACCCGGACAGGCAGCCGCACGACCTGAGCGTGGACATCTACGGCCGCGCACTCTTCTGGACGTGCGAGGCCACCAACACCATCAACGTGCAGCGGCTGAACGGCGAGGCCATGGGGGTGGTGCTCCGAGGGGACCGTGACAGGCCCAGGGCCATCGTGGTCAACGCTGAGCGAGGGTAGGCGGCAGGGGCGGGCGGCCGAGGTGGGTGGGAGTCCACCACCCGCGTCCTGGGACCCCAGCCCCATAGTAAGAGCAGAAAACAGGGCACAGACGCAGCCACAGTCACAGCCTGAGAGCTGAGCGCCCCCCAGCCCCTGCCTGGGCCTGCAGAGAGCAGCTTCTAGAAGCCACCATGGATGGCCATCCTGGTGGGAACCTGGCATCCAGCTGTGTGAAGGCTGTACGCCTCTTGGGTAGCCAAGCACAACCTGATGGCTTTGGTGGCCCTTGGGTTCCTCTGTTGGGCCCGGTGCAACGGCCTAGTGGCTAAATCCTTGCCTTGCATGTGCTGGGGTTTCAGATGGCTGCCGGTTCATGTCCTGGGTGCTCCACTTGCCATCCAGCTCCCTGCTTGTGATCTGGGAAAGCAGTTGAGGACGGCCCAAAGCCTTGGGACCCTGCACCTGCATGGGAGACCTGGAAGAGGCTCCCTGTTCCCGGCTTCCGATTGGCTCAGCTCAGGCTGTTGTGACTACTTGGGGAGTGAACCAGTGGATGGAAAATCTTTCTCTGTCTCTGCTTCTCTGTAAACCTGACTTTCCAGTAATAAATAAATCTTTAAGAAAAATCACTTGTGAGGTGGCATGGTAGAGAAGTGGAGAGAGAGGAAGCTTGTCAATTTAGTGGCCTCCTCCCAAAATGCCCTCAACTACAGGGCTGGCCCAGGCTGAAGACAGGATCCCACATGGGTGGCAGGGGGTCCAGGCGTGTTGGGAGCCAGCCGAGTCCTGGGGCCGCCCTGTAGCCCCAGCGCCTGCAGGCCGTCTTTGAGCCGCAGTCGCCTTGCTCCCGTGCGCACCTCTGGCTGTGCATCGGCCTCTGGTGTTGCCTTTGTGGAGGCTGTCCTTGGGGTTCAGGGCCCTCGGTGCCAGGGCCTGGGAGGAGCCGTGCCGTGGGCCAGCACCCTGACCCTCCCCACTGCCGTCCGCAGGTATCTGTACTTCACCAACATGCAGGAGCGCACGGCCAAGATCGAGCGGGCGGCCCTGGACGGCACCGAGCGCGAGGTCCTCTTCACCACGGGCCTCGTTCGCCCTGTGGCCCTCGTGGTGGACAACGCGCTGGGCAAGCTCTTCTGGGTGGACGCCGACCTGAAGCGCATTGAGAGCTGCGACCTGTCAGGTGTGTGCCTGGGGCAGCCAGCCCCAGCAGGGCGCTCCTTGCCTGCCGGGTCCTAGACCTGGCGCTGCAGGGGTACACTGTAACTCATGGCGGGGCCGACAGAATGGGAGCCGGTTGTTCCTGCCGCCGCGCTGCAGGGAGTGGAGCCAGCCCCTAGCTCTGGCCCCTGGGACAGCACTGGCTTAGAGAGGTGCAAGAGCTGGGGCAGTCCTCATATCTTCTCCTGGGGGCTGCTGTGCCTACAGAGGCCAGTGACCACAGTCCCGCTCTGGGGCTCTGTCCCAGGGAATTAGCCCAGCTCCCAGCCCTGGCCAGGGCACCCCAGGACCCCCTCTGGAGCCTTCTCTGCCTGCCTGAACCAAACCTGTGTCCCCCCCCGCCACCCTGCCTGCAGGAGCCAATCGCCTGACCCTGGAAGACGCCAACATTGTGCAGCCTGCAGGCCTGACCGTGCTGGGCCAGCACCTCTACTGGGTCGACCGCCAGCAGCAGATGATAGAACGCGTGGAGAAGACCACGGGGGCCAAGCGGACGCGCGTCCAGGGCCGCGTAGCCCACCTCACGGGCATCCACGCTGTGGAGGAAGTCAGTCCGGAGGAGTTCTGTATGTTGGGGCAGGCGGGGATCACTCAGGCACAGGGACCACAACTGGGGTCAGAGGTGTCCCCAGCCTAGCTCCTTCCAGGGACCTCTGGAGAGGCACTGCCGCGCCTGGTCACCTGTTCTCTGCTGGCCATTGCCGGGAACTCCTTGTCCCTCTGTCTCCACCTTGGCCCCTCGGGCTTCCCAGTGTCGGTCTCTCCAACTTGTCCCCCGCTGCCAGGTGCATAGTCTGCGGGCTCTGAGACAAGATCCGTGCCCCCTGGGCTCCCCGCAGTGGTGGCCTCAGGGTTAGTTAGAGCTGACCAGGCCCCAGCCCAGCCCACCTCTGCTGGTAGCTCACAAACCCGACCATGAGAGTCCCTGGGCAGGTGGGGTTGGGGAGGTCTTCCATTGTCTGCCTGTTTTTGTCCCAGCGATTGTAGCATTCCTGGGACTTGGGCCAAGGTTCCCTGACCTCGTCCTGGGTATTAGGGGGGCCTCAGCCCCTGGATGGGGGGAGCGTGTGTGCGCCTGAGTCCTCTGGGACTGTTGGCTGTGCAGCCCGCGCTGGGTGATGAATGAGGCCCTCCCGCGGGGCCTGGCCTGCAGGTGTGCCTGCCATCTCCACCTTCTGGGCCGTGGGCCTGACTCCCCAACTCCTGCTGTGTCGCTGCAGTGGCCCACCCGTGTGCCCGGGACAATGGCGGCTGCTCGCATATCTGCGTTGCCAAGGGTGACGGGACGCCGCGGTGCTCCTGCCCTGTCCACCTAGTGCTCCTGCAGAACCTGCTCACCTGCGGAGGTAGGTGTGACGGCTCCCCGACAGCAGCCCAGGAACACGCCGGTTCCGAGCCTCTGCCTGCAGGCTCTCCGCTTCCTCTCTTCCCTTTCTTCTTTCTCTCTCTGGCTTCGTCCCAGTTGTTTGCTCATTTGAAAGAAAAACAGAGAGCACGAGACAAAGACAGCGGAAAAATATGTAGAACATTATTTTTTATTTTAATATCATTTTTTCTACTATATATGTGGGGAGGGGACAGAAGGGGACCACAGCTTGTGGTTAGATTACATCAGTGTACGGGAATGGGGCACAGTCATTTGGTGTCGTCTTAGAGACCCCGAAGCAGGGAAGAGTGTCCGAGGGTGTTACTTGAGTAGTTTTGTTGGTTCTGAGATGTTGTGGACTTAGTTAACAAAGTTGATAGAATCTTTCTGAGGTATGTTGGCTGACCAAGTCCACCTTAGTGCCTCCATGGACCCAGGAACACTCTGCAAATCTTGGCCAGAAGAATTGTCCAACCTCTTTTACTTTCCATCCTCTGATGAGGCAGCTGACATCCTCTGTTAGCTCACCCGCGGGAGCCCTAGCTTAGCAGGGAAGTCCTCAAGTTCCCCTCCCAGGCCTGTTCCCAGCCCCGGATCTCACATGTGCCAGTGGGTGCTGCAGCCGGGCCTAACATGGCCCACTCCCTGTACTGACGCTCACTCTTGAGCACTGCAGCTGAGCCTGGCTGGCCTTGACCTGTTCTGGCTGTCACTGGTGAGTACTACAGCCTAGCCCAGCCTGGCCCACCCCTAAACTCAGGTCACGTGTGACCTAGCAGGTGCTGAGGCCTAGCCCAGCCTGGCCTGCTCCCAGACCCAGGTCACGTGTGACCTAGCAGGTGCTGAGGCCTAGCCCAGCCTGGCCTGCTCCCAGACCCAGCTGACACTAATGTTGATGGGTGCTGCGGGCCAGCCTGGCTTGGCCCTGGCCCTCGCTCTGGTGTTCCCCAACGGGAGCTGCAGACTTGCAGGGGAGCTCCCCAAGCTCCCCTACCAGCCCTGCTCCCAGCCATTGATATTATGTGTGCTGGTAGGTGCCACAGCCCTGCTGGCCTGGTCTGCCCTCAGTTCTGGACTTTGCATGTGCTGCGGCCTGACTCAGCCTGGATCCTTTCCAGTCCCAGCTCCTGCAAGCGTTGCTGAGTTCTGCAGTCTAGCCTGGTAGACCCATCACCTTCCAATTTTTGGGCAAACTGGTGGGCACTGCGATCTCACAGATTTAATTCTCTTGTGTTCTGGTGGGTGCTGTGGCCCAGCTGGCAGGTTCTGTGGCCTAGCCTAGGCAGGCATGCCCCCCTACCCTGGTTTTCATGTGCAGTGGCAGGCAGTGGGTGATACTGCTTAGCCCGGCCCAGGTCTCCCACATGGGCAGGTGCCTTGACCTGATTCAGACATGTCCTCTGGTTTTCCCGCTCTCAACTGCCGCATCTCATCTCCCATGCCTACCTGTGAGTGCAGTGGCCTGGTCCATGGAGGCCCCAGAAGTCCAACACGTCCCCAGACTTCCTTCCCCAAGCAGTCTGTACCCACCTCCCAACCTGGCATTGGCACAGTATGCCTTGGGGGACAAGGTGGCATGTCCCAGCCTGGCATCCTCCACCTTCTCCACAAATCTTAAAAAAAATAGGCAACTAAGGTATAATTAATACAGAGCTGGCATTAACCAGGCCTAGATGCCCGCCAGCTATTAGTGGCTGTTCTCCCAACTGGGTAACACTTGCCTGGGTACAAGGCAGCTTAGGCAATTGCCTACGGCTGAGCTATTTATACATTATTTTAAGACTTACTTGTGGGCCCAGTGCGGTGGCCTAGCAGCTAAAGTCCTCGCCTTGAAAGTGCCGGGATCTCATATGGGCACTGGTTCTAATTCTGGTGGTCCTGCTTCCCATCCAGCTCTCTACTTGTGGCCTGGGAAGGCAGTTGGGGATGGCCCAAAGCCTTGGGACCCTGCACCCACGTGGGAGACCTGGAGGAGGTTCCAGGTTCCTGGCTTCAGATTGGCTCAGCTCCGGCCATTGTGGTCACCTGGGGAGTGAATCATCAGATGGAAGATCTTCCTGTCTGTCTCTCCTCCTTTATGTATATCTGACTTTGCAATAAAAATAAATTAATCTCTGAAAAAAAAGGCTTGTTTTTATTTTAAAGGCAGAATTACAGAGAAAAGAAGAGAAGAGAGATCTTCTGTACAGTGGTTCACTCCCCAAAAGGCTGCAATGGCCAGAGCTGGGCTGTTCCAAAGTCAGGACCTTTTTCTGGATTTCCCACATGGTTACAGAGGTTCAAGGACTTGGGCCGTCTTCCACTTGTTTCCTAACCACTTAATACAGGGAGCTGGATCAGAAGTGGAGTAGCTCGGACTCGAACTCGCATGAGATGCCAGCACCACGGGCAGCAATTCTCCCCACCATACCATTATGCTATCCCAGAGGGAGAAATAGCTTCCATCTGCTGGTTTATTCTCTAAATGTTTGCACAGCCCTGGGGGTGGGGCTGTGCGGGGGCTGGACCAAAAGCAGTTGTCAGGAGCTCTCTATTGGTCTCCCCTGTGATGACAAGAACCCTTCCTCTGCTGCCTCCCGGGTGTGTTAATAAGAGGCTGACTTAGAAACAGAGGAGCCAGGCTGGGACCAGACACTCCCACATGTGCTGCAGGCATCCTAATCTGTGGCCCACCCCACAGTGCTGCAGTGTCTGCCTCTCTCACATACGCCTGCTGTGCTATGAATGTCCCTGTAAGCCCTGCTGTTCTTGCCACTCAGCTGATCCGGAGCCAGGAGCTTCTTCTGGGTTTCCCACACGGATGCAGGGTCCCAAGGGTTTGGGCCATCCTATACTGCTTTCCCAGGCCATAAGTAGGGTGCTGGACCAGAAGTGGAGCAGCCGGGACTCGAACCAGAGCCCATATGGGATGCTGGTGCTTGCAGGTGGAGGATTATCATGTTGAGCCACAGCACTGGTCCCTGTGCCTGCAGTTGACATTCTGCTGGGTTGTGTTTTTGTCTTCAAGTGGTCCTGCAGCTTTTCAGATCCCCCCTGAGGTGGCCTCTGTGGCCATGTGTTATTTGGAAAGTAAATCGTTCAGTTCCAAGAGTCGGGGAATATTCCAGCTGTCACTCGGTGAGCTGGTTGCTACTTTAATTCCACAGTGGTCTGAAATCTCGCTTTGATTCCTGTTCTTTGATATCTGTCCAGGGGTGTTCTGTACCCCAATTTGTGGTCTGGTCTTGCTGAATGTTCCATGTGTGCTTGAGAAGAATATGGGTAGAACCTTCTAGAAGCATCTGCTGAGCCAGTTGCGCGGCAGTGCTCGCTGACTGTGCTGCTGGAGCTGTCAGCAGTTGACAGGGTGTTGAAGTTGTAGCGTCTGTTTCTGCTTGAGGTCCTTACCCCTTCTGGCTGTGTACCCCTGCCTCCCCTGAGGCCACCTGGCGAGGCTGGCCGTGGTCAGGTGGGTGGGTTTTGCTGGCAGACAAAGCTGGGTTTAAGTGCTGGTTCTGCCATTTATTCCCCTGCTGAGCAACCCTGAGCTGACCACTTGCCCTCTCGGAGCTGCTCGTCCCAGAGTGTCCCCCTGCAGCTGGGCCCGTGGGTCAGCTCCCAGAGCTCGTGTCCACTCAGCTCCTGTGTGTGGCTCAGAGTCAGCAGTGCCCAGGGAGACATGGGGTCCATGTGACTTCACAGGGCCTTGGCTGGCTGTGAAGGGATGCTCCAGCTGCCAGCCCAGACCCCCTCCTCGTTTCGGGGCTGGAGACAGTCAGTGACACTGCCACTCGGGATGTGTGCATCCCGTGTTGGAGTGCCCATGGTCATGTCCAGCTTCCTGCTAGCATGTACCCTGGGCAGTGGCAGGGGATGATTCAAGTCCTTGGGTCTCGAGCATGGGGCTCTGGGCTCCTGGCTGTGCGGGCACTGGGGAGAGAAGCCAGCAGATGGATGCTCTTTCTGTCTTTCAGATACATAAGAACAATGAATACACCTTTAAATAAAACAACTCACTCTGGTGTTACCACCCCCCTTGGAGTTGGGGGAACGGAGTAACTTCCAGGGTCTCCAGCAGAGGGAGCCCTTCCAGCACCCCTCCCCTCCCCTCCTGTTGTGCCTTCAGGTGTCCCTGCCTTGGCTTGGGCTGCTCAACAGGCACTTGCAGCATCACCCCTGGGTCCTCCTCTCTGCCCTGCCCTGCACAGGGCCCTGTAACAGCATGGAATGGTGATGTCTCGTTTCCCACCTCTCTGCCTCCCCACAAGAGAGGTGGATGTTTGGGCACGGCCAGGCAGGTGCACCTGTGTGGGGGTCGTGACTGGGCCTGCGGTCTGATCTGGGGCTGGGCTACCCAGAAGACGGACCCTGTACCCTTGGGGTGCCTGTGGGGAGACTGAGGCCCTGAGGGAAGGTGTTCAGAACCATTTCCTGCCCAGCAGGATCTTTGGTGTATACACCTCTCCATGGTGCAAAAAGAGCCACAACAGGGACCGTGTCACTTTGTAGCAAGCCTGGGGCTGGTGTGGGAACCCCTGTGTGCCCCCTGCTCTGGCAGCACTGTGGGTGACGGGTTGTGATGGGCTTTCTCTGTCTTGGCCACAGAACCACCCACCTGCTCCCCCGACCAGTTCGCCTGTGCCACGGGGGAGATCGACTGCATCCCAGGTGCCTGGCGCTGTGACGGCTTTCCCGAGTGCGACGACCAGAGTGACGAGGAGGGTTGCCCTGTGTGCTCGGCCGCCCAGTTCCCCTGTGCACGGGGCCAGTGCGTGGACCTGCGGCTGCGCTGTGACGGCGAAGCCGACTGCCAGGACCGCTCCGACGAGGCTGACTGCGACGGTGAGGGCCTGCCCCCGCTGCCCCCGCTCTGCCCAGGCTTCGCGCCTTGCCCTGCTGTCCTGGGGCCAGAGCCCGGGGCCCTGGGAAGTCACTGGGTCAGCTTGGGAGAGCAGGCGGGAGTTTGAGATCCAGGGAGGAAAGCATGTCACCGTGCCAGCTCCTGCAGAACTCAGGGCAGAACCATGCCTGAGAGCGGGGCTGCCCACCTGCCTCCGAGCAGCCTGTAGGAGCAATGCTTACCCCAAGGGGCTCAGTAGCCTTTAAAAAAGTTAAAGATGATTTATTCAGAAGGTGGGATTACAGAGACGGGAAGAAAGAAAACTTCCCACATGACCACAACAGCCAGGGCTGGACCAGGAACTCTGAGCCAGGAGCCAGGAGCTTCTTCCGGGACTCCCATGCGGGTGCAGGGTCCCAGGGCTTTGGGCCGTCCTCCACTGCTTTTCCAGGCCACAAGCAGGGAGCTGGATGGGAAGTGAAGCAGCCGGGACTCGAACCGGCGCCCATGTGGGATGCTGGCACTGCAGGTGGCTGCCTTCCTTGCTGCCAGCCCAGCCACTTGTTGAGCTGGAAGTTACATGGAGCGATTTTCTCAGGCACCCCAGACCCCTCTACCTGCAGGATCCTCCTTCAAGTCTCCCCAGTGAAGCCTGTCTCTGGCCTGCCCCTCGAGGCACCTGTGCACCTGCTGACTTCATCAACACTGAGGTCCTGGGACTGCCGTGGAGCCCTTAGTGCGCCACTCTCGCTGTCCCCCAGCGCCCCCCACCAGCGCCCCGTCTTGGCGCTGTCTTCTCCTGGTGCAGGCCACTGGGGTGGCGAGGGCCCAGGAGCTATCTCCCAGGCCCCAGTGCAGTCTCTGCAACTTGCTTGCTCTCTGAGGAGCCAGTGGGTGCCACGGAAAGCGGCAGACAGTGGCTTCCAGGCCACACAGACCCCACCGCTTGAAAGACAAAAACAAAACCTTCATCTGGGAAAGTCTGAAAGTCACCCTGGAGTGTTGCTGGGGACACAGCTGTGCCATTGAGTGGGCTGCATGCTGCCTGTGGCCAGGAAGCCGGAGGGTTTCCTCTGGGTCCTCCACAGCCCCATTGCCCTCACTGCCCCGTAGCTGCTGGCACGGCATCCGTAGTCACGGGGGCCCTGGCTGGTGCCCTCCGAGTGGTTCTCCAGTACCAAGTGCAGCCCCCACATCCAGGTCCTCAGATGGGTTCTGGCTCTGTGCTGTGTTTCTGAAACTTCCTCCCCGACTCGGGAGGACTGGAAAATTGCCCACTCATTTCAAGGGTAGGGGCCCCGTGTCCCCAGCTCCCGGGCCATGTGGGGAACGTAGCGTGTTTCCTGGCACAGGCATGTCACCCAGGCACCTTGGGGCTGTCTGGCTGCGTAGGGCAAAGATTGCTCTCATCCTTTATTATTATGAAACATTTGTTTATTTTTATTGGAAAGGCAGATTTACAGAGAAAATGAGAGAGAGATCTTCCATCTGCTGGTTCACTTCCCAAATGGGTGCAACAGCCAGAGCTTGGCAGATCCGAAGCCAGGAGCTTCTTCCGGGTCTGCCATGCTGGTGCAGGGTTCTAAGGCTTTGGGCCATCCTCTGCTATTTCCCAGGCCAGAAGCAGGGAGCTGTATGGGAAGTGGAGCAGCTGGGACATGAACTGGTGCCCATGTGGGATCCGAGCACTTGGAGGTGGAGGACTAGCCAGTTGAGCCATTGCGTTGGACTTGCTGTGATCCTTGTACTTGACCTGCACAGGCCGTGGGAGGTCGGAGGGCTCAGCAGGTGCAGTGGAGCCCGGCTGGCTGGGTCCTTGGAAGGGTCCCATGGTCCTCTCTGCCATTGGAGCTTAGGCTGTGACCGGGGGGTGGCGGGGGCTCAGGCTGTGCCACGGCCCTTCTGAGTGTGGGGCCACTCTTGTTCCTTGCAGCTGTCTGTCTGCCCAACCAGTTTCGCTGTGCCAGCGGCCAGTGTGTGCTCATCCGACAGCAGTGCGACTCCTTCCCTGACTGCATGGATGGCTCTGATGAGCTCATGTGTGGTGAGTCGCCTCGCTCCGCTGGCTGTGTACTCCATGGGACTGGGGGCCATGGCAGGGGCTCGGGCAGCCAGGGAGGACTTCTGGAGGCAGTGGCTCCTGCAAGTCTGATTCTGCCAGGAGGGGAGCTGGCCCTGGATATGGTAAGCAGAAACGGCTGATGTGCTGGGGACGGGCAGGGGGCAGATACCAGGGGTCCCCGAGCCTGCCAGGGCCAGGTGACAACGATGGGGGCCTCTGTCAGGGTCATCACATGACGCTAGTCCACAGCCAGGCCTTGACTCTCTGGGGTGTGATGGGGGCACAGCTAACATATAATAGATAATGGGTAGTTGCCCTGGGAGGCCCTGCTGGTGTGCACCCAGGAACCCCCCAGCCAACATGTGCCCTGCGCTTGGCCTGCCTGTACATGACATATGGGCTAACATGGGTGTCCTCCTGCATGGAAGGGACCAGGGTGATCTGGTGCCCTACCCCACCACTGGGTGTTGTGGAGCCCGGGCGGAGCTCCATGTGGGGCTCACGTTGGCCTCCCTGCCCCCTCCTCTATGTCCCTGGCAGAAATCACCAGGCCACCATCGGACGATGTGGTGGCCCACAGCAGTGCCATCGGGCCTGTCATTGGCATCATCCTTTCCCTGTTTGTCATGGGCGGGGTCTACTTCGTGTGCCAGCGTGTGGTGTGCCAGCGCTATACAGGTGCCAGTGGGCCCTTCCCGCACGAGTATGTCAGCGGGACCCCGCACGTGCCCCTCAATTTCATCGCCCCTGGTGGCTCACAGCACGGCCCCTTCGCAGGTGAGGGGGACGTGGGAGGGGTAATGTGTGTGTGTCTGTGTGTCTCGAGGTGCAGGTGGCAGCTGCCTGTCAGGATGGCATGACCTCCCCTTGCTGTGGGCACATTTGGCTGGACGGACCTGGGGAACCTGTCCTGGGTCCTTCCCTAGGGCCTCATGTGCCATGAGCTGGGCTCGGCATGGGCCCACACTGCCATTTGGGCAGGTCACTGAGGCTGGTTGTGCTGCCCACCTGGCATGGTCCCTGGGAAGGTGTGTGGATGCACCGGAAGGTCCAGCCCGGATGGTTTGTGCCATGTGGGTGACTGCGGTGTGCCCAAGAAGGTGGGTTCAGGGGCCGCTGAACCCTGGAAGGGCCTGGGAGGGGCTGAGGGGACCCCCACGGTCTCAGGGCCACTTTGGGGATTGTCCTGGGGACCTGTTGTGCCAGAGTGTCTGATGGGAGCATGCGCCGGAGGTGTGGTGATGGTCACTGGCCGGTAGGCTATGTGCCATGGGTCTCTGCACCACGACAAGCCACAGAACTCACTCGAGATGTACCCGATGCCTCTCTGAAGCTGGGCTTCGAGGTGACCATGCCCCGTCCTGTGCAGGCATCTCCTGTAGCAAGTCCATGATGAACTCCATGAACCTGGTGGGCAGTCGGGCTGGGGTGCCCCTCTATGACCGGAACCACGTCACCGGAGCCTCATCCAGCAGCTCGTCCAGCACGAAGGCCACGCTGTACCCGCCGGTGAGTGGCTGGGATGGGCGTGGCCCTGGGCCGGGCCAGCCAGGACCACTGGGCCTCCTTTCCTGCCTTGCCACGCCGTGGCTTTCATGGTGGCTTGAACGGCGTTTTCCGTTCTCTGCCTTCCGGAGTGTTTCGGGGAGAGGCAAACTTGACCACTGGGGGTCATCCGGAAACTGCTCCAGCCTGTGATGAGCTGGCGGGGCCTCTCAGGCTCTGGGCGGGTGCCCGGGCCCCCTCCCCATCTCTAGCACCTGGGCTCTGTTCTACCTCAGCTCCTGGGCCCCTCAAGGGTCCCTGCCACCTGTGAGGGAGACTTGGTTGAGTCTTCCTTGAGGGCACCTGGGGAGTGAAGCAGCAAACGGAGCTCGCTCTCTCTCTCTCTCTCTCTCCTCCTGCCCGACCAGGGCCCTCCCTGAGACCTCCTGGGGAGTCCCAGGCTATTTTTGTTGTGGCCAGGCCGGGCCATGCCTGAGGTCCCCTTACTCCCTGCCCCAACCAAGGCCGAGCCAGCAGTGTTCTGAGTGCTGCCACCTCCTGCCCCCACCAGGGCCCTCCCCGAGGCCTCCCCCAGGCTGTTGTTGCTGCACTGTGGGTGCCTGTGGTGAGTGGGACAAGCCCTCACCGAGCTCTGATTGCGTCTGAAACGGGTAATGACTTTCAGGTCGAGTCATTGCCATGGGGCACCACAGCTGCTAGCCGGGGCCGGCCGGAGGCCTCTGGCACCTCTCAGGGACACCGCTTGGGGGCAAGCCACGCCTTGTGCGCGTCTGGGCCTCATGGGCTCCCTGCCCAGGCTGTGTGCACTCCCTGAGCTGGCCCTGCCCTTCCCCTTTTCATAGCTGGCCCTGGGTTATCTCCAGCAGGCCCCGGGTGGCTGTGGCTGCCACAGGAGCCAGACCACTGGAGGTCAGACTGTGCATGCCTGGCTCTGCTGTGATGTCGCACTGGCTCCGTCCCCGCCTGCTGGCTGGACTGGCCAAGTCCTCCCTGCCCGGCTCCACTGGAATGGGGCGGGCATGACGGGGTAGGGGATGTTCCAGGGCACAGAGCTGCCCCCTGTGGTTTTAGGCACCCAGTCCCTGCACCCCCTCTTCCCAGCATGCATGTGTTTGGGCACAGCCATTGTCGGCTCTGTGTCTGTCAGATGGGTCCAGGGTAGCCACAGGAGGCCTGCCTGTCCTGGAGCAGGGTGGCCGTGAGGCCCCTCCCCCACCACGCTGGAAGCCCTCCGCTGTGTCCCAGCCACGGTCACGTCCTGAGAAACCCATGGAGCTGGGTGCAGGCCAGTCGCTGCTCAGCAGCTTGGCCTGTCTTAGCGCAGCGTCAGGGACTGCGGGGCTGCCCTGGGAGCCACCCGGCTTTGTGACCAGAAGCCCCATTGCGTGTCATTCCCACGCGCGCCCCCGCCAAGAAGGAACATGTTGACGTCAAAGCGTTAGGGGCCCCCAATACTCTCTCGGCCCGGGGCTGTGGGAACCTGGCCTTCCGCCCACCCCTCCCCAGCACCTCCGTGGCTCTCAGCTGTGGTTTACACCCTGGGGCGTGGACCCAGCACTGCCCCATGCTGCCCACACCTAGCACTGCCACTCACCACCATTTCCAGCTTGCCCTGAGGGAGCCCAGGGTGTAACTGGCGGGTTACTGCCTGCCCAGTCCTTGTCCCTGGTCCCTGCCAAGGTGGTGGTGCTGGGGACCACCACTCCCCTCTCTCTGCTACCCAGAGCTGACCCAGTCTTTGTGGCTGAACAATGGCCTGTGAGCTGAGCAGGCCCATGGTGGCGGCCATCGGGGGTCCTGCTGCGTCCCCTTCGAGGGGACGGTCCTCAGTCACACTGGCAGGGGGCCACCTGGCAGGGCTGTCCCTGTCCAGGGTTGGTTCAGTTCTCCATTTTCTTTTTATTTATTTATTTTAATGGGAAGGCAGATGTACAGAGAGAGGAAAGACAGAGAGGAAGAGATCTTCTGTCCGATGATTCACTCCCCAAGTGGTTGCAACGGCCGGTGCTGCGCTGATCCGAAGCCAGGAGCCAGGAACTTTTTTCCTGGTCTCCCACACGGGCGCAGGGTCCCATGGCTTTGGGCCATCCTTGACTGCTTTCCCAGGTCACAAGCAGGGAGCTGGATGGCAAATGGAGCTACCAGGATTAGAACCGGCACCTATATGGGATCCTGGCACGCTCAAGGCGAGGACCTTAACCATTATGCTATTGCATCGGGCCCTCCATTTTCTTTTGTGATGGATGTGCTGCACCTGTCTTTTTGAGGGTCGGAGCCTGATCAGTCCCAGGCTGGCTGGGGGGCTCTAGGGGATCCCCCTGGAGTCGGGAGCAGGGCCCGGGGGTTCCTAACAGACTGGGGAAGCATGTGGCCGCCACTTCCTGCTGTCACTCCCAGGCACTGGAGCAGCCTAGGGAGCAGGTCTTGGTCCTGTTTTCCTTTTAATTTTTTGTGAAGTTCATTTTCATGTATTTGAAAAGCAGAGAGAGAGAGATCTTGTGTCCACTGGCTCACCCCTCCAGTGCCTCTGCCAGCCCAGGCCGGCCCGGGGGCTCCAGTTGGATCTCCCACATGGGTGGCAGGGGCCAGTTGAGCAGTCATCCCTTACCTCCCAGGACTGTAAGAAGCTGGATGTGCAGTGGTGGGTGCCACTCCCTAACCCTAGCCCATCCCCTAACCGCTGCCCAGGAATAGGGGCTGCAGGGCATCTCCTGCTGGGACCTGGGGCCCTGCCCAAGTTCTGCCTTTGTGATGGTGGCTGAGTGTGTGCCAGGGCTGCCCAGGTGCACAGGTACTCGGGAAGGGCAGGATGCCCTGGGTGGAGGGCTCCTTTGTGCAGGTAGCTGTGTCAGGTCTCGCCAGCACAGCCCAGGACTGAGCAGTACACGGCGTGAGCAGCGAGAGGCCAGCGTGGCTGAGCCGGCCGGGGACAGAGGCCCCTCCTGGGCGCGGAGGGCCTGCACCGAGGCCCCAGTAACCCTTGCTCGGCTCTCCCAGATTCTGAACCCGCCGCCGTCCCCTGCCACGGACCCTTCCCTGTATAACATGGATGTGTTCTGCTCTGCAAACATTCCGCCTGCTGCCACACCCTACAGGTACGAGGCCCCCTCTGTCCTCCTTGGCTCCCCCAGGCCACTCCTGGCCCCCGAGTCCCCAGAGCACGACACCACCTGCCATGTAGTGGCCGTGTCGGGAGCTGCAGCCCCGGGCCGAGGCCCGTGTCCTGCCCAGGGACCTGCAGTCACTCCAGCCTCTGTCAGCAGCATGCCTCGTCTGTTACTGCCCCGCGTTGTCACCCCTGCCCAGGCACACTGGTCCCCAAGCCCATGTCCATCTCCCCACTCTCCGCATAACTTTACTCTGAGCCCCAGCTCCAAGCTCTCTAGCCTGTCCCCATGGGGTCCACACCCTAAGCCCAGGCTGGGAGACAGGTGACCTGGCAGAGGGGAAAAGAGGGTGCCCCCTTTGAAATGGGCAGGCATGGTGGAGGTGGAGCCTGGGGAAGCCATGCCCTTGGCACTGCCCATGCCCAGCCAGGCAGGTGCAGGCCAGGTCTCCTGACCAGCTGCAGGGCCAGGGACGCCTCCCTGAGGGGACTCTGACCTGGGCCTCTGTGCCTTCCAGGCCCTACGTCATCCGGGGCACGGTGCCCCCAACCACACCCTGCAGCACGGACGTGTGTGACAGCGACTACAGCGCCAGCCGCTGGAAGTCCAGCAAGTACTACCTGGACCTGAACTCGGACTCCGACCCCTACCCGCCCCCGCCCACGCCACACAGCCAGTACCTGTCGGCCGAGGACAGCTGCCCGCCGTCGCCTGCCACCGAGAGGAGCTACTTCCATCTCTTCCCACCCCCGCCTTCCCCCTGCACGGACTCGTCCTGACCTCGGCCCCTCAGCACCCCTGTACATAGTTTTAAATATGAACAAAGAAAAAAATATATTTTATGATTAAAAAAAAGAAATATAATTGGGTTTAAAAAATGAAAAATGTGAAAAGTGACTGGGGTGGGTGGGGCTGGGAGAACTTTGTACAGTAGAGAAAATATTTATAAACTTAATTCATTTTTTTCTAAACCTAACTGCTGCTTTCCTTTGTGCAAGGCAGGGGTGGGTCGGCAACACCGCCCCCTGGTGGCCATCTGTGTCCTGTGCGTGCCTGCCCCTCCACTGGGTGTGTCCAGGGGCACTGGGCACCAAGCTCTGGGCTGCTGCCCATGCATGCCATCAGGGCACCGTGGCTGGACCCCCGCCCCCGTCCCCGCTGTGGCTGCTGAGCCAGGGACTAGAAGTGGGTAGAGGAGGTGGGAGGAGAACTGGGGCCCTGGAGGTGGGAGGGGCAGACGTTTGACGCTGGTGGAAGTGTGCGGGCGGGAGCTGCAGGCCTCTGCCTCGGGCGCCCACCAGCTGGGGCCTGCGTGGGAGTGGCTGGGCCAAGTGGACAGACCTTCAGGGAGTCACCTCCCTGGCGCCCCAGAATGCCTGGGGGTCTCCTCCCCCGCCCACCCAGAGGCACTGGGCGCACGTGGGCAGCACTGGAGACAGGCTAGAACTGGCACAGAGGGTTGTGCCCTCAGGGGCCACACCCTTGCCAGGAGTTCTCCAGGGTCTGACTGGCAGTGGCCAGGGCAAGTGGGGCAATGATCCAGGAGTGACTACCGCCTCTCAGAGCTCCCTGGCAGGGGTACCCCCTCTGAGAAGCCCCCAGTAGCTCAGAGAGGACCCCCACCCCACACCAGGGCTGTTGCAAGGTGGGGGCACTGGCCACAGTCCCAGCAGCTGGCTGGGCGAGTCGTCTGCCACCAGCTGTGAGCCAAGTTAACACCAACTGCATGCAGGTGCACAGAGGCCACCTGAAGTCCATTTGTGAGCGACGGCCAGATCCCACCGTGCAGGCACCTGAACTCAGCGCCCCGGGCGGGGGTGGGACTGGGGGAACGGAGATGGCGCCTGCCATCCTGTGTTAGCAAGTGGCAGGGCCAGACACCTTTTCATCAGTGGATTCTATCGTCCCTTGACCCAGGCAAGGTTGTTATTAAGGTGTCACTTGGCAGGAAGCCTGAGGGACTCCCACGGCCCTGCGTGGCCTCCACCCCAGGTCTCCCAGGGTTTGATCTGCCAGGGAGGGGACCCCAGGCACTCTAGGTCACCCTGAGAAACCTGGGTGGCCTGGAAGGTTGGCTGTACCCTCAGGTCGGGACCACTCCTCTGCCTCTCCCTCCCACTGCGGCCCTGCCTGCAGCTGACGGGGCGGAGTCCCTGTCCTGTGAGACATGAGCTGGCACCTTCTTGAGCCCTGCCTGGACCCCGCTGCCTGCCCACTGCACACACAGTGCCAGCCTTGGGTGACCAGGCCCCTGCCATGGCACAGGAGGAAGAGCAGTGCAGCTCCTCCCTTCATTTAACCCCTCAAGTTGAACGTTCCTATAAGTTGTGTTAGTCTTGGAACAACATTTGTAGTGCTAGCAGCTAAAGCTACCACCCCTGGACCCAGCAAGATGGTTCAGTTGGCTAAGCTTCCCCTTGCAAGCACTAGCATTCCATGTGGGTATCGTTCACGTCCCAGCTGCTCCCCTCCCAGCTCCCTGCTTGTGGCCTGGGAAAAATATCAAGGACAGCCCAAAGCCTTGGGACCCTGCACCTGCCTGGGAGTCCCAGAAGAGGCTCCTGGCTTTAGCTCTGGCCTCTGTGGCAGCCACTTGGAGAGTGCCCCAGCAGATGGAAGGTGTATCCCCCTCACTCTGAAATTCTTTCAATTAAATAACTAATAGCTCCTTTTCCTTTATAAGGCCCATTTGTTCATATGTCTGTTAGCCTAACTCCAGTAAGACATTCAGAACTCAACTAACAATACCTTTCTGGTGTGGCTGTGGGGAGAAAGGCACCTTCCTCCATTGCTGGTGGGAGTGCAGGCTAGTGCAACCACTGTGGAAATCAGTATGGAGAGTGCTTGGAGAATTGCAAATAAACCTGCCGTATGACCCAGCAATCCCGCTCCTAGGAATATATCCGAAGGAAATGAAAACTGCATATGAGAAGGGGAACTGTAAAACTATGTTAATACAATCTACAACAGCAAAAACATGGAAACAAGCCAGATGCCCAGAGGAGTGGTTAAAGAAACTGTGGCGCATTTACTCCATGGAATATTATTCAGCCATTAAAAATAATGGAATTATACCATTTGCAACTAGATGGTCCCAACTAGAGACCATCATGCTTAGTGAAATAAGTCAATCCTCAAAAGACAAATCTAAGGAAACCATCATGCAAATTGGACTGTATAGTGCTGGAGTAATGGAGACTACCATAGCCAGACGTGAAGACACAATGCAGCATGCATCCCTACTTCCAAACAAAGGATGGGCTCCCAATGAAACCGTTAAACATATCTGGACAATGGCATGCTGGGCTGACACTGTCGGGGCACACTTAAATAGACTTATGAAGGATTGTACTGTTGGGACAACATGGGAAAAATCAGTCGGGGGGTGGGGATTGGGGGGGGATCCCAGACTGTACAGAATTGTATGATACAATTCAAAATTTAAGAATGAAAATCAAAATAAAAGGCCCATTTTTTTTACCTCTTTCTCTGTAGACATGGCCTTTCAGTTATGGAAGAGGGCAACAGGAAATGCGCGTGTGTTTATTTCACTTAAAAGCCTGAAGGAGAGGGTGAGTACTCCTGGCTGTGCGCTCCCAGGCCTAGCCCAGACCCCAGAAGCTCAAGTCCCGGGTCTCCCTGTGGGAGATGGTGGAGTAGAGGCCGCTACTGAGGTAAAACGGATAACATGGAAGGTTGTCCTGACAGTGAGGCAGGGTCAAAGGGCGAGCCTGGCTTGACCTCTGGAGAGAGGGCCAACTCACTGAGACAGCGACCGACTGCAAAGTCACAAAAGTCACCTGTGGAGAATGCGGGCATCGATCCCGCTACCTCTCACATGCTAAGCGAGCGCTCTACCATTTGAGCTAATTCCCCGGACCCAGCCAGTTTCCGCCGCCGCCGCGAATTGTGGCTCACGTCATCGCCGGTTTCCTCGGGGACTCTTCCCCGCTTAGCTCCGCCCTCCTCGCTTGCCCATTGGCTCCCTCGAGGTGCAGGCTCCACGGCCGTGATTGGGTTGGCTCCGTTTAGTAGCCAGCGGCATAGGCCCTTCCGATTGGTGGTCCGAAACGTCCGTCAAGCAGCGGCCCTGCTGTTGCTACGGCGTAGGGGGGAACAAGCCAAGTTTCTCCTGCTTCCTGATTTGTTTCCCAGACTCCAGGGTCCTAGAGGTTCCGGATCCCTCCAAGTCCATGGGAAAAGAATGCACCCCGAGCGCTTGATTGACGAGACCTGCCGGCCAATCGGAGGGGAGGCGAGGGAGCCGCTGGGCGATCCAATAGGTCGAAGGGGGCGGGAGCGGGAGGCCAATGGGGGCGGGACCGGGGGCGGGGCCAGCGCTGCGATTGGCTGCGAGGCGGCTGGAGGGAGGGCGGGGGGAACTCCAGGCCTGCTTGATACGTCCGCCATTTTGGGCGCTTCGCGGTTGGTGTCGGTGAGCGCGTTTCCCGCCTGAGCGCGACTGGCGGCGGGTCGTGGGCAGCTCCAGGTACGCGGGGCCGGCGGGGCGGCGCGGCGGGGCGCGCGGGCGGCGGCGGCGGCGGGCTCGGGGCCGGGGGTCGGCCGGCGCGGGAGCTCCCGGGGCCCCTCTCCCCTCCCCCCCGGAATCGGCGGCTCGGCGGCCCGGGAGGCGCGGCGCCCGGTCCTTCCCGGCCGGCGGGGGTGGACGCGGCCCCGGGGCGGCCGGCTGTGTCCGGCGTCGCCGTCCGCGGCCGTGCCGGGGCTCCCCGCAGCGCCGTCCCCCGACCCCGCTCCCGCCCCGGTTCCCGCTCCGGTTCCCGCTCCGGGCCGCCCAGCCTGTGCGGGCTGCGGGCTCGCTCCCTGGCTCTCTGTCTCTCTGTGTCTCTGTCTCTCTGTGTCTCTCTGTCTCCGACTAACTTTCTCCCGGCGGCTGGGCGGGGGGGGGGGGGGGCGGCAACTCGGCAGCAGGGTTCTCGAAGGCCATTGTTGGAACAAGTTTTGTGGGTTTCCCTGAATTCGACGCCGAGTCATCGGGACGCGCTAAGCCGCTCCGAGTCCTCTCCCGTGGCCCTTTTCCGTGCTGGTGCCCAGGACCCTTCCCTCTCTCTGGTCACGAACTCGGACTTTGAGTCCCCTTGGCCGGCAGGTTTGGGAGACGCACAGTGGAGCGGGGCAGCCACTCGCCTTCGGTGCCCGTTGTGGGTGTCGCCCCACTTGACTTGTGTGTGAAGTTGGCTTTGATGTTTGGCCTCAAGGTCATGGTGCCGGCTGGCAGCGCCCAGGGGAAGGGCCGGCCGGTCCGCCCCGCGCGGTGGGTGTCCACTTGCTGGCGCCGTGACCTTGGCGCCGGGGCCCCGTCCCTCGGTCCCCTTGAGCTGTGGGGTCCCGCCAGTGGTTGCTGTGTGCAGAGCTGCTCGGCAGGTGCCTGGCCAGCAGCCGGTTCCAAGTCAGACACTCAGGAAGTCCCGTCGGAGTTGAAGCCCTGGCTCTTGGTCACCGTCTTTGGAAATTAGAGTCAGGCAGGCTCAGCAATAGGAGCTTCAAGTTCTCTTCCTTCTCTTCTTGGGACAGATGGACTCAGATCCAGTTGCTAGAGTGCTTACTGGAGGCACCTTCCAGAATGTTGGTCCGCTGAGCTCTCTAGTAGGACTCTGTTCCCCATCTCCTTAGAGCTCTCACATCCTCACGGTGGTGCCCTGAGGTGCTGGCCTCCCGGGAGGCCTCTCTGTGCCTCGGTGGGCCCGGCTCTGCCATCCAGGCGTCCGACACAGCCGTGCGCTCTCCCCAGTGTGCTCAGCCCGTTGGTGTTGGGGTCTGGCGAGTTTTGCTGCACCCGTGAAATGCGCTCTGGTCGCCTGGGGCCTTGGGTGGACACGGGCGTCTGGCTGGTGTGGCTTAGTCAAGGCCAGGGAGGGAGTGTTCAGGATCTAGAAGACTTCTGTAAAGTTCAGCCAAACAGAAGTTAGTAGTTCTGACAGCATTTGAGAGGCCACAGCTGGACAGAAAATGGATCTAGAGCGAAGACTTGACAGGGTGAGGCATGCTTGGCCTCTTCAAGATAAGTTTTTGCATCTGTTGGAAGATAAAGTCCTTCTTACAAGTAAACATCGCTGTGGAGACAGTGTGGGTCAGGCTAGGCCTTCGCGGGTTTGTGCCGCAGACTGCTGTCTGGCAGTTTATATTTTAAATATTAACCTGAGTCTGTGTTGACGTGCACTGTTTTACAGCATTGTATTATACTCGGGAAGAGTGGATGACAGCGGTCACGAAGGCCTTGTGACTCTGGGATTTTGGTCACGGGCTGTGCCGAGAGCGGCTCAGCTATCTCAAGCACCGTAGCCACGAGGTGCTGAGGCACCCGCTGGGCCTCTTGGCTTTAAGCGATTTTACTGTCCTGGTTGAAGAACACCTCAGTTGATTGTTAAACTTTAGATCAGGGTTCTTGACTTGGGGCGATTCTGGCCCTTAGGACACGTTGGCACCCTTCAGAGCCCCTTCTGCTGACCTCCAGAGGCTGGTTGCTGGGTGGCATGGGACAGCACTGGGTTGACCATGGTAGAATCAGTGGTCTTGGCAAGCTGTGAGGGGAACATTGCGGTGCAGTGGGTTGAGCTACCGTTTGACGTGCTGCACCTGAGGAGTGCCTGGTTCAGGTCTCCACTGCCCTGTACTTCTTGCCCAGCAGTGGCTGCTGCACCTGGCAAGCAGCGGAGGCCAGTGCTTGGATCCCTGCCGCAGACTGGGGGAGCAGGTGGAACTCTGGGCTGTGGCTTGGCCCAGCCCTGGCTCCCCAGGCCTTTGGGGACTGAACTAGTAGGTGGACGATCTTTCTGTCTCTCCTTCTGTATGTAAGTCTACGTTTCCAATACAAATAATCTTGAAAAAAAAAAGAATCTAGTTTAAGAGAACTTGTCTGTTGTGAGACTGGGCTTTGGAACCGCTGTTGAGGATCTCAGCTCGGCACCACGGGGAGCTGGGCCGCCCTGCCTGGGCACGGGAGGCGCTCCTCAGTACTCCACGTGCAGGCTGGAGCACCTGCAGCACCATGACACGAGACTGGCGACGCCTGCCTGTGGCCCAGGCTGGTTGCTGGTGGGCATCGCAGGCCGGTGAGATCATTCGGTCTGGCTTGCCGAGGAATACAGGTGCCTCTCAAAAGCCAACACTGTATGACAGGCTGATTAAAAAAAAAAAAAAAAGGTTTGATTTGTTTTGAAAGAGGGGTAGAGATCTTTGGTCCCCAGTTCAATCCCTGGCTGGAGCTCAGGGACCACTGCCGGGCCGGCTGGGGGCAGGAACCAGGAGCCCGCACTGGACCCGGCTGGGGTGGGCAGGTGAGGTGTGCAGGCTGGAAGCCTGGTGGTCCTTCTGCTTGTCCTTAGAATTCAGATTTTCTAGTTTACCAGTTGGAAAATTGTGAAACTTAGGGTATAAATCATTGAAGATCTGTGACTGTTGTTGGAGTTCGGAACACAAGAAGGGTGCACGGAGCAGGCCCAGAGAAGAGAAACAGACCACTGCGATTTCAGGATCGTAATGGACAATGTGAGAAAGGTGTCCCTTTCATTTATACAGAAGCTGTCACAGGCTCTGGCACGGCTCTGGCACGTGGTCAAGTGGGTGTTTCCAAGGATAATTGTGCCGTTTGTTTCAGCTTTAAGTTCTCAATAGAAGTTCTGAATCAGTAATACATTCCTACTACAATCATCATTCTACAACTTACTTAATCAGTTAAGGAAGGAAATGCATCAGAAGGAGGGAGCTAAACACCAGGATGGTCTGTGGGGGCAGCGGAGACAGACTGCACCAACTGTAGAAGGCCCTTTGGCAAGACAGCAGCAGCTTCAACTTCCAAGCTCACAGTGCCTAAACACAGCATGGAATTCTTCAGCGGGGTGGGCCGTGCGCAGGAAGGTGGAACTGCCTTCAGGTGGTTGCAGAGACGCCCGCTGGCCCTGCCTGCAATGGAACAGTACTTTTCACACCTTCGTGTCCTACAGACCCACTGCACAGACCCCAGCACTCTGTCTTTCCAAAAAAAAAAGTGTTAGTAGTGCAGATTATACAACATGGTCAGACGGGCAGGCAGTGGCAGCTCCTGGCAGGGGCGTGTTGGTAGGTGTCGGCCTGATCAACTCTTTGGAAATCGGTCTTGGGCTGCGGCAGAATCAAGGTCCTGGGTTTTTAGAAGAGCCTGGCGGCGGTGCAGATCCACTTCCTGGGTGATTCCTAAGTTGGGGTACAGCAGCCCCACCCACTGCCACCTCTCAGGGGACTAAGGGAGCTAAGAGGGAAGGATCCACTTCCCATCCAGCTCCCTGCTTGTGGCCTGGGAAGGCAGAGGAGGACGGCCCACAGCCTTGGGATCTGGAAGAAGCTCCTGGCTCCTGGCTTTGGATCGGCCCAGCTCTGCAGAGTCTGCCTGAGTGGGAGCCTTGAGTGGAGCCCTGTGGGGCCTCTGCAGACAGTGGGCTTTGGAGGACAGCGTCCAGGCCCTGGCCTTGTGCCCCTGGTCCTCAGGTTGCTTGCTGCTCCCGGATGGACTCGGCGAGCCTGCGCTCAGTGCCCTGCACAGGGGTTTGTGTGGGTGTGTAGCTGGTTTCTGTCCACAGTGCAGAGTCCTGGTGGAGGCCAGCAGCGTTCGCTTGTGCAGCTTCTCAGCTTTGCGATTCTGTTACTAACACACACCCAGATTCCTCAGTCTGTTTTCAATATTGCTTTTCTAAAAAAGATTTATTTATTTTTGTTTGGAAAACAGAGATACAGAGAGCAAAGGAGGGAGAGAGAGAGATGAACATCTCCACCAGAGCTGCTCCTCTGGCATCCACTGTCCTCACCTGGCAGGCACAACCCCTCCTCTCTCAGGCCTCGCCCTTGGCCTTGGGGCTGGCCCACCTCCCTCCACAGATGGGCCCTGCAGACCACCTGGCTGCTTCCCTTTGCGTTTCTCTGTCACGGTCCCTGCCCACTGGGGCCTCTGGGCTGCCTGGCTCACCGCGGGCACCTTTCGTTCACCCACGTGGGTGCAGGGCCCAGGCGCGTGGGCCGTACTCCTGCTTTTCAGGCGCGTTGGCAGGGACTAGACTGGGAGTGAAGCGGCTGGGATTCGAACTGGCGCCTGTGCATGTTGGGTGCCAGCGCGCAGGCAGCGTCTTGGCTTACTCCACCAAGGTGGCAGCCCAGCAGAGCGCTTCCTCGGCCGTGCCTCAGTGTGAAGCAGCTGCAGGAGGAGCCGGCTGTCTCCCAGCAGAATGTGCACGCACAAGGTGGGGCTGCTCACACAGGTGTGTGCTCACACAGCACACATCAGCATGTTTACAGATATTAAAAATGCAGGTGTGTGCCCACCAAAGACCTTAAGCAACAGAATTTCGTTTCTCCCTGCCCCCCACTTCCAGCTCACTGCCCGTCTTCACCAGCTCCCTCTTGGTGAACCCAGCACCACCAAGCACACATGGACTTGTAGTGCTACCTTCTGCGAGTAGATGTTTAATTTTTTGCTCAACTTTAGACTATGTGGATTGAATTGTGACTTTTCGTTTATTCAGATGCGGAGTCTTAGACCTGCTCAAGGCTGATTATGCCCGCGGTGAGCCAGGCAGCCCAGAGGCCCCAGTGGGCAGGGACCGTGACAGAGAAACGCAAAGGGAAGCAGCCAGGTGGTCTGCAGGGCCCATCTGTGGAGGGAGGTGGGCCAGCCCCAAGGCCAAGGGCGAGGCCTGAGAGAGGAGGGGTTGTGCCTGCCAGGTCTGGACAATGGGGAGGCCGGTCAAGCAGAGGCTGGGGAGAGTAGGGGGAGAGGCCCACTTAGGCTCCTGCCAGAGGAAGTCTTGACTTTGTTCTAAGTGTTGATTATGCTTCATCTGAAAGGCAGAGAAAGGAAGGTTCGAGTGGATATGAGGAGAGGTGGAGGCTGGGGGCCGTTTCCTGTTCGCTGTTCAAATACTGGCTGCATGGGCTGGCGCAGAGTGAGGCCAGGGCGCTGTGGCGGCCGCTCCTATGCAGGACCTCTGGTTCCGGGGCCCCTGCAGAACTGTAGAGCAGTGGTGGGTGCCTGGACTGGAGGAAGAAGTATTGGGGTTCTAGATCCTTTTGAGAAGAGCCAGTGAGCTGGCTGGATTTGCTGGTAGACGGGGTGTAGGTGTGTCTGGGGAGTGATAACTGGGACTTGGGGGATTATGTGGTGGGAGTTGCCATTTAGGAGGAAAGGGAGCCCAGGAACGGGGGTTTGACGTGCCCGGTGGATTAAGGCGCTGGGCTGCAGGTGGAAATGTGCGTGATTAGTGTATGCAGGAGTGAGTGGGACGTAGAAGCCTGTGGGGTGGGTGTGCTGCTGCTGACCTGGGAGCTAGGGGCAGGCTTGTCCCCTGCTTCTCCTCAGCCGCTGTGGTGAGAGGGTAGCACCTGCACGAGATGAAAGCTTTGTGGTTCAGGTATTATTGAGATGTTAGAGTGAAAGACCTGGAAGATGCTCTTGGCTGTAGAGCGGCCTAGCTCTGGGCGTTATGGCAACTTGGGGCATGAACCAACTGATGGAAGATCTCTCCACACCCCCAGTTCTCTCTAGCTCTGCCTTTCAAATAAGAAAAAAATCAAAGAGAGAAGTGAGGCGGGTGAGGCGGCTCTGCACCGACTGTGGCAGTGGTGGGCAGGTGCTCTGTGGGGAGTCCACATGGAGGAGGGGTGGGGGATTGCTCCCCACTGCACTTTGTGGGGGACCAGGGAGGAGTGGGATGGGGGGTAGTTGGTAAGGTGTCAGGAGAAGGTGGGAAAGACTTGAGTGCAGGGGTCCTGGGCGATCTGCAGGATGCCTGTTGGGTTGGTCTGCGGTTTCCCCACATGAGTGGCACAGCGAGAGGGGGTCACAGGCTGGTCGTAGTGGCGGGAAGTCATGGCCGACATGGCAAGGTTGCCCACGCTGCTGCAGGCTTAGCTTGGTCCTCCTCGTCTGAACGTGTCTCGCTCTCTGGCCCCTCACTGCTGAGGAAGGCTGTTCCCGCTGCTGGGAACAAGTACAAGTGTTTCTCTGGGGCGTCGGCCTGGAGACCTGAGATTCAGGGGACTCCAGCAGCCTCAGGTGCTCAAATGCAGGCTGGGATTATCTGAGGAAAAAAAGTTGTGTGTGTACTGAGCATGTACGGATTTTTTCCTAGTCATTATTCCCTAACTATTTACTATTGGGCGTTGACTTTGTAATCTAGAGGTAAGATGGAAGGGACCGTCCAGTGACCCCTGGGAAATGTGTGTGCAGAAACTATGCAGAGAACTCTGAGCTTTGCTCGCAAATAGTTGTTTTTCCATGTTTATTTGCAAAGCAGAGTGGGTGGGGGAGCACCAAGCTTGAGCCAGCACCTGCTGTGTTCCAGAGTGCAATGGCAGAGGCTTGAACTGGGGCTGGACCTGCCACTCAGCAAGCTGGCAGAGGACCTGTACGGTGGCCTCTTCCGCCACGTGCCCAACTCCTGCCCCTTTGTTTTTGTTTTCATTGTTTACTTAGAGTAGATGTGAAGGGTTTTTTTGCTTATTGTAGTTTCACTTTACCCTTTGCTGTGAACTAAGCTGATGAGCAGCTTTGAGTCTGCTGGCTGTTTGCATATTAAAAAGCGGGTATCTTCTTTTGGTAGCTTCCTGATTGTGTATCTGCCTTGGGGAGGGCTTTGCCCACGGGCCATCTGTGGTGTCCCTACACTGCAGGTGGAGCGCACCGATTCAGGTCCTGCTCCCTGCTAACGTGCCGGGAAAGCAGCCAGCTCCAGCTTGTGCCAGGCTCCTGGCCCTCCTGTTGGGAGAGCTCTGGGCTCCTGGGTTTGCCTCGGCGCAGCCCTGGCTGCTGTGGATGTGTGGGAGATGAACTGGAGGAGGGAGGATCTCTCTCTGTCAGTCTGCCTTTCAACTAAGTAAAGTACATCTTACGAAGTGTGGGGCTGGCACTGGGCTGTGCATGGGCTTGAGGGGCAGGCTGATGTCTTGTTCGGTATTAGATGAAGTATATCTCGGGCTGAGCACCCTCTGCAGGGTGTTTGGAACTGGAAATATGTCAGATTTGGGGTTTTGGAATATGTAGATCGGCTTTGAGAATCCCCAGTTTGCAAATGCACTTCTCCAAGTCTGAAACTTGAATGGCGTGTGTGAGGGTTTAGATTGTTGGAGATTGGGGTGGGTGTGTCACTGCGTTCCTCTCAGGCTGGTGGCCTTGGGTCATTGGTCTGTGCATCAGTCACCAGCCCAAAGAGGAGGGCGGGTGAGAACGCTGCTGGTGCTGCGTGCTTGGGCAGGTCCTGGAGCCTTTGGCTTGGGGCCCCGCAGTTGAGAAGCTGTAGATCACTGGTGACTTGCACCGGACGGGCTCCCGTGGCTCTCAGCTCGCTGGTAGGCCTTTGCCAAGGAGCATCACATTGGTATTTATAACTTGACTTTGAATGGATGAATTAGGCCATTTTACTTTGTGCTGCAAATGTTGATTTGTTTCTGCTGTCCTGTTTTCTATTTTTGCTAATTTATATATTGTAGGGGTTTCCTCTTTACCCCTGTTCAGCCTCTGCGTACATAAATGCAGAAACTACACACCTTGGTGATTTACACATTCCACACTTACTCTACATCCTGAGGTTAGCATCTTCACCCTAGCAGAGCTTAGCATGGCTGTGTGCTCCTGCGTGTGTGTATTGACTGATTTCTGCTTTGTGCTCTTAGACGCCTGCGAAGTAGGCGGTGTTAGGACATGTTACCTGGCCACTCGCGCAAGGCAGCTGCTCCTGTACGTTATTCCTTTCGGAAACTCTTTCCTTTGTGCTTCAGGTTCACTGCGAATCGCTTAGTCAGAAAGTGTTTTAATTATTTTATTTATTTGAAAGGCAGAGTTCAGAGAAAGGCCTCCATCCATGGGTTCGCGCCCCAGCTGGCTGGACCAGGCCAGAGCCCGGCGCGTCTCCTGGGTCTCCTACGTGGGCGCTTGGGCTGTCAGCTCTGGCTTCTTGCCAGGCCGGGCTCCGACTGGTGCCCAGAGGGGATTCAGGCTGAGATCTCGTCTGTGTCGCCTGCGGTGGCTTTGTCGGGTCCCTCTAGGAGCGGACTGTTCCTTTGTCAGCTGTGTCCACTTGGTAGTTGATCCATTGAGTGAGGTTGAGTTCATTCATATTTTTTTCATTTTGATAAATTCTGTTTTTAGTTATCAGCCACATCTGTTGGTTCTTTGTCAGTGCTCTCTTGTTCTTAAAGTGTCGATCACACGTTCTCTGGGTGATTTTCTGTTTTTTTTTTTTAATTTCTGAAAAGTGATTTCCTCTTGTGTTTGCTCTTTTTGGCTCTGTGGTCCCAGTCTTCAGCTGGTGTGGTAGGAGAGGCCAGATGCCCCTGTAGTTGGCAGCCAGTATGCACCAAGTGTCTCGGCACCGTGGGGTGCCAGGTAGTGTGGCCTGGAGCTGGGCTGAGGCTGCAGGTGGTGCGGGATTTGGGGCGCCGGCTGTGCTGCTCAAGGCCTCTTCAGGCTGGCTGTGCCCTCCAGCAGTTTCGGGGATTCTTCTGGTCTCTGGTCTTCTGCTCCTGAATCACCAAGTGTCACGTGCAGGCCTGGAGTGTGAATGTTTGAAACGCTTAGGAATGACAGGAGAGGACTTGGTCTTGTTACTGGCCAACAGGTGTGAAATCATTCCTGGCTTTAAGAGTGCACAGTGCCTTAGAGACTGCTCATTTTATATCTAGAGGTGGAAAGGACTTGAAGAAATACCATTTTGAAAAGGGTTGGATCGAGTGCTAGAAAACATTAGTGTGAAATTGAAGTGCAAGGATAGCCAAGGACAGATTAGAAACTGCACAAGGCCGTGGGTCAAGGTGGGTGAGGATGAAGCGGATCCCTCCGGAGGAGGAGCTGGGGGTGCAGTGCGGACGCCCGAGGGGGACTGCGGGGTGTGCGTGTGCCTCTGGGCTCACCGGGACTGCTCCGTGAACGTGGTGCTGTGTGCTTCCCCTGGGGCGTCCAGGCACAGAGTGAATAGCTACTGTCAACCCTGTGCTTCCGAGAGAAGGGTGATCTTCCTGGGCAGCAAGAACAAGGAGAAAGAATTGTGGGGACGGAGGTCACAGGAACTGGTTTAACGGTTGCTTAACTTTAGCTTTCTCTTGGGAGTCCTTGCTCGACCTACTTGCAGGTTACAAGAATTATTTAACATTCAGGTGTTCTGGAAGTTTTCCCAGTTACCTTCCTTTGATCAATTTCTGTTTAATAATTATTTAAGATTTATTTATTTATTTTACATTTTATTATTTATCATTTTATGATACAGTTCCTGGTATTTCCCATATCCCAGCCCCAATCACCCCCCCCCCCCGCCGCCTAGTTCCCTCTATATCATTACTAAAGTACAATTCTTCATACACAGTCATAGGTCCATCATTGCGGGCATGGACAATGGCAGAGAGTCCAGCATCCTATTGTCAAGATATAGTAAACAGTTTCATATTAAGTCCATCTTTGTCTGGAAGTAGAAATCCATATTGCATTATACCTGCACATCTGGATGCTAGTCTCCATTTCACAGCTACTGTACATCCCCTCAAATGAAAAGTCGTAACACAAAATCAATACTAGAAAGAAAAATAGAAATTTATAACGCCATGAAGTTAAATGACATGTTACTAATTATGACAATCTCCATTACACAGCTACTATACATCCCCTTAAATGAAAAACCACAAAAAAATCAACATCAGGGAGAAAAAAGAAATTAACAACACCATGAGTTAAATAACATGCTACTGAATGACTAACTAAATGCCACTTCGTGATTAAGCAGGAAAAGTTGTCTTTATCTAAGTGGAATGTAACGCAGAGGGGAAAGTCATCTTTCTTGTAAGAAGTTCTTTGATACCAATCCTCAAAAGCCCATCAAGAATCTGTTTTATTAAAGGGAAGGGAAACTTTTTAAAAAAGATTTATTTATTTTTATTACAAAGTCAGATATACAGAGAGGAGGAGAGACAGAGAGGAAGATCTTCCGTCCGATGGTTCACTCCCCAAGTGAGCGCAAAGGCCGGTGCTGTGCCGATCCGAAGCTGGGAACCAGGAACCTCTTCCAGGTCTCACACGTGGGTGCAGGGTCCCAAGGCTTTGGGCCGTCCTCAACTGCTTTCCCAGGCCACAAGCAGGGAGCTGGATGGGAAGCAGGGCAGCCAGGATAGGAACCGGCGCCCATATGGGATCTTGGTGCGTTCAAGGCCAGGACTTTAGCCGCTAGGCCACGGCGCAGGGCCCAAGGGAAACATTTTTTAGCCGCTCATTTTCAACTGATATATAAAAACTGTACATATTTATGGAGCAACACTTGATATTTCATACATGTATACATTGTGTAATGTATGAATCAGAATAAACATACCATTTGAATGGTGAAAAAAAGATTTATTTATTTCTATTGCAAAGTCATATATACAGAGAAGAAGATCTTCTGTCCAATGGTTCACTCCCCAAGTGACCGGAACGGTCAGAGCTGAGCTGATCCAAAGCCAGGAACAACTCCTGGGTCTTCCACGCGGGTGCAGGGGCCCGAGGCTACAGGCAGGGAGCTGGATGGGAAGTGGAGCAGCTGGGACATGAATCAGTGATCATATGGGGAGCCGGCATATGTAGGCTGAAGCTTGGGATACTACGCCACAGCCCCAAGACACACATTTTAAAATAAAAGTGTAACAAAGTTTATCTGCTCTAACAAACTTCCTCAGGATCCAGCCACTAGCATGCAGGAAGCGGGGGGCCCCAGAATAGTGGGAAACACTGCCGCAAGCCAAGCGTCCAGCAGAGGGCAGAGGGGAGCACGAAGAGCAAAGGAGAGGGACCCGAGAGACCAAAGCCAACCTGACCTTATCCAGTGCCCTCTCTGTCCTGCCCTGGCGCCTGCAGTGCCTCTGCTAACCCACAGGGCCTGGCCAAAGCAGGTGCTCTGTGGCCTGGGGCTCCTGGGGAGCAGGCCATCACCAAGGCCTGGAAGGGAACACTCAGCAGCCCTACCAAAGGCTGCCAAGGCGAGAGGACTGGCAGTGCCCCCGCGGCAGAACCGGCTCACCAGGTGCATGAATGTGCCCCTGCTAGCCTTCAGGACCTCAGCACGCCACCTGACATACACTGCTGCTGTCAGCCACAAAACCTGGGCTTTTAACGATTTTATTTTAAAGATTTATTTCGTTGGGCCCAACACAATAGCTCGATTGGCTAATCCTCCACCTTGCAAGCTCTGGGATCGCATATGGGTGCTGATTTGTTTCCTGGCAGCCCTGCTTCCCATCCAGCTCCCTGCTTGTGGCCTGGGAAAGCAGTTGAGGACGGCCCAAAGCCTTGGGACCCTGCACCCGTGTGGGAGACCTGGAAGAGGTTCCTGGCTCCTGGCTTCAGATCAGCTCAGCTCTGACTGTTACGGTTGCTTGGGGAGTGAATCATCGCACAGAAAGTCTTCCTTTCTCTCCTCCCCTGTATATATCTTACTTTGCAATACAAATAAATCTTTTTTAAAAAAAGTGCTGGCGTTCATTTGGGAAGCATTTTTTATGTGTGTCGGGGTAGGGGTAGGCACTGCCACTTCAAGAGCTGCCTACTGGGCCCGGTGGCGTGGCCTAGCGGCTAAAGTCCTCGCCTTGAAAGCCCCGGGATCCCATATGGGCGCCGGTTCTAATCCCGGCAGCTCCACTTCCCATCCAGCTCCCTGCTTGTGGCCTGGGAAAGCAGTCGAGGACAGCCCAATGCATTGGGACCCTGCACCCGTGTGGGAGACCCGGAAGAGGTTCCAGGTTCCTGGCTTCGGATCGGCGCGCATCGGCTGTTGCGGCTCACTTGGGGAGTGAATCATCGGACGGAAGATCTTCCTCTCTGTTCCTCCTCCTCTGTGTATATCTGACTGTAATAAAATGAATAAATCTTAAAAAAAAAAAAAAAAAAGAGCTGCCTACTGCCAGGGAGCTCAGCTGCCCCGGTAGGTGTGGGGTGTCATCTGCCACATGGACTGTCCGTCACTAGGTTCCCTGTGGGTGTTGTCTGCCCCGTGGCCTGTCCACCTCCACCTGCGTGCCTCCTGCTTATTCTGTGAGTGGTAGTGAGTGACGTTTTGAAGATTTGATTATTTTTTTTTCTAAAAAGGTTGATTTGCAAGGCAAAGATACAAAGAGGGAAAGAACTCTTTGCTGTTCTGGGTCACTCCTCAGGTGGCCGTGAGAGCCAGTCTAGCAGCTGGGCACTGCAGCCAAGCCTCCCGCGTGGTGGTCAGGGCAGGACCTGGCCTCAGACTGAGCTTCGCCTCAGGATTTAGCCCCTGGGGCGTGAAGGGAGCTTCAGGTGCTGTACCACAGGGCCCAGCCACACAGTTTTTAAAGATTTCTTTCGGGCTGGAGTTGTGTGGTAGTGGGTCTGCCAAGGGCATCACCCGTTAGGGCTGCCAGTTCAAGTCCCATCTGCTGCACTTCAGATCCAGCTCTGCTCCCGGGAAGACAGCAGAAAGTGGCCCAGGTGTATGGGCCCCTACTCCCATGTGGGAGACACAGAGAAAGTGTCTGACTTGTGGCTTTGGCCTCAGCAGCCCCAGCCATTGGGCCTCTGGGAGCGAGAACCAGCCCTGAGGTCCGTCTCTCCTCCTCTTCCTCACAACTCTATTTCCATTAAGTAAATACATAGTAGAACGTTTGAAAGGCAATAAATCGCGAAACTGGGTTGATAGCTCTTATCTGCTGCTTTCCTCTGCTGTGCTCACAAGCCACGCCTGGGCTGGGTCAGCCTCAGGACCAGGGAGTCCCACCTGGGGCGGGGTGAGGTGGGGGCGCCTGGCCAGAGAGATGACCTTGAGGGAAAAGGTCCTTTGGGAACTTCAGTTATGTTTGAAAAGCATCACCAACCTTGGAGTGGAGTTGAGCTCCTAGTGTCTTGCTTTGCTGCGTGCCTGCCCTGTGTGAGCCCTGCTTCCAGGCTCCGCTCAGCTGGCGGGACATGACCGGCTGCTGGCTGCCTGGGGTCGGCGCGGCAGTGTCTCAGCGGCCAGAGCAACAGGCTGGCGCAGAAGCTTGCATTTCCTATAGCCACATGAATTATGTAAAAAGAAATACGTAGAATTTAATTCAGTGTATTTGATTTAATCCAGGATATTACAGTACTATTTCAGCATTTAATCTGTGTGAAACATTTGTTTTTTTTTACCTGCGAAGTCTTTGGAACCCACTGTGTGTTCTGCATTCCTAGCGTGTCTCTGAAGCCGCCTGTGGCTGCCGTGGTGGACGGTACAGGTCAGCATCACCCTCGTGGTTGCTGTTCATGTGCAGTGACAGAGGACACTGAGCAAGAGCCCAAGCGTACAGTGGCTTGAGAGGGGGTGAAAAAAAGCTGGGTGCGTGCATCAGGAAGCAGCTTCCTCCACCTTCCTGGCCGGGGCAGCTGTGGTGCACGGTGAGCAGACAGGATTTCTGGGCCTGAGCTGGGGGAGGCAGGAGGAGCTGGGAGGCTCTGCATCGCCAGCTGTGGCAGGAAGAGAGGACTGGCCAGTGAGAGGATGAGAGTGCCACACGGGGCCTCGTCAGGACAGTGCTGGCCACCTCGGGCGCCCGGAGAGTGCAGTTAAGACGTGGACAGTAGGGCTTCCTTTGGACTTGGCCCATCTGGCGTCGGCAACTTCAGGGTGCTGCTTCTGTTGTTTGGGACGGGTGTGTGATCAGAATGCAGTAGGAGAGGCCTGTGGTAAGAAAGGACCTATTTTCTTATTTTTAAATGACCACTGCAAACCATTGGGAAAACTAGCTTGTTGAGAAATGGGCGAAGGATGTAAGCAAACGTGTCTTGGAAGTGAGGCGTAAAGGAGTTTTGGATCTTTTATTGGGCGGTGCCGTGGCATAGGGGGGAACACCTCCGCCTGAGGTGCTGGCGTCCCGTGTGAGCACTAGTTTGAGTCCCGGCTGCTCCACTTCCGATCCAGCTCCTGGCTCAAGTGTCTGGGAGAGCAGTGGAGATGGCTTGAGTTCTTGGATCCCCGCACCCATGTGGCAGACCCAGAAGCAGCTGCAGGCTCCTGGCACGGGCCATCCCAGCCCTGGCCTTTGACCATCTGAGTGAGCCACTACTTGGAAGAGCCCTCTGTCAATCTGCATTTCAAATAGATTTGTTTATTCTTATTAGGAGGTCAGATTTTTTTTTTTTAAAGATTTATTCATTTTATTGCAGCCGGATATACAGAGAGGAGGAGAGACAGAGAGGAAGATCTTCCGTCCGATGATTCACTCCCCAAGTGAGCCGCAACAGCCGATGCGCGCCGATCCGAAGCCGGGAACCTGGAACCTCTTCCGGGTCTCCCACGCGGGTGCAGGGTCCCAATGCATTGGGCTGTCCTCGACTGCTTTCCTAGGCCACAAGCAGGGAGCTGGATGGGAAGTGGAGCTGCCGGGATTAGAACCGGCGCCCATATGGGATCCCGGGGCTTTCAAGGCGAGGACTTAAGCTGCTAGGCCACGCCGCCAGGCCCAGGAGGTCAGATTTACAAAGAGAAGGAGATACGAAGAGAAAGATGTTCACTCCCCAAGTTGCTCACTCCCCAAATGGCTGCAATGGCCAGAGCTGGGCTGGTCCAAAGCCAGGAGCCAGGAGCTCCTTCCAGGTCTCCCACGTGGGCACAGGGTCCGAAGGCCTTGGGCCGTCCTCGACTGCCTTCCAGGGCACAAACAGGGAGTTGGGTGAAAGTGGAGCCGTTAGAATGAACTGCACCCCATATGGGATGCCAGCTCTTGAAGGTGGAAGGTTAGCCTGTTGAGCTACAGTGCTGGCCGCTCTGGCATTTTTTTTTTTTTTATAGCAAAACCCCAAAACTTAATGATCTCAGTAGTAACCCAGTTACTGTCCAAGAAAGTAAATTTTTGATTTTCCCTAGTGTGCTACGAGCTGGTGTCCTTTTGAAGCCTGAGCGGCACAGCCCAGAGTCTGGTGTGAGGGTGTCCCCTGGGGAGAGCTTTGCTGTCTCTTCATGCTGCTTTGTCCTTTGAGCCTTCTGTTGTTGTTGAGGTTATTTGTTTCTTGGAAAGTCACAGAGTCCTTGCCAAGTGGCCACAGTGCCCAAGGTAGAGCCAGGAGCTTCCTGCTGGTCTCGTGTGGGTGGCAGGGCCTAAGCTTTGGCCTCTGCTGCTTTTCTCAGGCCACCAACAGGAGCCGTGTGCAAGTGGAGCAGCCAGGACGTGAGCCGGCAGCGCAGGCTGTGGCTTGACCAGCTGGGCCGTGACATCAGCGCCAGCCTCCCGGCTTGTTGTTGCTTTCAGTTCCCTTCTCCAGCTCTGTGCAGCAGCTAAGTGTGTGCCAGGTGAAGCCAGAAGCCAAGGACTCTGCCGGCAGGCTGCTGCACCCTTAGCAGGAAGCTGAGCTGGAAGCAGAGCCGTCGGGCCAGAGACCAGCTCTGATGAGGGTGCTGGCCTGATGGGTGGAAGTGGCCTGCACTGCCACGCCGGCCCTTTTGTTCTGTGTGTGCTTGGGTGTTGCCTACCAGAGGGAGAACAGCACTGGTTGGAGTCCTGGCTGCTCTGACTCCCACCCCGCTTCCGGCTGCTTCTCCTGGGAGACCAGTGGGGGTAGCCTGAGTCCTTGGGCCCCCCCTCCAGAGCAGCTGCAGGCTGCTGACCCGAGACCATTCAAGGAGTGAACAGTGGATAGGAGAGTCATTCATATTCTTTCCTCTGCCCTCCCCTTCCCGTAAATCTGCCTTTCAAATAAAAATATTATGAGAAAAAAATGAAATTAGATGATTCCTGTCAAAGTCAGGAAGAAAAACCCTGACTCTTGGAATTGGTGGCAGTGTTCCTGCTGGTCGTGACCTGGCATCTCCTTGGTCTAGGTTTGATCTGTTTTTGAAGGGCAGTGCTAAGAGCTTATGTGAAGTTGGTTACCGTGTGTGTGTCTCCCCAGGCTTCTGGCTCTGTCTTAGGTGTCTGATCTTGCCAGTTGGCGATTCCCCCCTTGAAGTCGGCATGTGACCCAGTGGTGTACTCGCCCGGCGGGCGGCGGGCTGCCTGCGTCACATGGCTGAGGGCCTGAGTTCAAACCCTGGCGCCTTCCCAAATCCAGCTCTGTGCAGCTCCTGGGGAGGCAGCAGGAGATGGCTCAGGGACATGGGAGACCTGGAAGGAGTTCCTGACTGCCAGCTGCTGCTGCTGTGGGCATCCGGGAGTGAGCATGCGATGGGACTGTGCCTCACAGAGGACAGGCAGAGAAGCCACTGGACAGTCCAGGCCTGTCCTCGGCCTGCAGCAGCCAGGGAACAGTGTGGTGTTGTTTTTTTTTTAAGATTTATTTCATTTTTATTACAAAGTCAAATATACAGAGAGGAGGAGAGACAGAGAGGAAGATCTTCGTCCGGTGGTTCACTCCCCAAGTGACTGCCACAGCTGGTGTTGCGCCGATCCGAAGCCAGGAGCCTGGAGCCTCCTCTGTGTTTCCCACACAGGTGCAGGGTCCCAAAACTTTGGGCCGTCCTCGACTGCTTTCCCAGGCCACAAGCAGGGAGCTGGCTGGGAAGCAGGGGAGCCAGGATAGGAACCGGCGCCATATGGGATCTTGGTGCGTGCAAGACGAGGACTTGAGCCGCTAGGCCATGGCGCCGGGCCTGAACATTGTGTTTTTATTATGCTCATAATTATAACAATTTTGGTGACTAATTTGACACACCGATGTGGAGAGTGTATGAAGTGACAATATTGGCTAGGAATACAATATGGAGTGATTAAGTCAAGCTAATTAATCCATCACCACAAATACTTCTGTGGTTTGTGTGTTTGGAATTGTTCTTGGCCATCTTTTAATATAATTGTTTTGTTGTTTATAATGATTATATGGTTGATCAGGATGGGAAGAATCTCCAGGCCTGGGAGAACCTGAAAGCCTGCTGAGCCCCTCCCCTCCCCCAGGGAGCCTGCACTGGTCCACAGCTTCCAGGCCGGGGTGGGTAGGTGGGGAGCCTGAAGGCTGGCGGAGCTTCCCTTCCCTCAGGGAGCCATTGCACTCAGCTGTCCAGATCTGTGCCAGTTAGAAAGCCTCCAGGCCGGGGTTCTTGGCCAGTTTGAAATGTGCGTCTCAGCACGTTGGTATATGGGGCGTCTTCATGGCGGAGGTGGCTGTGCAGGGCGTCCTCGATGAGGGTTTGCTGTACAGTTGTCTCGGATGTCTTCATGGCACGCACCGTGGCCCTCACTCCCCTCCCCCACAGTCATCCGTGTGTGCTGTCTGCACTATGGGGCAGGTGCTGCGCGGCCTGCCGTTGGGAAGGTCGGACCTTTCTGCCCTTGTGTTCTGGGAACACGGGAAGTTCCTGCTTCCACATCACAGCAGGCTGGCCTGTGTGTTATGCCTGGCCTTCCAGGCATAGCTGGGCAGTGGGAATTGTCTCTTGTCCCCACTGCTCAGAATCCTTGTCCAGTGCTGTTCCAAGGAGCAGAGGAGGTTCTCTGGGCTGAACCTGGGGAGCGGTTCCTCACTTCCGTCTTGGTTTCATTTTGGTTGCGACTTGGGTTGAGTTGGCTTCATGTGGTCTGTAGTAGCCTGAGCACTCAGGGGGCACGTAGCCAGATGGCAACGGTCGGGCCAGCGCACAGTCTTCGTGGTGTGGCTGTGAGAAGGCGGGGCTGTGGCCTTCCCTGTGCTGGGACTGGGGCTTTCTCTAGGCTTCCTGTGTTGACTCCGGGTTCATGTCTTAGAGGCCTTGCAGTCCTGCCTTGGCTTGTGTTACCAAGAGCTGGCTTCTGTTGTTGAAAGAGTCCTTTAAAGATACGTAAGTTGTTACCTAAGTAACGTCTCCCAGCTGTGTGTCTTTGTGCCCTTATTTTGATGGTATTTTTAAAAAAGATTTATTTTTATCAGAAATGCAGATTTTTTTAAAGATTTATTTATTTTTATTGGAAAGGTGGATATACAGAGAGGAGGAGGAACAGAGAGGAAGATCTTCCATCCGATGATTCACTCCCCAAGTGAGCCGCAACGGGCCGATGCGCGCCGATCCGAAGCCGGGAACCTGGAACCTCTTCCGGGTCTCCCACGCGGGTGCAGTGTCCCAATGCATTGGGCCGTCCTCAACTGCTTTCCCAGGCCACAAGCAGGGAGCTGGATGGGAAGTGGAGCTGCCGGGATTAGAACTGGCGCCCATATGGGATCCCCGGGAGTTCAAGGCGAGGACTTAAGCCGCTAGGCCACGCCGCCGGGCCCAGAAATGCAGATTTAAAGAGAGAATGAGAGACAAAGAGATCTTACACCCGCATTATTCTCCAGGTGAATTATTTTCCAAGTGGCCGCAAAGGCTGGAGCTGAGCCCATTTGAAGCCAGGAGCCTCCTCCAGGTTTCCCACATGGGTGCAGGGTCCAAGACTTTGGACCGTTCTCAACTGCTTTCCCAGGCCACAAGCAGGGAGCTGGATGGGAAGTGGGGCCGTTGGGATTAGAACCAGTGCCCAGTTTTTAAATTTTTGAATGATTTAGCTCTACCCAGTTGTGAGCTCATACTTTTCATCAGTTTCGTGTTATGGAAAAAGTCTGTGCCTGCTACAGGGCTCTTGCGTCCCGTGCTTGTACACAGTGGTTTCCCGGCCTGCCTGTGCCCGTGACCGTGTGGGCACAGCCTCACTCTCCGTGTCCTGGTGCAGGTAGCGCTGCACAGGTTTGGTGTCTTCCCTGTGTACTGTGGAGAGTTAGGGACTGTGCCTTTCTGGGTTAAAGTCGCTTTACTGTAGACTAGTCCACTGGGACCTGCCTCGCAGAATGCTGTGGCGTGGCTGCTGCAAGCACCATGGCATGGGGCCTGAATCTCCTCGAGAGGTGCTTTCATTGCTTTGGGTGTAAATCCACAGTGTACACGTTAGGAAGCCAGTGTTCTGTCCTCCGTGTCCTGTTGCCATCTAACCTCCCGCTGCAGCGCCCAGTGGGGCGGTCACCAGCCCTCTCGTGTTTGTTGATAGCAGTCATCCTAAGAGGGTGCAAGCTGGTTACCTCATCATCCTGTTTTGCTGTGAAGAGGTCTGAAGCTGTGTGGGCTTTGGCCCCTGTGTAGGCCCTGGAAGGCCAGTGCTGTTACTTGGTGTGAGCCTGTTTTCGGGTCTTTGGATTTTCTGATCTTTTCTGTTTTGTATTCATTTTATGAATTCTTGTTACTTTCATGTTGGATGTTCCATTTTAGACTTCTAATTTTATTTACTCCCCGTTTTTAACTTTCTTCCTCCCCCCCCAAACTTTTCAATTTTTAATTTACAGCACTTTTTTATTCTCTACCTGTTTAGTATCTTTTGAAATTTATTTTTATTGGAAAGGCAAAGGCACAGAGAAGAGAAGGGAGAGTTTTCCATCTGTTTGCTCACTACCCAAATGGCCACTACAGCCTGAAGCCAGGAGCTTCCTCCAGGGCTCCCACGTGGGTGCAGGACCTGAACACTTGGGCCGTCGTCTGCTGCTTTCCAGGCACAGCAGCGAGCTGGGTCAGAGTGGAGCAGTTGGGATGTGAGCTGACCCTTGTGGGATGGCTGTGCCAGGGGCGTTGGGCTAAGCTTGCTACACAAAGATGGATTTATCTGAAAGGTGGAGTTAGAGGGAGAAATCTTCCTCTGGGCTGCAGCAGCCAGGGCTCAGCCAGTCTGGAGCCAGAACTCTGTCCAGGTCTCCTGCAAGGCGCTGGGCATCTTCACTGCTTCCTCAGCTGTGCGAGCAGGGAGCTGGAAGGGAAGTGGGGCAAAGGATAGCAGGAAGTGGCCATTGGGTGCTTGCCTGTGCACGCACATGCACAGGAGGGCGCGTGGCAGTGCCAGCTGTCCAGTGCATGCTGATGGGAGGCCCGGGCACTCCACTTGAGTGCAGCCCCTGCTGACGGCCTGGGAGAGCAGCGGAGAATGGCCAGGTGCGGGGGCTGCTGCCCCAACGCGAGACCCGGAAAAAGCTCCTGGCTCCTCTCTGACTCTTTCAAATAACAAATACCTGCTAGAAAAAAAAAGTTAGAGGGGAAGGGCCATACATATTAGGCTAGGGTGATTTTAAAGAGGAGATCCTGAGAGGGAGCTGAAGCTCTGGAGCCGAGGGCGAACCTGGGCACGCTGTGCTGGCCGGGCTTCCCACTGCGCCCCTCACCGCTCCCGGCCCCGCCGCTGGCCACTGCGCCCCTCACCGCGCCCGGCCCCACCTCTTCCCACTGCATTTTCTGTTGGACATATTCAGGTCTTCATTTCTGATGTTTCAATTTGATTTCTCTTCAACATCTCAAACTTGACAAGATTTTTTTGCTCCTATCATGTATAGGTTTTTTTAAAATCTAATTTGTATTTCTGATTTCTTTAAAAAAAAATTATGTATTTTTGGGCCCGACGGCATGGCCTGGCCTAGCGGCTAAAGTCCTCGCCTTGAACGCCCCGGGATCCCATGTGGATGCCGGTTCTGGTCCCGGCAGCTCCACTTCCCATCCAGCTCCCTGCTTGTGGCCTGGGAAAGCAGTGGAGGACGGCCCAAAGCCTTGGGACCCTGCACCCACATGGGAGACCTGAAAGAAGAGGTTCCTGGTCCTTGGCTTCGGATCGGTGCAGTACCGGCTGTGGTGGTCACTTGGGGAGTGAATCATCGGATGGAAGATCTTCCTCTCTGTCTCTGCTCCTCTCTGTATATCTGACTTTGCAATAAAAATAAATAAATCTTTTTTAAAAAAATTATTTTTTTTTGGAAAGGCAGATATACAGAGAGGAGATACAGAGAGAAAGATCTTCCATCTGCTGGTTCATTCCCTAAATGGTTGCAATGGCCAGAGCTGGGCCGATCCGAAACCAGGAGCCAGGAGCTTCGTCTGGGTCTCCCACGCGGGTGCAGGGTCCCAAGGCTTTGGGCTGTCCTCGACTGCTTTCCCAGGCCACAAGCAGGGAGCTTGCTGGGAAGTGGAGCAGCTGGGGTTAGAACTGGTGCCGATGTGGATCCCGGTGTTTGCAGGGGGATGATTAGCCAATTTAGTCATCACACTGGCCCAAGAATTTTAATTTTTTTGTGTGTTCATATTCTAACATTGGAGTGTTCTTTTTGGGGAGTCGCACTGTCTTCCTTGTTCTTGGTCCTTGTATTTCTGTTTATTTTTAGACATTTGTGGGAACACTTGTTTATTTTCTGCTCTGGTGGCTTTAATGTTCAGCTCTGCCTCTGTGACTCAGTGGATTCCGGAGCTCTGGTCAGTGTTTCAGGGTGGGGCACCCAGCTTGTGCGTGACGGGTGTCTGCTGCTGTTCCAAGGTGGTCAGTTCCTGGCTGCGGGGTCCTCGGTGGGCGTGCGAGTGCCTGTGGTGGCCCACCTTGGCAGTCAGGAGCCAGTACAGGCGTGGTGGGGAGACCCCGCCCCGCCCCCACTGTGCTGTGCAGCCCCAGCAGTCCTTGCTGGTGTCAGCACCAAGGCTTCCGCATTACAGAATGCTGAGGGTCCACTCGACTCTGGACCCGCTTGGCCCCGGAGAGCCAAGGCATTGCCTGGGCCAGCTGCCTGTGGGCACTCTGCCTTGGCAGTTTGAGCCCCGGGGGCCTGTGGTAGGGTGGGGGATGAGAATGCCTGTAATACCACTCAAAGAGAAAGAAAAAAGAAATAAAGAAAAACAGAGCTACAGCTACATCTTCCACCTCCTGGCGTCCCCAGCAGCAGCTTTACTCACAACACCACAGCACAGACCCCCATTAAATGTATCTGGGGCGGGCAGACAGAAGCAGAAGTGGGCTGCCCAGTGTGTGGTCACTGGCACTTGGTGCCCAGGAGGGCCAGTGCTGCGTTTGCACACCATGACACTGCTTCCCATTTCTGCGTTTTTCCATTCTTACACTTTGGAAAAGCTAGTGTATCAGCGTGAGCAGTGTAGACAGCGCCTGAAGCAGGGCCTTCCAGGAGAGGGCCGCGGCCGCCCCCGTGCGGGCTGGGGGAAGCAGGGCCTTCCAGGAGAGGGCCGCGGCCGCCCCCGTGCGGGCTGGGGGAAGCAGGGCCCTTTTCCAGGAGAGGGCCGCGGCCGCCCCCGTGCGGGCTGGGGGAAGCAGGGCCTTCCAGGAGAGGGCCCGGCCGCCCCCGTGCGGGCTGGGGGAAGTTGCTGGCGCGCTGCTACACATGCGCTGGGAACGGGCCGTGGGCATCGCCGGATGAGAGTGTGATGGGGTGCGGGCACACTGAGGCTGGATCTGCATGCAGGTGTGTGTGGCGGGTGGTCAGGGAAATGGCTGCACATTGGCTTTGAGGACTCTGAAGCCGCTTGAACTTAAATGTCCAATTTTGTATGTGTGTGCACTTTGGAGAGTAGGTGGGTTGGATTGTGTATCTGTATTCTCTCTGATAGGCAGGGTGGCAGAACAGGAAGGTTGGAGACAAGAGAGAAATCTTCCCTGCAGGCCCAGGGTGGCCAGGAGCTCCAACCGGGACTCCTCCCTGGGTGGCTAGGGCCAGGCACCTGCCAGGCAGTGGCTGGGGTGCCTGCTGCACTGTAGCATGGGCCCCGTTAGTGGGAGGCCTCTCAGGATGCTGCCCCGCCACTGGACTCAGGCTGCACACTGTACACTCGACTCCAGAATACCTGGCAATGCGAAGCGTTTCTATTTTAAGCAACAGTTTAAGTGATCAACTGTACTTCTTGAAAAGTGTATTCAAAACCCTTTAATTGGTAATTGTTCTATTTACTTTTACTAAGCTCTCTGTTTTGCTCATTATTTTTGTTTAGTGTGTGTTCAAAGTTGTTGAGTGTAGCACGCTTGAGGGAATGTGAGGTAGTGCTATCGAAGGAGAGAAAAGCATTAGAGAAACTGCGTTTTTGGGTAAATTGTATTCTTACAAGATTTCTAGTTGCTATAGTGTTCACAGTTTGAAGCTTTTTCTATAACAAGTTGTGTACATTGGAAGACAATTAGCATTCCTTTCCTGTGTAGCATGGTGGTGTTGACGTGAGCCACGGGAATTTGGCCGCCCCTGAATCCTGAGTGACTGTGACAAGGAGCATGTGGCTGCCGGGGCATTTAGAGGGAGGCGCTTTTAAAATCTGAATCAGGGCCCAGCACGATAGCCTAGTGGCTTAAGTCCTCGCCTTGCATGTGCCAGGATCCAATGTAGGTGCCGGTTCTAATCCCGGCAGCCCTGCTTCCCATCCAGCTCCCTGCTTGTGGCCTGGGAAAGCAGTCAAGGATGGGCAAAGCCTTGGGAACCTGCACCCATGTGGGAGACCTGGAAGAAGCTCCTGGCTCCTGGCTTCGGATCAGAGAAGCACCGGCCATTGCGGCCACTTGGAGAGTGAATCATCGGACGGAAGATCTTCCTCTCTGTCTCTCCTCCTCTCTGTGAATCTGACTTTCCAATGACAGAATAAAATCTTTTAAAAGTCTGCTTCAGCATTTTAGATCAGTTAATTAATTAAGAGGTTAATTTGTTTTTACATGGAAGTCCAATTTAGAGGAACAGAAGGAGAGATTTTCCATCCACTGATTCACTCCTCAGATGGCTGGAGCTGAGCCTGTCTGAAGCTGGGAGCCAGGAACTTCTTCCAGATCTCGCAGTGGGGGCAGGGGCCCAGTGACTTGAGGTATTGTCCTCCAGTGCTTTCCCAGGTCACCAGTAGGGTGCCGCATCAGCAGTTGGGCAGCTGGGTTTCAGTTCCGTGCCCCTGTGGGATCCTGGGCTGCAGGTGGAACAGTGTTGGAGAGTGCAGAGCCTTTGCTGTGCTCCCTGTGCTGGCCAAGAGTGTCACTGATGTTCTCCTAGGAGGGGTTGGGAGTGTGGCAGTAGGTCAGTCGGAGTGCCGAGTCCAGCTCGTCTGCCGAACTGCTCCCTGCTGGTGCACAGAGCCCGCAGCGCCTCAGTGGCCTCCTGCCATGTGGGAGACCCAGGTGGCCTGGCCCCGCGCTGCCTGGGGATGGCATCTGAGGAGTGAACCAGCAGGTAGAACATGCTGCTTCTCTCCTCTTGAAGTAAATAAATCTACCTGAAGTGGATAATATGTGACTGTGTTATTAGAGGGGTGCCCGTTGTTTTTTTCTGGTGACAGAAAATTCCAGCTAACTGAAGCCTTTAGTTCCCCGATGGGGGGTTCTGTGTGAGCCGTGTCGGGAACGTGTGCCATTATCTGCTCTGGTTTTTTCCTCAGGAGGACTTGCTAGTGGCCTGCGCGTCTCCTGCACCCTGCTGGTTTGCTGATGCACCGAGTCGGAAGGCAGTTTTCCCAGGATAACCTGTAATGGGCAAGGAGCCACAGAGAAGAAAACGTTTCTTTTAATTTTTACACTTGGTTCGAAAGGTAAGAATGTGAAGGTTCTGAGGGGTTCTGTTCCACCAACAAGGCCCAGGAGAGCCCGAGGTATGTGGGAGCCAAGGCCAGGCCTGTGCCCTTGGGCTGTGCTGGGGGGCGGGGGTGGCTCTCCCACAGCTGGTTGTAGGATGGAGGGGCTGCCCACAGGGGCCGGGAATTGCAAGCTGCAGTGGCAGTGTGCAAGGAAGACTGTTGCTTGAGGCTCATGTCCCAGGCTGCTGCTTCCGGGTCACCCCATTGTGTGTGTGAATGAGTGCGTAGAGCGGGGCTGAGTGCTGTGGGTTTGTTTTCTATCAGCTGAAGAACGTGGCATCTAGCCAGCCACATGTCTCCTTTTGAGTCCTCATTACTGTTCTCTAGAACTTTTGGAGTCGATTAGAAGGTCAAGGATCTGCCCCAGCACAATAGCCTAGCAGCAAAATCCTAGTCTTGAATGTGCCGGGATCCCATATGGACGCTGGTTCTAATCCCGGCTGCCCCGCTTCCCATCCAGCTCCCTGCCTGTGGCCTGGGAAAGCAGTGGAGGATGCCCAAAGCCTTGGGACCCTGTGCATGGGAGACCTGGAAGAGCTCCTGGCTCCTGGCTTTGGATTGGCGCAGCAACGGCCGTTGCGGCCACTTGTAGAGTGAGTCATTGGACGGAAGATCTTTCCCTGTATCTTTCGTGCTCTCTCTGTATCTGACTTTGTAATAATAATAATGATAGATCGAGGCTCACCTGTGCCTGTTTGACTTGTGGTTGAGGAGGTCATACACACTCTGTTTGCAAACACGCACTGCCCCCGCCCCATGGACTTGCTGTCAGGCTGCTCTGTGCGTCTCAACTCTGACGGTCAGCCGTCATTCCCCAAGGCCTGCAGTGACGCGCCAGTTGTCCTGCCCTTCAGACCTCAGTGTGGAGGGGACACTGAGGCTTCTGAGGACTCTCTGCTCCTGATGCCCGGGGCCCTGGTCAGAGCATCGAACACGCTGCTTGGCCTCTGGCCGCTCCTCCCCAGGCCCTAAGCGTGAGCTATCAGCCTTGTGCCTTGAACCTGGGGCTTGTCTGGACGCCACGTCCCTCAGCTCGGTGGCCTGCTGGTGCTGCGGGCACCGTGAGCAGTGTGGCTGCCTCCTGCTTCTGTGCCTTGGCTGTGGTCTGTTCTTCGCAGGGTCCTTCCCTCCAGGCTCTTCCTTGTCAGGCCTTTCTGGATTGTTCCAGGCCTTTTGTGGTTATTGCTTGGTAAACTCTTGAGTATTTTGTTGAATTGTCTTTAGGAGTTTCTCTGTTGTCACTAGGTATTTCAGAAATGAGAGTGTTGGCTTCTGCTGTGTAGCTTTAAGGTCCTCACACAATAGGAATCACACACACACACACACACACACGTTGCAGAGAGGGGGCACAGGTCTTCCAGGCCCGGAGTTGTGCGTCAGTGGGTCAGAGCCGCTGCCTGTCACCCCGTGTCGCCCTGTTACGCATCGCCATCTCCAAAGATTATTGTTTCAAAATATGCAGTATAAACTTTTACATATTTGCCTTTTTAAAAATTGTATAAATTATTAAAATATTTTTGAAATATCTATTTTTATTGGAAAGTTAGATATAGAGAGAGCATGAAAGACAGAGGAAGACCTTCTGACCAATGATTCTCTCCCCAAGTGGCCGCAGAGGCTGGAGCTGAGGTGATCTGAAGCCAGGAGCCTGGAGCCTCTTCCAGGTCTCCCATGTGGATGTAAGGTCCCGAGGCTTTGGGCCATCCTTGACTGCTTTTCCAGGCCACAAGCAGAGAGCTGGATGGGAAGTGGGGCTGCCGGGATTAGAACCGGCACCCATATGGGATCCCGCTGCATGCAAGGTAAGGACTTTTGCCACTAGGCTGCTGTGCTGGGTCCTGAAGCTTACTTTTGACCTTTTTTTACTAGTGGTGTTTGTGTCTCTGTTCATGTTTCTCTGGTCCCTGCTTTCAAGTTCCTGCTGGGTTTGGTGAAGTGTGTTCCTGGCAGCTTCCTGGGAGCAGTGCGAGTGGATCTTTCAGGTCCGAGAGTGTCCGTTCTAGACTGCTGCTCTAGTGCTGAGAGCACCTGCACATTTCCCCTCAGCAGGAAAGTTAAGATACTTTTCCTCCCTTCCTCCCCCTCTCCCTTCCTTCCTTCCTACCTTTTTTAAAGATTTATTTTTATTGGACAAGAAAATCAAATTTGCAGAGAGAAGGAGATAAAGATCTTCCATGTGCCAGTTCACTTCCCGGATGGCAGCAGCTGTCGGAGTTGAGCTATCCGAAGCCAGGAGCTTCTTCCGGGTCTCCTACATAGCACTTGGGCCAACGTCCACTGCTTTCCTTGGTCATAAGCAGGGATCTGGGTAGAAAATGGAGCATCGCCCGTATGGGATCGCGGTACTTGCGAGGGGAGAATTAGCTGTTGAGCCATTGCCCTGGGCCTAAGAGACTTTCGTTATCCCTGTTCCCTGGGACTCTCCGCTGTGTAGTCTCGTTAGCCGAGCGGACGGTATGCATTCTTCAAAGCTCCCTTACCTGAATGTTGGCCTCCTACATATTGGCTGGTGTCTCCCTCGTCTGGCAGGTTTGGTCCTACCCAGTCTCCCTGGCCTGTAGCTGCTGAGCCGCGACCCATACAGCTGCCTGGCACTCATGTACTGTGGCCTTCCTCTGGGGGCGGAACTCCTCCTGCTGGGCTGTGCCAGGGCACCTGCCCTTGGCTGTGTCCTGGCCCGGGCCACAGCTCTGGGCTTCACAAGTTCCTGCATTGGCTGCTGGTCCCACTGGCTGCCTCACTGGGCTTCCCTTACCCTGGCTACTGTACTGATGGTTCTCTCAGCCCCGACCCCTCCTGCGTTCAGAGCTCTTGTCTATATCTGCCATGACGGGTCTTCCTGCCGCCCTAGGCGCCTCTCTAGATGCCGTGTGGCTGCGGTGTGCTCTGCCCAGTGCCGCTGTGGCTTGTCTGGTCCTCACTGGCACTGCTAGGCTACGGCGCAGCATCGCTTCAAGCGGAGCTGGTCCTCGGCCAAGGGCTGTGGCGGTGCTCTTCTTGCTCCTTGTGCCTGCCTCCGCCCATCTTGGACGGCTTCACCTTGTCAAGAGGGTTGGTTTTTTGGCTTTTTTTGCTGTTTTGTGATAGCAGAATGCTCAATATTGTTAAGTTTTCAGTCTTTTTTATCTTAATAATCTTTACATAGTTGATTAGGGCACAGAGGGTCAAGAGCTACAGGAAAGTGGGTTAGACAATTGTTTCCACATTCTCTTTTTTTTCCTGTATCTGGGGTCAGGGGAGAGACAAAGGGAGAAGCCCTCCCAACCTCCCACCCATCCCAGGTCCTTGATGTGGGGCATGCCCCGAGGGCCCTGCTCAAGTGGTTTTGATAGTTCAGCAGTTCTAAACTGCTGCCAGTCTCGCCATTCCAAGCATGACGAAATCTCCCCAGAATCAGTCAAGTGGTTTTTGACCGCTTGTCGTCTGACTTTGGCTGTCGCCCCTGCCTTTTCGTTTCCTATGCTTCCTCACCAGCCTGCTGCAGCCCTAGACATGCCCACTGAGGAGGCACTGGCTGAGCTGGTAAAGTGAGCCACGCGGTCTCTGTGCCTGAGCCTTCCTGTGAGCTGACCCACTGTTGTTCCTTTGTTGGCCAAGTGCACGCACAGCTGGCAGGGACAGGGTTGTATGCCTCATGGCTGCTGCTAGGGCTGCTTGCTCAGCGGCTGGCTCTGCCCTGCCGATCTGGTGGGGAGAGTGCTTGCCCTGGAAGTTGGTAGACCTGGTTTGTGTCCTAGTTCTGACTGGCATGTTTCTTAGCTATGGCTTTTGGGGGCTTTTCTGGCTTCTCACAGTCTTGGTGTGTTAACGTGTAGGTGATAACAGCTGAAGGGTTGGGTCAGAGCTAGAAGCGGGAAGCCCAGGGCCTGGCAGTTTCGTGTTTCAGTTGGGTCTGGCAGCATCCCCACAGCGGTGTTGTCTATGGTTTCTGAAGGGCAGGAAGGGGCTAGGGGCTGCTTTCCTGGGGGCTCCTGGCATGTGGGGTGTCACTGCTCCGTTCTCTGGGGGCAGTAAAGCATTGCCCAGTGACAGCACTGCCCCACTGAGTGGCCTCGCTGCTGGGCTAGTGGTTGAGGAAGCTGAGTCCTTAGTGGTCTGTGCAGCCTGACCGCAGTGTTCAAGGACAAGGGGCAGGTTCTGTAGCCGGGGCTGTTCTAACCCGTGTTTGCTGCCATTTGCCACTTCTGCCTTCTAATATTTAATTGTAAAATGAACTTAATAATTTGCTCATTCTTCGCTTGCAGCCTGCTGCTTCCTGATTGTTGCTGTTGTTGTTGATTTGGTTTTTTGCTTCCTGATTCTTTGAAAACCTCTCTGTATGCTCCAGGATTTTTGCTTGGTGAGCACAGACAGTTCTCGTTGCCTTCTGATCTGTGGTGGTCACGTGCTGAGGAAGGTGGCCACTGTCAGGTACTAGTGTGGAGTCCCCTTGTCCAGACCCCTCCTGCAGACAGGGGTCCTAGCCGCGGTCACCTGGGGTCACTCCTCTCCTTGCCGACATTCAGTCGGGAGGCTGGCTCAGAGGCTTCCGGTGGACAGCCCTCTTGACGTTGCCAGGGAGGACTTCCTGTTGGGCTCTGGCCTCTGTGATACCATCTTTTCTGTCATTTCATGCCCTTTCCCTGCAACAGGCCTGGCACACCACACAGAGAGCAGGACTTGGCAAAAACCTCGGCTCCTCTTGTGGCGTGCTAGTGGCGTGCCTGCTCCCAAGTGGCCCTCAGTCACATTAAAAAAAAAAAAAGTGTAAGTGAGCTGCATATCACCCATGGCTTGCATGAAATTGTAGAAAAATAGGCGCAGAAATCCATGTTCATGGATGTCTTCGGGCTGATAATTTGTGCAGGAACAGATTAATATTAGGGGTTGACGAAGGAAGGCCAGATTGTTCGTGGTTGGCAGTGGACATTCAAGGTTAAGGGGATATGGAATGCTGCTCCTGAACCGCCATCCAAGTCCCCCAGACACGTGGCTTTCTCAGAGCGACAGCAGGAGCTGGGTGAGCAGTAGGACAGCTGGGACGTGGACCCGTGCTCAGCCAGTAGGCTAGCACGGAAGGTGGTGCTCAGACCTCTGTGCCACATTGCTGCACCTGACATGTGGTTCACTGAAAAGATTTCTGGTTATATTTTTCACTGTATCTACTTTTCTGACTTCAAGTGGAGACACTTAGAACATCAGAAATCCGACCTCATGTTAAGTGTACCCGAGCTGATAACATGAGAAGATGGCCTTAGCAAGGACGTGAGGAAGCCTGGCGGCTTTCCCAGCGGTCTGTGATTGGAAGGCAAGGTGCGCCGACAGCACTGGTCGCGCTGGGGCGTCTCGGGATGGTTTTGCTCCTTCAGCTAAACCAGAACTCAGCCTGTTTGTGTCCTTAACTAGCAGTTTAGTTTGTGCTTGGAGTCTAGGATTATTTGAGTTCATCTTAAGCTTTAATATCAAGTATAGGGACACATTTAAACGGATGGAGAAACATTTAATGAGTATGAAGCAGAGAGGACACATTCCAGGAAATAGAAGAGGACAGAACAACAGCAGAGGGGCACCTGGAGACACAGGAAAGCAGCGGATACAACGGTGTCGTGTTGCAGTGATTGATACTCCAGCGGCATTCAGCTAACAGAGATCAGAACTCCGCCAGCAGCCGGAACTCCACCAGCAACCAGGTGGGAAGGGACTTTCACTGGGAGCTTGGGAGGTGAACCCAGACAAAGAACTGTCCCTCATACTGGTCCATTTGATTTGACCAGGAGCAGAGACAGAGCAGCAGATCCCAGACTGACATTGTGAGAACAGGGTGGATTTCACAGCCCAGTCAGCCCCCGAGAGCCGCATTGGGTGCCATTTTGCGTAAGGAGGAAAAGACAAGGGAAAGGACTAAGCATACCCTGAGCTGGGAGTGAACTCATTTCTGACTCAGTGAACTGCAGCAACGTGGCATTCTAGACAGGTCTGGGTAGCCCTCAGACCTCATGGCCAGCAGATCAAGAACTCTAGTAGTGGTAAGTCAGGCGCCATTTCTTACAGTGTGGCAAAAGCTTTAGGACTGCAGGGGACAACAGTGAACTGTGCATGTGCTGAGCTCGCGAGAACTCACTGAATTCCGTGGGTTGCACTGGTCCCACAGGGAAATAATACCGACTGTAGCATTGTACGGGTCAAAATAGGTCATGTGGCACCCAGACCTAACATCCAACAGGTTCCGACAAGACCAGCGCCACCAACAACCTCGCTATATAGGACACCTAGTGTCTGCCTAATCCTGGGATCTGCTCCAACTGGAAGTGGAAGAAAGGTTGCAGAGGCAATGGTGCAGCCTCAGCACGGTATCACAGGAGGTGGAGAGTGGTGAGCCAGGAGTTGGGGCCGTGGAGACCATGGTGGAAACCTAACATAAGAACCCAGACCTGGAACTCGCTGTAGGAAGTGGCACAAGTGGCTGCAAGCAAAGAGTTGTGTACCAACTGCAACAAGTAAAATCAAACTGTAGACTTGTGGATGACACAGCTTAGAAACCTGCCCCAAGGAGAAGACTCTGCTAACCAGAAGTACAATGACCAAGAGCAAAAGAGGAGACAAAAGCACAGTGAATATTACTGAAAACTTCCCTGCAAAGGAGCGAAGCCCTTTGCCAGCCTCACAGTTAACTGAGGAAGACATCGAGAAAATGGGGGACACAGAATTCAGAAAACTCACTTTAAAGCTTCTGATCAACAATGAGAAGCACATACAAGAGTTCAAAGGATTTAAGGCATATTTTACACAAGCAATAGCAGCAATAAAGCAAATCAAGGCTGATATATCAGAAGTTAAGAACACAGAGGAGCAAATTAAAAGCACAGTGGAGAGTCTCCAAAATAGAATGAAGCAAGCAGAAGAAAGAATCTCAGAATTGGAAGATATTTCCTGTCATCAGGGGGAAGCAAACAAAAAGCTGGAAGCAGAGCTGGATCAGGGCAAAAAAAGTATTCAAGAATTGAAAGACACTATTAAGAGGCCAAATATAAGTTATGGGAGTCCCAGAAGGTGCAGAAAGAGAAGCTGAGTTTGCAAATGTATTTAATGAAATAATAAAGGAAAATTTCCCTAATCTAGAGAAAGAATTGGGAAACAAGATCCAGGAGGGGCACAGAACTCCCAACGGGCCTGATCAAAAGCAATTTTCACCAACACACAAGATCATCAAGCATTCTTCAATTGAACATAAGGAAAAGATCCTTAAATGTGCACGCAAAAAGAATCAATTGACATATAAAGGAATGCTAATTCAATTCAGGAGATCTCTCACAGGAAACTCTACAGTCAAGAAGAGAATGGAGTGACATATTCCAGATTCTAAAAGAAAAAATTGTCGGCCTAGGATAACATATCCAGCAAAGCTTTCTTTTGTCTTTGAAATTGAAATAAAATTCTTGCACAGTAAAGTTACAAGAATTTGCCTCTTCCAAACCTGTCCTACAAATGATACTTCAAGATGTTCTCTTCACAGAGAAGAGGAATAGCACCCACCAAAACCAAAGGCAAATGGGAAGAACATCCCAGTGAAATGACAACACAAGACTAAACCAATGAACAACCCATTCCTAAAATGACAGGACCAAAGTACCACCCATACATATTAACCCTGAATGTAAATGGCTTAAGCTAAATCAAACATCATAGATTAGTAGACTGGATTAAAAACAAACAAACAAACATCTATTTGTTGTCTAGAAGAGACACAGTTCACCAGCAAAAATCAGCGGAAACTGTATCACATAGGTTTTGAGTTTTTGGGTTAGTTTCATCTCTTCAAAACACTTTCTTCTGATTAAATTCTTCAGTGACTCATAGATTATACAGTAGCATCATTTTCTGCAAGAAAGTTCTTGATTTTCATTTCTTCAGCTACACGTTAGTCATTTAGTAGCATATTATTTAACTTCATGGTGGTAATTCCTTTTTTCTTCCTGATGTTGATTTTGTTTTTCTTTTGTGGCTTTTCATTTAAGGGGATGTATAGTAACTGTGTAATGGAGACTGTCATATCTAATAACGTGTTATTTAACTTTATAGCATTGTAAATTTCTATTTTTCTTTCTAGTGTTGATTTTGTGTTATGACTTTTCATTTGAGGGGATGTACAGTAGCTGTGAAATGGAGACTAACATATCCAGATGTGAGGATACAATGTAGTATGCATTTCTACTTCCAGACAAAGATGGACTTACAATGAAAGTGTTTACTACATCTTGACAGTGGGATGCTGGACTCTGCCATTGTCCATGCCTGCAGCGATGGACATATGACTGTGTACGAAGAACTAAACTTTAGTAATGATATAGAGGGAACTAGGCAGGGGGGGTGATTGGGGCTGGGCTAAGGGAAATACCAGGAACTTATGGAACTGTATCATAAAATAATAAACAATAAAAATAATAAAAAGAAAAAATATCAAGTATAGGGAAGTGTGGTTAAAACCACACTTTTGAAAAGAATTTGTGGTCTGAATTTGTGGGTTACTGAGCCCATGTTATTTCTACTGAGGCCTTGTAGATGCCACTGGCAGTTGACCTTGAGCCCTGACCGGGAGTGTAGGACTGGAAACAGCACTGCTCTGCCTTTGGAGTTTTTTGGGGTTGGGGTTTTGCTTTTCTTTCCCTCCCCCCCCCGCAGTTTATATTGGGTTAAGCTGATATGATTAAGCTTTTTTTGTTTGACATTTCTCATAAATCTGAAGCCCCAGAGCAGTTATGTCTTAGGGTTCTCTCTGCCTTGCCCATTGCCTTGGGCATCTTTGCACTTACTGCCTGGATCACAGGTGGGAAGTAGGCTACCCAGTTGCTGCCCTAGCCACATGTCCCCTTCACCTTCTTCTGGTGTGGAGACGTCACAGACCGCAGCCATGTGGCAGCACACACAGAAAACAGTGCTGTGTGTCACCCTGCAAGCCCCTGCTTTGTGCCCTGTCATGATGGCCTTGGGGCGTGTCTGGGCTGTTCCTGCGGATGGATGAGGGAGCGCAGCAGCCTGTCCGCGGGAAGAGCGCCTGAGGATCATCAGTTGCAGAGGGACTGCATCTGCTTGTTCACTCCTTAGCTGGCCACAGGGACCAGGGCTGCGTCCGGTTAGCAGCTTCGCCCAGCTCTCCCACAAGGGTGGCAGTACCCAAACACCTGGGCCATCTTCTCCGTTGCCCAGGCTATGACTTTGCTGGCGGGGCTGGATGGGAAGCAGGTGCACGGGTGGAACAGGAGTCAGCACCTATTTCAGATCCCAGCATTGCAGGGGGCAGTCTACTTGCTGTACCATGGCAGCAACTCCAGGGATACTTCCAGTGCCCTTTATGTCGCTCTTTTTTTTAAAGATTTATCTATTTTTATTACAAAGTCAGATATACAGAGAGGAGGAGAGACAGAGAGGAAGATCTTCCGTCCGATGGCTCACTCCCCAAGTGAGCGCAACGGCCGGTGCTGCGCCATTCCGAAGCCGGGAACTTGGAACTTCCTGCAGGTCTCCCACACGGGTGCAGGGTCCCAAGGCTTTGGGCCGTCCTCTCCTGCTTTCCCAGGCCACAGGCAGGGAGCTGGACGGGAAACAGAGCTGCTGGGATTAGAACCGGCGCCCATATGGGATTGCGGTGCGCTCAGTGCGAGGACTTTAGCCGCTAGGCCACGGCGCCGGGTCCCGATACCCTTTACATCCCATAATGTTCTTTGTGTTCCGGAGAAACTTTCCAAAGCTCCCTCCAGACTTGGCATGGATCTGTGACCGTAGTCACGTTAGTGACCTGGCGTCTCCCACCCGCATGTGGAGTGAATACGTCGTTGCAGACCCTCGCCTGCCAAGGCCTCCACGTGTATCCTTGGTCCATCAGTGCGACTGGCAGTGCAGGGAAATGCTGGTTTCTTTTGTTTTTTACAGGTTCACAGTATGTTCACATTGGGGTGTGTCCATATGGGGCCTGATATGGATAGATTTTTGCTTAAAATAATGTGTGCTTAACCCAGAGTTCATACAGGCTGAACTGGGGTGTGCCAGGACTTGGGGGACAGACCATAGCAGGCTGGGCCACAGCACCTGTGGGGAACTTGGGCTGAGCTGAGCCACAGCACCTAGGGGTGCACACGAGAGCTAGGCCACAGCACACACATGCATGCATAAAAGCTGGGCCTGGGAGCAGGCCTGGTAAGGGTGTCGGTGTGTTCCCTGGCTTGGCAGCATCACCTCCCAGTGTGTGTGAAGACTGGGCCTGTGTCAGGTTCTGCTGGGCTGGGGTGGAGCTGACCGGGCAGCTCATCCAGTGCTGTGTATGTCGGCTGTTGCAGGGAACACACGGAGCCTGGTGATGCACTAGCTGTTGCACACAGGAGGCAAGCCTGAGGTCACCAAGGTGAGGTTTCTTGGGAGCTCCCCAACTAGACCGCTGGGCTCCAGCTCCGGTCCTCAGGAGCAAGCCTTGTGGTCTGACCTTGGAGTTCAAGGCTCTGGCCTGGCCTCCTCAGTTACTGATTATCCTGCCATGGAGAACATACCCAGACGCTCTGACCTGGCGCAGTGATGCCACAGTGTCAGAACCATCAGGACCACTTCAGCAGCACCCTTGGGCCCACTTCGGGGTCTGTACGGCGACATCAGGTGATTTTCTTCACCCCTAGGAGCTGATGTAGCTTGACAGCAAGGAATGGCCCCTCACCATCCTCCCCTTTGTAGACACAGCAGGGAGGGAAAATAAAACTGAGACGTCTATGTCCTTCCCGTGCCTCCACACCTCAGCCCTCCCTACCCAATCAGAGGCCTGCTGGGTAGGCATGCATCCCTCAACTAAATGTCTACACATTTACGGCTTCCTTCCTTGGTCATGCGAGCCTGCTTGGATCAGACACGGTGAGGGTCCCGCTGGACAGGGCTGCTGGGGGAGGCCCTGTACCAGACCTCTGGCTCTGCACTGGAGCAGCGGATGTTTGTGACAAATAGAGCTGACGTCTGAGTGATTTGCTTGATGCTGTCCAGTGTCACTGCTGGTCACAAGTGACCTTTGAGATGGTCCTTCAGTGGCCTGTTTAAGACCCCAGTCCGTGTTCCGCCTGGCACAAGTGAGTGTGCCCCTTCCATTTGAAGAGAGAAAGCTTCAAGCCCCCTTTGTTCACGAAATGTGGGGGTGAAGTGGAAGAATGTAAGGGTGTGTGTGACACAGAATAGCATGGCTCTTAACCATATTCAGAAACTAATGCATGGTGGTTCTTCTGTGTGCTCAAGAGTCTCTGAGACTTGCTGCTTGCCCCACTGCTTCAAGCTGAGCATGTTGGTTGTGTTGAGAATGGACTGCTTTCTGGGCTTGCCACAGTAGCCTAGTGGCTAAAGTCCTCACCTTACACGCTCCAGGATCCCGTATGGGCGCCGGTTCCAATCCCAGCAGTCCCGCTTCCCATCCAGCTCCCCGCTTGTGGCCTGGAAAACCAGTCGAGGACGGCCCAAGGCCTTGAGACCCTGCACCTGCGTGGGAGATCGGGAAACAGCTCCTGGCTCCTGGCTTCAGATGGGCACAGCTGCGGCTGCTGTGGCCACTTGGAGAGCGAATCATTGGACAGAAGGTCTTCCTCTCTGTCTTTTGTGCTTTCTCTGTATTTGACTTTTTAATACAAATAAATAAATCTTTCAAAATAAAGTGGACTTTCTTCCTTGCCAAACTGCAAAACCATATTTTTATTAATAAAAGTTTTCTTTTTCTGAGAGGGTAAGTATTCTGCCAACATTGCTCGTTGTGAAAGGATCAGACTGAGATTTCCTTTGGATTAGTAAAAACATGTGAAGTTGAAATTTATGAACTATTCTCTGTGTTTTGTTTAGACCAGCATGTTTTGGAAATTTGATCTTCACTCATCATCCCACATAGACACACTTCTAGAAAGAGAAGATGTCACGCTGAAGGAGTTGATGGATGAGGAAGATGTCTTACAGGAGTGCAAGGCTCAGAACCGCAAGCTGATAGAGTTCCTGCTCAAGGCAGAATGTCTCCAGGAGTTAGTCTCATTCATTATAGAAGAACCACCTCAGGACATGGATGAAAAGATCAGATACAAGTAAGCGAGTCCAGCCTCTTGGGTCAGGTGGGGAGAATAGGACGATCCTTGTGCACAGGGATTGCTTCGTGCGGCTGTCGCCATTGACAAGCTCAGCACATCCCAGGGGTTTCCAGGGGAGCGTCCTGACGGTTCTGTGGAATGGCAGTGTGTTTTATAAACAGTGGTCAGGTTTCTTAAAATAGTAAGGTGGGTCAAGTAAGCATTTGCCTGACTTTGCAAATAGGAGCCTGGAGATGATGTGTCTGCCCCAGGTTGCCCTGCAGACCGCTGCGAGGGGCCGTGCTGGGAGCAGGCGAGCCAGAGCTCCTGCACCCTGGAAAGCAGGCCGTGGGCCAGGGGGCACAGTAATGTGGCCAAGTCAAGGCATAGAGTGCCCTGGGTACCTGTACCACAGTTCAATCTGCCCAGAAGCAGGCTGGTGGCACAGTGAGGCTGCGTGTGGATGCGTCAGTTTATTTATAACTTTTCGGAAGTAGACAGCCCACTTCCTTCCACTGGTCGCTCCTCACATGTCTGCATTGGCTGCAGCGCAAGCTTGGAGTGCGTACTCAGCTCAGGTGTGCTACATGGGCAGCAGGTGTCCCGCTGCTCGAACCGTCACTCCTGCCTCCCAGGGATCCGCACTGGCAGCAGGCAGGTGTTGGGAGCTGGCAGCAGGGCTCAGCCCCTGGCCTTCTGGGGGTCCCCAGCAGCTTCACCACAGAGCCCCCCACGCATGCACTTGCAGTCCTGTGTGGGGAGCTGACACTGGAGGCTTCTTGTAAGGACTCGGTGTGCTTGTGAAATGTCGGGTTGAGTTTCCTGTGTTTCCCTCTGTTCGGTGTCCGGCCCTGTCCTCCCCGCTCCCAGCCAACCCTGCAGCTGCAGGAAGGAAAAGCCAACCTGGTGGACTTGGAAGGAGTCAGAAGGCTTCAGCAGTGTCTCCTGGCCCCGTCTCTGTCCTCTTCTCAGACAGCTTTCCGTTTTGTCTTGAGACTCATGCTGTCGGGGAAGGGTTCACCCTCGTCAAGGGGGCCGTGTAGGTCTCCGCTGTTCGCTGCGATTGACAGCTTGTCTGCTCTCCCACCCTCCACAAGACAGAGCAGCAGGCCAGCCCGGGGTGGGTGCTGCCAGGTGGGGAGATGGGCTGGACAGGCTCGAGCATGATTTTGTCTTAGGGCAGCTGGACCAGTGAACTCTGAGAGCGTGTTGGCTGGCGTGCTGAGTGAGACCAGTGAGTTCGGGGAAGAACAGGCACTTGGCGGAAGTGCTTGCGTCCCGCATGCCGGTGTGACTCAGACCGGGATCTGAAGCCTGGCAGTCCAGCAGTTAGATGTTGTGACAGCAGGTACCTCCGGACTCAAGACCTGCTGCCCTGTGCCATGGGGGGCCAGGGCTTGGGCTGGGCAGAGCTTGGCCGGGCCTGCAGGGCCTGCATCCCCGGCTGAGCTGGGTGGCAGCGTTCAAGAGACAGCCCAGTGGCAGCTTCAGCATCAAGGGCAGCTCAGCATTATGACAGATGGAGTCACCTGAGAAAGCGGAGGTGCGCCAGAATACACAGAAGACCCAGAGGTTTTCAGAGAAAGTCTTTGGGGGAAGTACACAAGGGCAGATGGAAGGGAGTTCAGGAGAGGCCTCGTTGAGAAGGTGCTGCTCTGCTCAGAGCCATGTGCCGTGTGGGTACTTGGCAAGAATCTCCAGGCCGTGGGGACAGTATATGCGGAAGTTCTGGTGTCCCCAGGGATAACGGAGAGTGAGTGGGAGGAGCAAGAAGAGGTTGAGAGCTGGCCAGAGTGGTCTTGGAGACCGCGCGTGGGCTGGGCGTGCCCAGGCGCGGGGAGCGTGCAGCAAACCCACGTTGTGAGTGGTGAGGTGACTTTGTCTTCCAGGGTCCCTCTGTGCTCTCTGGGGTGTGGCTGGACATGTTGTGGGGGCGCCAGGAAGCTGCTGTGTTCAGGCTTCAGGTCACTGCTCACAAGGAATCCCGGAGTCTCTGACATGGAGATCATAGGCCCCTGGGGAGCAGGCTCCCTGGACAAAATGGACACTTGGCTGGAATGCCTTGGAGGTCTCGCTGGAGAGTCCTTCCCTGTCCTAGGGATGGAAGGAGGAGATGGCAGCTCGAGTCAGGGCAAGTAAGGGAGCTCCCTGTGTTGGTCCAGTACGGCAGGCCTGAGTTCTCTGCACATCATTTATGCGGCTCGAGGACCAGAGTGGTGTGCTTGGAGCATGCAGTGGGTGCTGGCCCTTGGCATGGCTGCAGAGAGCAGCTGTGGGTACCTGGGGGACTTGTTGAAGTTGGGAGAGGGAGGAAGTGGCTCCAGCCGCTCTTGCCCGGAACCCAGGCTTTTGTGTCGCACTGAGAGCCCAGCCTGCTGCTTGTTGGTCAGGTGCACATGGCACTTGGTTTACGGCAGGATTTGAATCTGTTTTTTATTATTCCCTACTTGCCAGCAATTTTCAAATTGGGGCATTTGAGGCAGTGTGCCCAACCCAACCCCACCCCCCAGCCTCCCAACATTTTTAAAACTACAGAAAAGGGGAGGGGCTGTGCTTCCCCCGCACCTGCTTTCTCCCAGGCTGTGTCTTGATGTTAGGGACTGCGATGCTGACCCAGGGAGGTGAAGGCGTTGCTCGGGGTTGCACAGCAGCTGAGGCAGGGTTTGAACCTGGGCCCTGTGACAGTCCCATGTGAATGTTGCGGCCTCATCAAGCCTGTGTGTGTGTCATAAAGGGCGAGAGGCTGAGACGTGCACCACTGAAGGGCAGCTGGATGGCACCGTGCCCTTCGTGCCCACCCCTCTGCCAGGTCTTGTTGGCCTTCTGCCGACAGTTTCCTTCGGGAGCACTGTTGTCCTAGTCTTGCGCTCGCCATAGATCCCTTCAGGCGCAGTGCTCTCTGTCGCTTGGAACCACTTGCCTGCCTCTAGGCGTGTCACACATGCTGGCTGCCCTCGCTCACATCTGTCTCTTATCATGTTCTGTCACCTCCTGTCCGGGGCTCAGTGCTCCCGATGACCAGTGAGGTTATGGCTCCTGGCTCGCTCACAGGAACAGAGAATCGAAGCCTCACGTCAGGCCCTGTGTCCCCTGGGTGGCCCTGGGGTTCCTGTCAGGTCAGGCCCTGTGTCCCCTGGGTGGCCCTGGGGTTCCTGTCAGGTCAGGCCCTGTGTCCTCTGGGTGGCCCTGGGGTTCCTGTCTTTAGTTGGCGGCAGGTGAGGAGTGGTTCCTGGTGAAGGGCGTGGAGAAGGACCTGCTGCCTGTTGCTCAGGAGTGAGTTGGTCCACACAGTGGGCCTGCTGGGCACCGGGCAGGGGCTGTCCACACAGTGGGCCTGCTGGTCGCCGGGCAGGGGCTGTCCACACAGTGGGCCTGCTGGGCACCGGGCAGGGGCTGTCCTCTTCAGGCCTGTGTCCTGCACGGGCTGGCCCGGGGCCAATCTTGTGTGCCCCTGACTTCCTGGGAGGCTGTGTGGAGGGCACACTCTTCGCCTACAGCTTCCCACCGGAGTAGCTTAGCCCGCTTCCCCCCTTTATAACATGTTAGGTTATTTATGTTCTCGAGATGAAATGTAAACAAACATGAAGAAGCCCCTGCAGCAACCCTGTGGTTCCATTTACGGCCCATCTGAAAAGAGGGCCTGCTCCAGGGCCTGCTAGGGCAGAGTGCTGGCACCCTGGTGTCCCCATGGTTGTTCTGCTGTCCAGGGCCTTGGCCTAGGCTTAGGGAAAATGTGTTCTGACCGGAGCCTGGCTTTAGAAACACATTCTTAGACCAAGTAGAAAGTTCATTTCAATCTAGAGGTTGAACAAAGTAGCTATGTGACTTTCTCAATCCCGGTGGATGGTTCTCATGAAGACGACCCGATTGTGTTGCTCTGTGTCATGACTGTCACTGTCGATGATGACGCAAATATCCTGTTCTTGCAGGTATCCAAATCTGTCTTGTGAGTTGCTCACTTCCGATGTCTCCCAGATGAATGATAGACTGGGAGAAGATGAATCCTTGCTAGTGAAATTATATAGCTTCCTCCTAAACGATCCCCCCCTCAACCCACTACTTGCCAGCTTCTTCAGCAAGGTGCTAAGTATTCTTATCAGCCGAAAACCAGAACAGGTAAATATTGCTTTCCCAAAGGTAAGTACTAGGGCTGGTGTTGCCATAGTGCTCGGAGTTTGCTTGAAGGTCAGGTTCCGTGAGAACACAGCTCCCACTTGGAACAGAGTGCCCGTGGATGTGACCCACGAGTGTGTGTCACGTAGGGCCTCAAGTCTCACGGGCCTTGCCAGCACACTGGAGGGAGAGGGAGAATCCTGCGCCTAGTCCCCCTGCCCAGTCCTGTTGTTGAAGCGAGGGCTGTAACCCAGACTCCAGGTTCTGCGCCTGTGGCCGCAGGGCTGCCTCGTCATTCCCCTCCTGATGGCGCAGCTGAAGCATTGACCTGAAAGCTTTCCCAGAGGGCAGGTTCTGACTGCTGGGCCGCGTCCTCCGCCCAGCTCCGCTCCTTCCTCCTCACTTTCACCTGGCTTTGGTTTGTGAGTTCAGGCGCTCACAGGGAATCCTGGGCGCGCTGCTGGCATGCTCCTGTGCCCACAGTGTTTCTGGCCTGCGAAACTTACTGGAAATGCAAGCTTTGAAGTCCCTCCCAGACCTACTGAGTCACACACTGGCCGTGGGCCCCAGCAGTCTGGGTTTTTTTATTTAGCGACTCTTCAGCTGACTCAGATGTGTGCTAAAACTTGAGGACTGCTGTACTGGTGGGTATGGGTGTGAGAAAGGATCCGCTTACAGGAGGTCAGGGGCTGTTTATGGAAGTGGGCACACAGGGAGCTGCTCTGGGCAGAGTCCCCCAGCCACCCAGGCAGGGCCCTGGTGCTTTGGGTGACACTGGTCGAACCAGTTGGTCTGGTGGCTTCAGGAGCGGACAGGCCCTTGTGCACTGCCCTGGCGTGTGCCCAGCCTAGTGATCATGCGTTTGGAGGAAAACTTTGCTGTTTTCTTGACTCTGGTGAACAAAACCTTCCTAATGAGTGTGTTGGAAAGCGATTCTTCAACTTGGGGAGCAGTCCCCCAGTAGGGTTCCCCCGTGCGGGTTGTCTGCTTTTCCTGCCTTCTGGATGCTGCTTCCAGGGAGCGTGGGCGTCAGTCCCTCACCTGAAAGCTGCCAGGGTGTCTTCAGAGGGGCTTGCAGCTTGTAGCCAGGCACTGTGCTTTACCGTTTCTTCCTTGGAACCCAAACTTGCAAGCTGTGCTATTCAGTGCACAAATTCTAAAGAGCGAGAGTACACTTAAAACTTTTGGGGTCTCTGAATATTTGTGTTAGATCTCAAAATCAGCCCTGTGACAGCTGTGCCAGTCCCACAGGCCTGTCGTATTTGTCGCCTGGTGCCATGACCACAGCTTGAGTGGTGGGCTGTGATGGCCCGGGCTTCTAGAGCTGTAGTGAGAGGCCAGCCACGGCAACTGTCTGTTCTTTGACAATTATGAGTGTGAGTGATAATATCAAGATACATGATAATGTTAGTTAGGATGTATGCTACCTTAAGTAATGAGAAAAACTCAGGCTCAGCTGGCTTAACCAGTGAAGGCGTTTCTTAGCTTGCCCAGCAGGAAGTCCAGCAGTTAGGTGCCTTCTGTGCTACGTGGCTTAGCACCTCAGCCTTGCCATCTGGGGGGAGGTTGTTGTCCTTGCTGTACTCCACAGAGCTGTGCTCGGCTCCATGTGGTGCATCTGCCCCTGACTTGCGGAGTGCCGGATCACGTGTCACTCTCTCGTCCTTTCTGTCCTTAAAGATTAGCGTGGGCCTCAGGTGTAAGTGGCTGAAGAACACATCATGTCCTAAAGGTTTACACCGCAGTGCTGGACGCCAGAGTCTAGCCAGGAGATGTCGAGGTTGATCCTGAATGCCTCTGGCTGTTGGACCTCCCTGTGGGGTCATGGCAGGCCGTGGCTGGTGCTGCATACAGATTGAAGTGGAGATTCCGAAGCAGCCAGTTGTTTGCTCTAAACAGTCCTTGGCAGCCGAGCCCTGGTTTCCTCATCCTAGCGATGACTTCTGAGAGACCCAAGCACCTGTCACGGTGGCTGCACCGAGCAGGGGACAGGCCGCTGCCAGGCTGAGCCCAGCATCTCTGCTCTTCATGGGAGTGGCTGAGGATTTTGACTATGCTGTATTTGGTGCATTCTCATTGTTTTAGGAACATAAACTTGAAATGGCTATATTCTCTTGGTCTTGATAGGCATATTCCATGCTTAATCCACATTTTTAAAAAACCATCGATAAAAATGAGATGGAAGATGTTGTATGTTTTCTTAGGATCTGTACTCTAAGGGGGTTTTGAACACTAACTTTAGCACAACCTCATAGGTTGGCAAGTTAGTGTCAGTTCAGGACCCAGCGTTCCTCAGCCGGGGGCGGGGGAGGATGTGCAAGGCCCTGAAGTTTATCAACCCCAGTGTGGGTCCTTCACCGTTGTGTTTGTGCTCTAGATTGTGGACTTCTTAAAGAAGAAGCGCAACTTTGTAGACCTGCTTATGAAGCACATAGGCACTTCTGCCATCATGGACTTGCTGCTGCGGCTCCTGACCTGCATCGAGCCCCCACAGCCCAGGCAGGACGTGCTGAATGTGAGTGGGGGACTGCACGGCACTGTTCCACGCTGAGGGTGGGGAGGCGGCTGGTGGAGTAGAGAGCAGCCGGGGTGTCGGATGGGGACCCCAACATGCTGCCTCAGGTCGGGAGTGCTTCTCCTTGGGAGCTTATCCGCTGGCAGGGTCTGGCTTTGGAGCAGAAGTGAGGCAGTGGGCGCCGCCCTCTCCTGTGGCTGCCCTGAGCATGCTTCCTGGGGCCTGTGTTTCCCGCTGGCCTGCAGAAGCAAACTGCTGTGCTGTGCCTTCAGCCTGGCGCATGGGCAGGTGCATCTTCGAGTAGAGCTGTCGGGGTTTGTGAGCCCCCCACCCGCAGCTGCAGCTCACTGTGACTGCCACAGTGTGTCAGAACATTCTAGCTCCTGATGGAATCATGAACCTGACTGGCTTGTCCCTTGTTAATCCTTAGGCTAATCTCATTCCTTTATATGTTTAAAGAAATGGCCATGATCTTTCTGATTGCTCTTCTCCAGTGGGCCTGGGCCGAGAAGTCCCGCTCCTCTGGCGTCTCATGTTTCCTGCCATACGTTTGGCTTTGAAATCTAAAAGCCCCTTTTTAGCTGTACTGTGTTTCTGTTTTTGTTATTTACTTGAAAGCCAGTAGTATACGCAGGAAGAGAGTGCTGTTCACGTGCTGCTCGCTTCCCCAGCACTGAGCCAGTCCAGAGCCAGCAGTCAGGAGCTTCTTGCAGTTTTCCACAGAGGTGCAGGGGCCTGAGCACAGGGTCACCTGCTGATGCCTTCCCAGGCGTACGAACAGGAAGCTGGGTCGTAAGTGGAGCAGCCGGGACTCGAACCAGCACTCATATGGATGGCTGTGTTTGGGGTTGTAGTTTTACATGCCACACCACAATGCCAGCACCCTTGGGTTTTTTAACTCAGAAACTTGATATAAAATATGGTTGTTCCGTTGCTTTTGAAGCTGTGAGAACATATAGCTTCCTGTAAAAAATGTTTAAAATGTATCCCTACCATTTGACCCTCCCCCCCGTAACCAATTACAGATATATAGACTTAGATTTTATTTATTTATTTTAATTTAGAAGCAGATTCTTACCAAGAGAGGAGAAACTGAGGTCTCTCATCTGTTGGTCCACTTCCCAGATGGCCACAACAGCCAGAACTGAGATTACCCAAAGTTAGGAACCAGGACGTTTTTCTGGGTCTCCCACATGGGTGCAGGCATTCAAGGTCTTGGGCCATCCTACATAGCTTCCCAAGCCTGCGCAGAGAGCTGGATCAGAAGTGGAGCAGCTGGAACACCAGCCAGTGCCTGCAGTGGGAATTGGTAGTTGCAAGGAGAGGATTAGCATGCTTTGCCAGTAAACTGAGCCATTTGTAAACCATACAAAAGTATGCAGGAATTGTAGCTTGGGGAATTGTTGGTGCTAATGTTTACCTGTTAATGTATTTACGGGCCGTTCCCCGGGGGACTTGAGATTTCTGTAGTGTTCAAGGTCCAGAGAAAGCTGGCACATTCTCCTGAGAGTGTGGTGGCTGTGTGCAAGCAGGAGCCGCTCACTGCCATGCCCCCTTCCGCCATGTTTTACAGTGGTTGAACGAGGAGCGAATCATCCAGAGGCTTGTGGAGGTCGTTCACCCGTCGCAGGAAGAAGACGTAAGTCCTCCTGGGAAACTGCACTGGCTTTTTAAATAAACAAAACCCGTGCTTGTTTAGCTGCAGAGCATACCCTGTGCTGGGCTGAGTGGTCAGGGAAGGCTGGTGTAAAGTGGCAGTGCAACCTTCTCGAAGGTAGCAGTTTATTACTAAATGATCCTGAAAATTTCCAGAAATGTGAGATGGCAGGCCCTGGTTCATTCCGTTTAAACCTGCCTGCCTTTCTTAAAAAGGTCCCTTCCGTCCGTAGTGCTGTGGCCACTTCTGTGTGTTGGCTTTCCTTGGTCTGGCTGACACTTAGAAAACAGTGCAGAAGGCTCCTGGCTGCCATGGGCGCCTCGCAGAGTCGCTGCTGGGACTCACGGCCCTGGGTGCTAAGGACTGCCTGCAGGATTGAACCTTGACATGCAGTGTGCAGACAGCTCTGCTGAGGGACACGTGCAGAACCTGAGAGCAGCTGGTCAGCTTGAAGAAGTTCAAGACCAAGGCAGTGAAATGTCCTGTTGTCAGCCCTTTACCTGTAGGCATGATGTTTGTTAGGATTGACCCTGTTGGCTACGAAGGAGTTCTTGAAGGTGACATGGAGGATTGCAGGAAGCTGGGCCTGTGTGAGGCAGGGCCAGGACGAAGCAACTCACCAGGGGCTCCTGCCGTTCTCCGAGAGCAGACGTGCCCTGTGAATGAGAGCAGAGAAAGAAAGGGTTTATCGTTTCTCCATAGTTTTCCCCAGTGCTGTTCTGTGCCGTAGCAGTGCCTACCTGCGTGGGCCAGGTGGCAGAGCCTACCCTAGTGTGCCAAGGCCTGCCCAGGAGCATTTCTGGCTGGGCGGGGCTGTGGGCTATAGGCCCTCAGCTCAAGGTGGAGGACTCCAGCATGGCACAAGACAGGAGCATGACTGGCATAGGCCCAGACCAGCAAGGACAGGAGTGTGGGCTCGTGGAGGGAACGTGGGGCTTGGGCCCGGAAACCATGGAATGCTGTTTGTTTGGGTGCTGAGGTTGTAGGGATGTTCTGTGTACTGCTCGCCTAGGCATATCTTCAAGAAACTCCTGGTTTTGTGGTGGTGGTGGTTTGTTTTGTTTTGTTTTTTCTTTTTCCTTTTGAGCCAAAGAATCATGTGTATCTTTCTGTGCTGATAAAAGTATATTTGGGAGGAATTCCGTCAATTGATCGATTGATTGATCAGTCGGTTTTGTCCTATCCTTCCTCTGCCTGCAGAGTTAGGCACACCAAGCGGAACCGTGCAGTGCCCTGCCGCAGAGTCCAGCACTTGCTCTATTTTTCTTTTAGGGTTTGAGTTTTTGCTCTCTGAGACTTATGGCCAGGATTCATTTGTGTTAATTCCTTAAACAGTTGCCCCATAATTTTTTCTTATAAATTTGCCTTGTAATATGTTAAACTTGTGTTCTTTTTCCTTCAGCGGCATTCCAATGCGTCGCAGTCGCTGTGTGAAATTGTCCGCCTGAGCAGAGACCAGATGCTGCAGGCTCAGAACAGCACCGAGCCAGACCCCCTGCTGGCCGCCCTCGAGAAGTAGGTTCCCGTCCGCCCTTGTCTCTTCCCACGTGGCAGCAGCTGGAGTGGTGGTTCGGTGCTCCTCGGGTGGGAATTGTGTCCCTGGAGAGTGCTTGTGGCCTGGGGAGGAAGTGGAGAAGCCGCTTCCCTTAGGGCAGTCCTTGCTGATCGCTGTGGTTGGGTCAGAACTGCTCCATGGAAGGGTCTCACATCCATTCTGGTTGGTGACGTTCATTGATCTTTTTGGGACATGCTGCAATGCACCAGGGCAGCTGACTTGGCCCGAGCAGTGAGGTCACCTGATATGAGGGGCACAGAGGGCGTTGATGTCTGGATTCCCATGTTTTCAAAGAGGTTGTTTTCTGCCAACATGGGCATGCTTTTCCTGCCCCAGACAGCTGAAAAGTAACTTTAGTGGAGAAAGTTGATCGTTGCCCAGCCCTGTGAGTGTGTGAGTGGCAGGCATGCACAGTCTCTCTGCAGAGTGCGGAGGCTGGCTGTCCCCAGTGTCCTGCTGTGGCCAGGCCCCTGGGGGGGGTTTCCTTTGCATTGTTTGTCTCACTTGTCTGTAAGGTTGACTGGTTAAAATAAAAAGGGTGTGTATGTGTGGGTTTTTTTTGGCACATGTGAGATGAGCAAAGCAAAAATAGAGACAAGCTAGCTTGTAGTAGGCTGTGGTGCCTGGGCTATCATGTGATGGACAAGTGTGTGCTGTAGAACGGGGCCTAGAACATCCCTTGAGTAGTGCAGCTAGGAGCCTTCACCACAGTTAGGAGCATTTACCACAGCTGGGAGCCTTCACCACAGCTGGGAGCCTTCACCACAGTTAGGAGCATTTACCACAGCTGGGAGCATTTACCACAGCTGGGAGCATTTACCACAGCTGGGGGCCTTCTCCACAGCTGGGGGCCTTCTCCACAGCTGGGAACATTTACCACAGCTGGGAGCCTTCACCACAGTTAGGAGCATTTACCACAGCTGGGAGCATTTACCACAGCTCGGAGCATTTACCACAGCTCGGAGCATTCACCAGCATCTGAAGAGAAACGGGTTTGGGGCCCGGCATGGTGGCCTAGCGTAGTGGTTAAAGTTCTTGCCTTGAACGCACCCAGGATCCCATATGGGCTCTGGTTCTAATCCCAGCGGCCCCACTTGCCAGCCAGCTCCCTGCTTGTGGCCTGGGAGAGCAGTCGAGGATGGCCCAGAGCCTTGGGACCCTGCACCCGCGTGGGAGACCTGGAAGAGCTCCTGGCTCCTGGCTTCAGATCGGCTCAGCACTGGCCTTTGTGGTCACTTGGGGAATGAATCATTGTGTGGAACATCTTCCTCTCTGTCTCTCCTCTCTGTATATCTGACTTTGCAATAAAAATAAATCTTTAAAAAAAAAAAAGAAAAAGAAAAACGGGTTTGACCTGCCTCATTTTAGTAATTCTTAAGGTTGTGCTTAGGTACTTCAAAACTTACAGAATTTCCCATTCAGCTAGTGAATAAATGTTAATTAGGTTGAATTTCTAAAATTGTCATTTGAATCATCGACAAACATTATTGGCATTGAGTGGTCCTCTGCGGCCTGTCCAGTAGAAGTAGAGAAAGCTTCCTACAGTGGGAGTGTGTGTGAAGCCTTGGACAGTGTCTCACACTCAGGCCGGTCTGGCTGACAATGTCCGCAGCCACCTGTGGCCACGCTGGGCAGTGCAGGCTCAGCTGCGGAGCAGACTGCTCTGTGTGTGCTTGGAGTTCCCGCCACACCACCTGCAGCACGGTGTGGGACCTCGTCGCCAAGGTCTGCGTGTGCAGCTGGCCGTCCCAGGCTCCTGTGGCCACAGGTTTGGCCAGCGGGTAGATACGTCTGGTCAGAAGCTGCATCGTCAATTTTCCATGCAATACGGCATAGCAGCACTTAAAATTTTTATTATTATTTTTTTAATTATTATTGGGAGTTCAGATTTACAGAGAAAAAAATATTCCATCCATTGATTGACTTCCCAAGTGATCACAATGGCTAAAGCTGAGCTGATCAGGAGCTAGGAGCTTCTTCCGGGTCTCCCAAGCGGGTGCAGCATCGCAAGGCTTTGGGCCGGCCTCTGCTACCTTCCCAGGCCACAAGCAGAGAGCTGGATGGGAAGTGAAATAGCCAGGAAGCAAACTGGCTCCCATGTGAGATACTTACACTTGGAAGTGGAGGATTTGCCAGTTGAGCCCTTGCGCTGGCCTGTAGCTGCGATTTTCACACCACTGCCCTTGTAAATCACCTAGAAATCATGTGTGTGGGAGATTGTGCGAGGGTTGCACCATGGAACTGTTTTGCATCCACCAACTCTAGAATCTGGGGGTATCCTGAGACCCGACACCTGCAGATAGAGGCCAGAGGACTCTGGCTTTCTGTATGTTAGCTGTGTCCTCAATCCTGGCCTGGGCCACTGCAGGTGCTCCTGTTTTGTGTCTGGATCTAGCTACATCTTTTATTTATTGGAAAGGAGGAATTGGAGAATTCTCCCATCTGCTGATTCACACCCCAAATGGTGCAGCGGCCGGGCCAATCCCAGGAAGCAACTCCATGCAGGTCTTCCACAGGGCTGCCGGGGTCTAAGGAGGCATAGGAAGGGGAGCAGCCAGTTTGTCAGCGTGCCAGGTCCACCTGCTGCGTCACAGGCCTGGCCCCTCGGATCTGCTTCTTGAAGTATTAGTTACAACACGTTCATCACACACCTCACCCCAGTGAATCGGTCCTGTGACGTAGGCTGGTGACGGCTGCCGTGCTTGGGTGGGTCCCACAGCTCCCGAGACCCAACAGGCTCCCTTCCTGCGTGCTGCTGGTGTCTGTTGATGGAAGCCGTACAGCAATACAAAAGTCCTCTGATGGGTGCTGGTAGCCTCTGTGTGGGTGTGTTCGAGAATATGTGTGATGTCCACATGGATAATACGTTAGTAAATAGCAGTGCTCTATCAAGTCAGTTATCTGAATGTATTATAATGTCAACAAGCCCACAGTTCAGCTGCTACCATGCACACAGATGTTGCATGTATAAATATAAGTGTTGACTAACACGAAGAAGTTTGACATAACCTCAAGGGTGAAGGGATGGTAGCCCTGGTAGGGTGCTGAGGAAGCGCACTTCGTCCGGGAGTGAGGTCTAATTGTGAACTGGTATCTGGCATTTAGCAGCACTGGGAATTTTTTTGACGTTGGACATTTGTTTAAAAAGTTGTATAAGGATTGGGCTGTATATCACTTCATCCTTGCTCCTAGCGCCTGTAAAACAAATGGGACTCACCAGTTAGAGAACGGTCTTTGCTGTGGCCGCCCATCTGAACAACAAAATAGAGCCGTTGTCCCAAAAACAGAGACGAGGAAATGCAGGCAGTTAGCTTCTGACACTTGCCCAAGAACTTGTTTGCTTGTGGTTTGAATGTGAATGTGAATATATTTTCTCTTGCTTTTAAATAAACATTTCATAAGTTTTTGGTCATATTGCAAACATTGCTTTTTATCCTGTTTGACAAGCCCGGTTTGTATTACGTCTTGGTGATATTTGTGTGTTTAGGAACATGGAACAGGCATGGTGTTGTGTCCTAACCACAGGGTGTGTTGCACTGTTGCATTATTCCTGTCTGTGAATAGAATGCTTTCCTCGATAGTGTTGGCCTACGGTTTGCTGGAGCAGCGTGCAGTGGCTGAGGTCTCTGTCGCCTCTGCCTGCAGGCCCTGGGAGGTGTGAAGGTGACACTGCCCACGGATGAGTGCCAGCACTGCCACTCCAGGAGGGGGCACCTGGGCTTAGGCTGCTGTTTGAAGAACACTGATTTACCATGAAGCCTTTCCAGAGCCTTCTGGCTAGCCTTGTGGCTGACTGCGTGGACTGTTGCGTGTTTGCATGACTTTGGGGCACCCCAAAACCACTTTCTGTAGGCGATTCTCATTCTCACGTTAGAGATTAGATTAGCAGTTTCACTTACTTCGCCCAAAATCCATTCTGGTGCTGCTGCAGCCTGCTGAGAGGCGGTGAGGTGGGCAGGTGAGAGTGCAGGGAGCCACCCTGCCCTGGGAGAGTCTGCCCGACAGCATGCCATTTTGGGAAGGAGGTCGTGTTTCTTAATTTACCTGAATTCAGAAGATCTCTGACATTTCAGGAAGCTGAGGTTTTCCTAAAGAATTTCCAAAGAAATGACACCCCCCTCTTTCTGTTAATGAGCCTTCAACTTCCTGCAGCAGTGATGAGTCTGGGGTCTCGCTGACATGACAGTGCGCCAGGTGGTCGTTGTGCAGGATGTGCAACGGGTGCCCCTATAACATGCGTTTTAGATCTTTGTTAGTTACACATTCTTGTCTTGTGGGAAACCATTTATGAGTTCTAACTAGATTTAGGTTAACTTTCCCTCTCTGAGTAAGGTGAAGGGTTGTGTCTTCACCACCTGTGCCCACCAACACCACCTTGGCCTTGAGTAGAGGGTGACTTCCATCTTAAAAGAAGTAAGAGCAGTGTGCTTCCATCTCCCATTCCTCCCACCAGGCTGCAACCTCTGCCAAGAGAAAACTCAGCTTCAAGAAGCCAGAGAGAACAATGTCCCTCTTCATGTATATAGAACAAAAGGGAGGGATGTAAAGAGTTATTCGAATATCCCACCTTGGACCGGCGCCATTTCCTCTTCTCACAGCTCACGAAATGGTCTAGCCACCCATTATCAGATGTCACCCGCTTTCCACCTGAGAATCCCACCCCCAATCTTCTAGCCCCTTCCTCAACCCTGCCCACTCACCAATCATCCCTAGGCATTCACCTGCAGGCACCAATCCCCTTGGGGCCTGCCCTCAGTCCCAGTCCCATCCCCCATACCTTGCAGGCCTATCTGAACATAAGGGGCCCAGGTGCCTCCATCCCCCCCCTGCTGATCTCCCCCACTTCCACCCCGTTTCTGCCCCACTGGAATAAACCTCCTAAATACACACACACACAAAACATAAGAGCACTGTTCGAAGTGTGGTTGAGCTCTTACATAATATTTACCTCATTTGTGCCGTGGTCTTTTTCTGAGGTTGTGTTAAATGATGTTGCAGTTAGCACTAAACTATTGATTTTTTTCCCCCAGGCAAGAAATTATAGAGCAGCTGCTATCAAATATTTTCCACAAAGAGAAAAACGAATCAGCCATAGTGAGTGCAATCCAGGTCTTGCTGACTTTACTTGAGACACGGCGGCCAACGTAAGCGTTCATTTAATTTTACAAAATGAACCGTGTGAGTTTTGTTTTAGCTTGTTGAGAAACCAGCGTTGTGAAGCAGGTGAAATGTCTACTCATGGTCCTGGGATCCCTCTTTTCAGAATGACAATTCTGAGTCCTGGCTGCTCCACTTCCAACTTCGTTTCCTACTGTTGTGGCGGATTTTGAAATCCCCAGATGATCATCAAGTCTGAAGTCGGTGATGAGGGAGAAAGGTGGTTTATTCAGATTAACCTAGGTCTCCCAGCATGGCCGGGCGGGGGAGGGGCGACCGCTGCAGGATCCGCAGGGAAGGCAAAAAGAGAGCACGCCAGCCAGAGAGAGAGAGAGAGAGAGAGAGAGCCCAAGCCCCCCAGTTCTTATACATTTCAGGCTATTAATTATGCAGCCATGATTTAGCAGGCTTCTATTGGTGGGTTTGGGGACAAGCAACTTTCAAAAAAGTACAGATCGATGAGCTATAGGGCGGTGAATCTTATCTAGCACTAGGTACCTCCTTCCTGAGGAGTGGTCTGCCTACTTGACGTGCCAGGTGTCCTGCCGGGTGTCACATAGACTGTCAGGCCTGGAGTTCACACAGCCCCCAGCCAAGCCATTAAGGCAGAATCACAAAAGGCAGAAAACATCCAGGTTCTTCACTACTAATGTGTCGGAGAAGGCAGCTGAGGATGGCTGAGGACATGGGCCCTGCGCCCACATGGGAGACTTAAACGGAGCCCCGGGTCCCTTGGTCGGCCTGGCCCCAGCGCTGGCTGTTGGAACCATTTTTGGAGTGAGCCAGTTTATAGATATCTGTCTCAGTCTGTTTTACTCAAGCAAATCAATTAAACAGAGCCAGAATGAAGATCTTAGTGGATGAGTTACAGCAGAAACCCTTTGCGCGTCAGGTGCTGAAATGCTCTAAGGAGTCGGTGGAGAAGCTTGGATGCTTTGGGTAGTGTTTAGACTCTAGTCGCATAGGGTTTCTTAGTAGCTGGGAAAACCAGTAGTAAATGCATAGTGAAAACAGTCCAGTAGGTACTCCTTCTCAGGGCCTTTTCCCCACTTGGGTCCTGTGGTCATCAGTGCTCACTGACCTGTCACTTGTCATGGCGTCTGAGTATTCTTGGTGTGTGAATACTTGAAGAACTCTGTGTAGAAATGGTTCTGTGTAAGAATCCCAGGGGTGTAGGATTTAGAATTCAGAATTTCAATTTTCTCCCTCAAAATGGACTCCGTCCTGTGAAGCAGAGGACAGGAAGGATGTGTTCCAGCACATGTGAGTGTCGACCACCGAGGCTCCTGGACTCAGCTCTCATGAACGACACCAGAGGGGCTGTCCCACCCGAGGAAGCGCCCGTTTCTTGACAGGCTCATCTGGTTCTAAGCAGGATTCACTTCAGCAGATGAGAAGCTGATCTGAGCCTTTCCTCAGAACTTTAATTAGATTAATTGTTTTCCACGCACATTTTCTTTCTTCTTTTTGTGTCTGGGGGAAGAGGGTTAGAAGGTAAGGACAGAAGGCACACCCGGCCCCGCAGCCACCCCAGCTCCCAGGGATAGGGAACAGCTCAGGGTCCGTAACGTGGAGCATGTTCCATGGGTTCTGTCCAAGTGGTTTTGATAGTTCTGACATGCTGTTGCAGATCTAAGCTTTTACCTGAATGTTTCAAATCCAAAGGATAAAGAATAAATCTTTAAAAATCTGGGTAAGAAATGCGGGCTGGGCCCAGTGCAGTGGCTCAATGGCTGAAGTCCTTGCCTTGAACATTCTGGGATCCCATATGGGCTCTGGCTCTAATCCTGGCAGCCCTGCTTCCCATCCAGCTCCCTGCTTGTGGCCTGGGAAAGCAGTCGAGGACAGCCCAGAGCCTTGGGTCCCTGCACCCAGGTGGGAGACCTGGAAGAGCTCCTGGTTCCTGGCTTTGGATCGGCGCAGCACCGGCCGTTGTGGTCACTTGGGTGAATCTTTGTATGGAAGATTTTCCTGTCTCCTCTCTATATATATCTGACTTTGTAATAAATATAAATAAGTCTTAAAAAATCTGGATAAGAAAAGCTGGGCTCCCTGGGGTGCTGGTGAGATGGTGTGATATTGTTTGTGTAGCTAGATGTGCACCAAGTGTCAGGGGGCCTGCACAGGACTGGCCGCGCTCCCGTGGACGCGCAACACGGAGCAGGCCTTCCCAAGCACACAACTCCGTGTGCCCTCTGTGCTGCTGCCAAGGGGCAGCTGACATGAGTGTTAGCAAAGAATGAAGGAAATGTGTTGGTAACTTAAGATTGAAGGAAGAGGAGGGTTAGCTTCGGGCGCCCGTCCCTGAGCTGGTCCTGCCTCCAGCTTCTGCTCCCGCATCCTGACCCAGTAACCAGGTGCCTGTTAATTGTATGCAGAGCTGGGTTGAGCGGCCAGTTCCCTGCTGATATGCAAACTTCCCGAATGCGTGTTTCCCCTGGCTCTCTATGAAATGAGGTGCCAATGTTGGGGCACAGCAGGTAGAGCTGCTGCCTGTGACCAGCCCTGTTCGTGTCCAGTTGGCAGTGGGAGATGGCCTGAGTGCGTGAGCCCTTGCCTCCCGCATGACTCCCAGTTCCCAGCTCTGGCCACTGTAGCCATCTGGGGCATGAGCTAACATGAAGGTATCTCTCTCTGTCTCTCTCACTCTCACTCTCACTCTCACTCACTGTCACTCTCCCCCTCCACCTCTTTCTCTGTGTCTCCCTCTCCCCATGTAGCTTTGACTTTCACATAAATAAATAAATTTCTTTAAAAAAAAATGAATGGGGCCTGATAAGTGATGATTGGTGAAATTTGTGTTGATAGATAATTATGGTTCAGATTTTTTGTAAGTGCATATGATAGACTAACAATAGATAGGTCATTCCCATAGCATCTTAGAAGGCAAAGAGGTAAAAACAGTGAACAAACAACCAAGCTCCAGGCCTGCAGCGCAGGGGCAGGGCACGCATAGCTGCCGCCCTTCCTCCATGGGCACTGCCCTTGGCAACACACAGAGAGCGCCTCTGGGCAAGAGAGCAGTGAGACGGGGGATGCCCTCCAGGACCCGCCTTTGCTCTGAAGGCAACTGAGAAGGGGTGTCCTTCAGTGCTCAGGCTTAGCTGACCGCCTGCAGTGGGAGGAGTAATTTGTACAGACAGATACAAGACAGACATTCCAGGCCTGGTCAGGATTCCTGCGTTGCTTGAGGAAGGACCAGCTTCCTTGAGAGAGCCCCGTCCCTTATAACTACGGACATTTGCTGCCCAGTACTGGAACTGAACAACAGGCAAAATGACAGCTCCCGCACAACCTGTGCCCTCATATACACCCTGTCCCTTTGTGTTAGACTGCCAGATGTCCAGGAACAAGTAGCCACAGTTTGTTGATGGAGGAAAAGCAGGTGTGGGGAGGGCTAGAGGAGTCTCTGCCAAAGTCCAGTGCCAAGTGTAAAGAAAGCCCGTAAGGTGAGCATGGGGCACGCCGGGGGAGAATGGAGACGCCCTGTTGATGTCTCTGCTCTCCTATACAGGGGGTCCATCTATGACCCCAGGGACAAGAAAAAACGCAGCAAGTTCTCAAGAGAAAAAGCAGTACACGGAACCAGACCCCAGAACGTTAGACTCCTCAGGGGCGTGTGATAAAATGATGAACATGTTAAAGACTGAGCAAAATGGACAGTGTGTGAGCAGATGAGGGAGTTTATCAGTCAAGGTAATACTGAGTACTGGACATGAAAAACAACAACAGAATGAAAATGCCTTCAGTCTTACTGGTGAACTTCGCCATGATGGAATAGAGAACCCACGTAGGAAGTCTGAAGTGGAGCAGTGCTGTGGCTCCGCAGACTGGGCCTGCACCACTGAGAGCCCACGTGAGTGAATTCATGGCCTGGGAAAGCAGCAGAGACTGGCCCAAGACCTTGCAATCCCATCCCCCCCAGGAGACCCAGATTTGAGCTCCTGACTCCCAACTTTAGTCCGGCCCAACTCTGGCCATTGTGGTCATTGGGGGGCAATGGACCAGTGAGAAATAATCTCTTTATAAAAGTATTTTTAAAAATAGGACCTTGGGTATAGGTTTGGGTGTGAGAACTCCGTACGACCCTTATAATTTTTCTTTAGGTCCGTTTTGTCAGCTTTTTTTAGAGTCTTTATGCAGAAGCTCAGGTGGGAACAGCACCAGCCATGCACTTGACTGATGGACACTACAGAGCACCATTTACTGCCCGCAGCCACCAAGTGCGCCTGCTTCCCAGGGTCTCCTCGCTCCTGTCACGGGTTATGGTAACTGGCTAGCTTAACCCACAGCCGTTTCTCGGCTTTGAGCACAGGGCCCAGGTGCCGGCTGCTGGATGTCTGTGTGCAGGCGACTGGCTTAACGTTCCTGCACGTGGCTCAGAAAGGAAGCCCGCTGTGCCCTGAATAGGACCGTGACCTAAGGCACCAGGGCTGCACCTCATGATCTGCTTGGCCTTGCATCCAGGGTACAGCTGAGGTGAGATTCCCAGGACCCCGTGAGGGCAGCACGCCTGGCAGCTGGGCACCAGCCTGTTTCCTGTGAAAAGTTGCCATGTGACCTAGTGGTCACAAAACCTGTGTGTGAGTGTCTGTCACCCTTACCTGTTCCTGCCTCTGAGCTGGTGAATGGAAACTGCCGTGCCTTGCTCCTGGCTGTTCCAAAGATAATAGAACTCGACTTTTTGGCTTAGATTTGGCAAGTTATTATGTATGTTGGGACACACAAGAATATGAGACTATAAAATTATAAATAAGACCAGTTACAGGATGACTTGCCCCCTGCATGTTACAATGCAGTATAGCATTGCTGGATTACGTTCACCAGGGTCAGCACAGCCAGGGGAGCACACAGTGTGAGCGAGCACCCTGGGGACTGGCTCTCGTCCTAGACTGAGGCGAGCACGGAAATGGATGCCCCCAAGAATCTACTAGAAAAACTAATCAAACTTAAATGACTCGTTCAGGAATTTTAATGTGGGATGTAATAGAGTTATTCACTAGAGAGGCCAGTTTTTCTAGAATCATGATCAAGAAATGCATGTACCTAATTTTTATAACAAGTAAATTTTCATATGAAATTTAAATTATGAAATAAGGATGTATAGATATTCCCTGGCCTATAGAAGTATAAGAAATTTTAAGCATGGCTCCATAAACAGAAGCTATTGGAGGGGACCTTCTTACATTAAGACCTTCATGTTTTAAAGATGCATTTGATCAGAACGATTGAGGTCTTCCACCTCTTCTTGTGGTTGCGTTTCCGAAGGAGCTCGCCTGGAGCTCTCAGAGTTAGGGCGTGCGGACACAGAGGCGTGTGGGATTTCACACAGTCATCCTGCTGACTGGGCACTTGGTCGGCATGCCCTGGAGTGATGGCTGATAACTGGCAGGCTGTGAGCTTGGGCTTGGACTCCAGTGGCTTCACGGGTAACACTGGTCTGCACTGCTGGGCAGATGGCACCGCACTTTCACAGACCTGCCTGCACAGGCCTTCACTTCTCTGGGCGCTACCCGCTGGCAAACCAGAGCATCGACCTCTAGTTTTTTTTTTCTGTTGGCCGTGGGTTGCAATGAGGGTGGATTGTTGTATAGACGAATAGCTGAAGTTTTTTAGTTAGGAAGCAATATTGATCACCTAAGAAAAGCTGGAATAAGTACAGGCCGTGTGTGTGCGAAGTCAGGAGGCAGGGCTCCTGTTTGCTTTGCTCGTCCTGAGATGATAGACCTGTCTGTGGCCGTGCCTGTGTGGTTGGGAGTGGACTAGGGAATGGAAGATCTCTGTTCCTCTCTCTCTGCCTTTCAAGTCAAAATGAATGAATCTTTTTATGAAAGTGTTTTTAAAAAATAGATACTTGGGAATAGGTTTGTGTGTGAGAACTCCGTACGACCCTTCTAATTTTCCAGTGCCTTTCCTCTGTTTTCAGATTTGAAGGCCACGTAGAGGTGTGCCCACCAGGCGTGAATCTCTCCACTTGTTCAGTCAATAAGAGTGTGCTGGAAGCCATCAGAGGAAGACTCGCGTCTTTTCACGAACTCCTGCTTGAGCCACCCAAGGTAGGTGAGCTTTGCTAAGCATGAATTCAAACCATGCTGAGGTTTGGTGCAGACACTCAGATCTCCCTTGGGAGTAGTGGGACTAGCTGGGAGCAGGCTGTCCAGTGGGTTACAAGGGCCGGCGCCCGAGGGGAAGAACACAGCCTGCTTTATGACGGCTGCGGTCACTGTGGTCCCTGCGGTCACTGTGGTCCCTGCGGTCACTGCGGTCCCTGCGGTCAGTGTGGTCACTGCGGTCCCTGCGGTCAGTGTGGTCAGTGTCCGTCATCTGCTTATGCATGAAGCTTACCTCTCTTGTACATTTTTTTTAAAATATACACTTATCAGGCACGACACCTTAGCCTGATTTTTTTTTTTTTGAGATTTATTTATTTTTATTGGAAAGTCAGATATACAGAGAGGAAGAGAGAGGGGGGAAGATCTTTCGTCCACTGGTTTACTTCTCAAGTGGCCACAATGGCTGGAACTGCGCCAATCTGAAGCCAGGAGCCAGGAGCCCCTTCTGGCTCTTCCGTATGGGTGCAGGGTCCCAAGGCTTTGGGCCGTCCTCCACTGCTTTCCCAGGCCACAAGCAGGGAGCTGGATGGGAAGCGGGGCTGCTGGCATTAGAATCGGTGCCCACATGGGATCCCGGAGCGTTCAAGGTGAGGACTTGAGCCGCTAGGCTACCATGCTGTGCTCTGTAGTATCAGTTCTTGAGCATTTGTATGTTCTTTGCAGTTACGTTTTCACATCTTTGGAGTAAATTGAGGTAAACTTGATCCTTGAAGAGCTGGTTTTGAAATGACAGTTGGTGTAGGCTCTCGGTCTAATGGGAATGTGGATTGAAGTTGAGTGCCTGGAAGCAAAGACTGTGCCTTGGATGGCCAGTTTTGGTGGCAGCTGTCTGGTGACAGCCCCTCAGTGCTGTCGCATGCCCTTAACCTGCTTGCCTTGGAGCAGGGGTTAGGTGAGGCCAAAGGTGCTGGCTGGGACAGTCACAGAGTCCTCGCTCTTCTGCCTAGGGAATGTCTCTGTCTGTCCAATTGGGAATTATTGAGGGCTTTTTATACTAACTTGCTCCTAAGTTAGGTGTTTGCTGTTTAACTGTGTAACAAACGGAGGGACCTAGGATGATTTAGGTGTGTAAGATTTGGCAGAGACTGGGAACTATTCCGTAACTACTGTAACATTAGCTTTCTAGTCGGGTTTTGAAACCCTTTGTTTTTCCATGGGTTTCCTACATACTCCTGCTTTTGTTTTTTTGTTTTTTTTTAAACCCTATGACAGTTTGGAATGTTAGGGAAGGAGGATGCTTGATTTTTATTTTTTTTTTAATCTATACTCCAGGGCAATAATGTGGTTTGTTGCTACTCGGTCGTTTAGCCGTCCTTTGAAGGACGAGCTCTCCAGTCAGGTGTTGGATTCGGGCCACGCTCGACAGCTCGGTACTGTGCTCCAGCGCCTACGTCTTTTCTGTGTGTTTTTAACAGTAAAGTTTTATGGTATAAGTTTTTCTTCTACAGAAAAGTGTGATGAAGACCACCTGGGGTGTGCTGGACCCTCCCGTGGGGAACACGCGGCTGAACGTGATCCGGCTCATCTCCAGCCTGCTGCAGACCAACACCAGCAGCATCAACGGGGGCCTCGTGGAGCTCAACAGCATCGGCGTCATCCTGGTGAGCGCCCCCGTCCTCCGCCCCGCCCTGGCTGCTGACGCGCCCAGCCCCCAGCACTCTGGATTCCACTCTGTGTGCTGAGCTCTGCTCTGTGGATGTGGCCCTCCCGGCACAGTCTGCACGGAGCCTTGGGCTGTGCGTCCTGTGAGCATCGGTGTGCCTCTGTAGGTTCATCTGGAGTTTGTCGTAAATTCTGAGTGTGTTGCTGCTGTGTGCAAAGAGCAGTAATGCTAAACTCCAGATGTGAAGAAGGCACAGGGTCTTCTCAGGAGAAGCCTGGCTGAGGAGCTGGGTTGGCCAGGACAGCACAGTTGGCTGTGGGGGCCAGGATGGCTGGGGTTGTGTCTGTGGTGGCTCCAGGCCATGTGCTCTTGGTTTGCGGCCTGCTTTCTCCTGGACGGGTAGCAGTGAGGCTGCGCATTGTGGGCGGGAAGAGAAGCGCAGGGCTGAGCTGGCCTTCCTGGGTCCTTTGGTGCTGAGGGCCCGTCACAGCACCGAGGACCAGATTTCAGTGTGTCATCTAGTCACATCACACATTTGGGGACATTGCAAACCATTTATTTATTTTGGAATCTTTTTATTTTTTTTTTCAAAGATTGATTTATTTTTATTTTTTTTTTTTTAAAGATTTTATTATTATTGGAAAGCCAGATATACAGAGAGGAGGAGAGACAGAGAGGAAGATCTTCCGTCCGGTGTTTCACTCCCCAAGTGAGCCGCAACGGGCCGGTGCGCGCCGATCCGATGCCGGGAACCAGGAACCTCTTCCGGGTCTCCCACGCGGGTGCAGGGTCCCAAAGCTTTGGGCCGTCCTCGACTGCTTTCCCAGGCCACAAGCAGGGAGCTGGATGGGAAGTGGAGCTGCTGGGATTAGAACCGGCGCCCATATGGGATCCCGGGGCTTTCAAGGCGAGAACTTTAGCCGCTAGGCCACGCCGCCGGGCCCTGATTTATTTATTTTATTATTTATTTTTATTGCAAAGTCGGATATACAGAGAGGAGATGAGACAGAGAGGAAGATCTTCCATCCATTGATTCACTCCCCAAGCAGCCGCAATGGCTGGAGCTGTGCCAATCTGAAGCCAGGAGCCAGGAATTTCTTCCGGGTGCAGGGTCCCAAGGCTTTGTCCTTGACTGCTTTCCCAGGCCACAAGCAGGAAGCTGGATGGGAAGCGGGGCCACGGGGATTAGAAACGGCGCTCATATGGGATCCCAGCATGTGCAAGGTGAGGACTTTAGCCGCTGAGCTACTGCTCTGGGCCTTGAATCTTTTTCTTTTAACTCTGTCTTGCAGGGCCCGGCGCGGTGGCCTAGCTGTTAAAGTCCTCGCCTTGCACGCGCCAGGATCCCATATGGTCACTGGTTCTAATCCCGGCAGCTCCACTTCCCATCCAGCTCCCTGCTTGTGGCCTGGGAAAGCAGTGGAGGACGGCCCAAGACCTTGGGACCCTGCACCCGCGTGGGAGACCTGGAAGAGCTCCTGGCTCCTGGCTTCGGAATGGCTCAGCTCCAGCCATTGAGCTCACTTGGGGTGTGAACCATCGGACAGAAAATCTTCCTCTCTGTCTCTCCTCTGTGTATATCTGACTTTGTAATAAAAATAAATAAATCTTTAAGAAAAAATAAATCTACCTTGCATCTGAAGGCATGGAGGGAGAGGCAGACGCACGACTGTCTCATGTGGTGGTTTGTTTTCAGGTGTGCACATCAGGTGGGGCTGAGCAGGCCACGGCCCGAGACAGGGAGCTGAAGTCTCGGCCCCGCTCTCGGGGTGGATCACAGGAGACTGAACGGAAGTGGCAGCTGGGCCGCTCATGGCGTCCATACAGGATGCCGGTGCTGCAGGTGGAGACTTAGTCCAGTATGCCATGACGCTATCTGAAACTGTGCCAACACTGAGGGCTTGGGAGTGTGGGAGAGGCGTGCACTTACATAACTCTCATGGGAGCTGTGTGAGGGAGGGCAGCCTTCCCAGATCAAGGCCACACGCAGTGCCTCCCACGGCAGTGACGCAGAGGCTCGGGGAACAGTTGTCGGCATGCTCTCACTTGGCGTTGCGCATGTAGAGCGAGGACACGGGCCTGTTGGAAGTGAGGAAAGGTGCTTCTGTGGTGGGCGCCTTGTTCTTGCCTTGCCCTCTGGCTGGTTGGTGAAACTTGTGTCCCTGCTTCCGAAGTTCCCCCTGAAGGTGCTGGCCGCTGATCCTGTAACTTGAGTTCATTTTTAATCTCTACAGCTGTGTTTGCGTGGTAATGATTTGGTGAGACGCGAGGACAGGTGCCTGGGGTGGTCCCCTCCTGCGCATGCCTGGTGGCTCTGTCTGCTCTGTTCTCTCCTGGGAAGCTCCGCCTTTTCTGCTGGTGGGACAGTGCCGTGGGTGCAGGAGGCACCCGTGCCCGCTCACACAGCTCTCGCTGTCTCACTGTTTTGGTAGATTGTATGTTTCTCAGTGCTTTGACGTGTCCATTTGTTATTCTATGTTATTGCAACTTGGCATCACATAATTGTTCCTGATAATCCCTTTATGGTCCTTTTTAAAACCTTTATTGAGAGGGAGGGAGAGAAGGGGTCGCAAAAGGGGACAGAGGACATTCCTGTCTGCTGCTTTCTTTCCCAAAGGCCTACAGCATCATTTTTTCCCTCTGAAATATATATTTTTTAGTTATTCTGAAATTATGTAGTGGATTATTGTGTATTCTAACCTTTGCGTGAGAATAAAAATTTAAATCACAAACATTAAATAATATGTTAGAAATCTTTTTGCTTTATTTTTTTCCTAAAGATTTGTTTATTTTTATTACAAAGTCAGATATACAGAGAGGAAGATCTTCCATTCAATGGTTCACTCCCCAAGTGAGCACAATGGCTGGTGCTGTGCTGATCCAAAGCCAGGAGCTCTTCCAGGTCTCCCACGTGGGTGCAGGGTCCCAAGGCTTTGGGCCATCCTCCACTGCTTTCCCAGGCCACAAGCAGGGAGCTGGATGGGAAGTGGAGCTGCCGGGATTAGAACCAGTGACCGTATGGGATCCTGGCGCGTGCAAGGCGAGGACTTTAACAGCTAGGCCACCGTGCTGGGCCCTGCTTTATTTATTTTTATTGGAAAGTCAGACTTACAGAAAGAAGGAGAGACAGAAAGAAACATCTTCCATCCACTGGTTCATTCTCCAAGTGGCCACGAAGGCTGGAGCTGAGCCAATCCACAGCCAGGAGCCAGGATCCTCTTCTGAGTCTCCCATGTGGATGCAGGGTCCCAAGGGTTTGGGCCGTCTCCCACTGCTTTCCCAGACCATAAGCAGGGAAAGTGGAGCAGCTGGGATACAAACCAGTGCCCATATGGGATCCCGGTGCATTCAAGGAAAGTACTTTCGCCACTATGCTATCGTGCCAGGCCCAGGAAATTTTTTAAAGATACAGCAAATTTTTTGCTTTCATTGAAAATACTGGTATCATAACTAGAATTTATTTCATTATTTTTGAAGAGTTTGGACTTCCCCTTTGTGATCCAGTTGTTTGGTTTTGATGTGATTTTTCCTTTAGTGGGCCTCTAGTTAGCGTGGAGCGGCTCCGGGCTGGGGCTGTGAGGGTGAGATGGAAATCAGTTTTCCCTCCTGCGTCTTGTCTGCCGCTTGGGGGTGGGAGAGACCTCTTTTGAGGAGGAGGAGGAGGAGGAGTATTTATTTCTGCATTTTATTGGAAAGTCAGAGTTGCATAGAGAGAAAGAGACAAGAAAGAGGTCTTCCGGCCCTTGGTTCACTTCCCAAATAGCTGTGAAGGCTGGAGTTGGACTTGTCCGAAGCCAGGAGCCAGGAGCTTCCTTCAGGTCTCTGACGTTGCTGCAGGGGACTGGGGACTTGGACCAGCCTTCTCTGTTTTCCCAGGTGCATTCTCAGGGAGTTAGATGGGAAGTGGAGCAAGCAGGATTTGAACTGGTGCCCCTGTGGGATGCCAGCTTTGCAGCCAGAGGCTTAGAGTGCTGCACCACTTGGCTAACACTAGTGCTTGCTTCCTCGCTGGTGGTGCCAGGTGTTCCCATAGGCTGTTCACCTGGATCCAAGTGCAGTTCTTAACAAATGTCCTTGAAAATTATTAAACACCTAGTGAAGTTACTATTTTCCTTTATATGTCAACTGTTGGTTTCTCCTAGTTTCATGAAAATTTTGACACAGTGAATTGAACAGGGATCATGTTATGTCGGGTATGAAATGGAGTGTCAAATCCCCTTCTGACATACCCGTGTTCCTGTTCTCAGAGCACACTGTTCCTGCATACACCCCCCACGGGAGTCGTGGCTTCAGTACTCTGTGTCTCAGTCAAACTTTGCACTCTTTTTGCAGGACATGTTCTTCAGATACACATGGAATAACTTCCTGCACACGCAAGTGGAAATTTGTGTTGCACTAATTCTCGCGAGCCCTTTGGAGAATGCAGACAGTGGCACAATGGCTGATCAGGACCCTGCTGGCGACAACTTGTTGTTGAAGCACGTAAGCTTTTCCAGTCCGGTTCTCGGTGCCTTGGTGTCCTGGGTATAGTGCTTCTCTCCTCGGGATCAATTCTGAACAGATGCCCGTTAAATGACAACACCTCTACAGCAAAAATTCAAGGGGCTGTGTGTTTGTAAAGTGCATAGGTTTGGAGTAAAAGAAGCATTGAAGGTTAAATCCTACAGAATGATTGTGGCAGTTACCTGGCATCCCCAAGTGTAGTTGTTGGTGTGTGAGCATCTGGAGAAGTGAGTTGTGTGCAGGGAATCTCTCAAGGCCGCCGGCAAGGTGCTCTGGGCTGGTCCCTGGCGGTAGGAGGTGCACAGAGCCGGTCACGGAGCTGGGGAGAAGGAGGGATGTCAGGGACTGCTTTGGATTCTAAGTTACATTTTTGCAATGGTGAAATGCTCTTTATTCTGTTTTGATTTGGATCAGAGCGAGTTCTTGCAGCTGAGACGCCCTGCTGGGTCGGCTGCGCCCTGCCGCGGGGCCAGCACCGTCCTTGGAGACAGGTGCACTGCGGCGCTGGCAGGAGCGGCCAGTGTTGCCGGCGCTGCATCCTTGCCTCCACCTGCTGCCGACACATCCCACTGACCTCTTGATGCCGCTTGTTTCCTTTCAGAGTTGCACATTTTGATGTTTGCATAAATCGTAACGGTAATATTCTTTTTCATTCAGCTTTTTCAAAAATGTCAATTGATAGAACGAATACTTGAAGCCTGGGAAATGAATGAGAAGAAACAGTAAGTAAATTGATTTTCTGAAAGGAGTTCAGTTTCTTAGAATATGAATTGTGTCCTCCTGCCCATCTCAGGAAAATGAACATGTTTTTGTTGAAACAGATGCTTTTCTGCTAGCTTGTTGTTAGCGCTTGCCATCTCCCTCTGGCAGTCACGGATCCGAGAGGACCCTTCCCTGCTGTGCCGCCTCTGATGCTTCCTGGCTGTGGGTTACGGGCATCTTTGCAAGAGGGTCCCGGAGGCAAACCAAGGTGCCCATGCAGTCCCCCCCTGTGATGGTGCACCCACCTGTCTGCCCCATCTCCGACCAGCGTGGGAAGAATAGTCGCTTTACACGTGGAACTCAGTAGGGCATGGGTGAATTTTTTCCTTTTAGAAAATCTGCAGTAGCCGACTGGGAAGGGTGTGTGAGGTGCCTGACTGCTGCTGAAAGCTGCGCTGCGTGGCCCAGCTCGGCAGTGCTGATGTACGCCACGGCGTCCCTGTGATGACACGCATGCCACCCTGCGGACTTCCGGCTGTGGCGCAGGTGTCCCTCCTGTGGCGGGTTGACTGCAGGAGCGGTCAGGTCGTCAGTGTGGGGGCCGCAGGCCTAGCCGATGCTAGCAGTGGCCCGGATGGTGGACACGCCCCCTGCTCTCAAGCCACGCTGCCTCAGTGCCCTGAGAGGCGCTGCTTCCCCCGGAGGTCTCTCGGTTCCATGTCTTCCTCCAGATTAGCCTTGGGCCCCCAGGAGCCCGTGGCACCCATGGCAGCTGTCAGCTTTGCTTGGGGAGATTGAATCTTTTTGGCTTAATATACACTGCTCTGGTTTTGATGGGACTCCGTGGGGCACACTGGCATCAAGTTTGTGGGTTGCAGGGAAGTTGATTTTGGTACACTTCAGCTGCTTGCTTCCAAACACAGCACATGTGAGGTGCAGCCAGCCTCTCTGGCTGTGTGTCTGACCTTGTCTGAGTCCCTTGGTGTACTCTCCTGCCTCATCCTGTCCGCCTCCTCCTGTGGCTAGCAGTGGCCCACGTGTTGTCTCTTCTCGCACTGAGCTCCAAGTGCGGAAAGGAGCTGGCCCGCATTGAGAAGACCCCCCAGTGAGAGGACCCCCAGTGAGCTCTTTTTCCTGCACTGGAGACCCAGAGGCGGTGCAGGAGCCCGGCACCTGAGCTTGGCGGGCCCGTGTCTGTGCAGTGGCCCTCCAGCGTGTCAGGCTCTCCTGAGGAGCTAGGGGAGGAGCCTGGGAGCCAAGGGTCACCACCTCTCTGAGGTGATCTGACAGACTGTATGTTCCAGACAAGTGCTCAAGCATTGTGAGAAGTTTTTTTTTTTTCTCCTTTCAAGCAAAAATCTTCTCCATTTGTTCCCTGTTGTCAGCTGTTTCTTGGTATTTGAGGTCTTAACCCTCTGTAAATGGACACAGCCCGTGCCTGGGTTTGAAGGATGTATGTCTGTGCAAAGATGGGTTGTGACTGGGAAGTGGAGGCTCACGTGGGGAGAGAAGGGCGGGCTGTCGTTGGACCTGTTTCACAGTGAGTGTGTGGACAAGTTAAAGTTCACTGCCTCTCATTTTGACCTAGTCCTTCAAATCACCCTGTCTTAACTTGAGAAAGACCACTGGTAGACATTTATTTCTTTTAATTGGTAGGACATCCTGTAGGACAGTGAGCCAACGGAATGGGAGACAGGCCTTGCGCCTCTTGGCTCACTCCCCGCGTGCAGTCAGCACGAGCGATTCGGCCAGACTAAAGCCAGGGAGCAGGATGCCAACCTGGGATTCCTGCGTGGACGGCAGGGACCCAGCCACTTGAGCCAGCTTAGGTCCGAACCTGGAGCTGGCATTAAACCCAGGCACTCTGCTGTGGGAATCAGGTGTCTCACCCGGAGTCAATGGATTCTCACCTGTGTTCCCTCCAATCTGATGAAAGCCTGAAAGCAGTTTTACCAAAGAAAGATACAAAGGAAAGCTGCATTAAAGTGAGCTGTCCATGATGAGCGCTGGCTTTGTGTGCTGTCAGCAACAGTGCTGCTTGGTGGCATATACAGCACCCCTGTTCTGCTGGGTTAGACTGGCACGCAGGCCCTGCTGGGCTCTGACACACTCCCTTCTGTGGTCTGCACAGCCATCTTAAGCGCTCCTGGCGTTAGAATTCTTCCTGAAAGACCCCGTGTGTACCAGGTGTTCTGTGGCTGCCTGCTCTCAGGAATCTCAACCTTCTTTTTGCCTTCCCTGCCAGGGCAGAGGGTGGAAGACGACATGGTTACATGGGCCACCTCACGAGGATTGCCAACTGTGTTGTGCACAGCACGGATAAGGGGCCCAACAGCGCGCTGGTGCAGCGGCTCATCCAGGGTGAGTAGGTCAGACGCAGTGTCCATGTTCTGGGATCAGAGAAAGGATTTAAGAATAAAATGGAATTACAGCGTTTCCAGTAGATTCTTGTGGACTTTCTTCATAGACTTTGCAACTCATGGAGCGATTTGAATGAGCTTCTTGAGATTGTTGGGACGGTGTGGCTCTTGACCAAGTCTGTTTCTCCCTGCCTGAGCCTCGGCCAGCGAGCCTGCCCCGCTGGGGAGTGGCTAGCAGTCACCCGCAGGCAGCGCTGGGCTGGGGTGCCTCTTGTTTCCGTTACCTTCCCAGTTCCTCTGTACAGCCTGGGCACTGAATTTCTCTGTCTGGGGGTCGAGGCCTTTGTCAGCCTTTTCTCTGTCTTCTTGTCACTGCCACTAGGGGGTTGGTCTGTTCCTGCTCTGGCCTTAGGGCCCAGCCGGCCCAAGGATGCTTGGAAGACACTGCGGGGGTGTGGGGCAGCAGAGGGCCGTCCATCTCATCCACCCCTGGGCTCCACGCGCTCAGGCTTCTCTCCCAGTGGGGCGGCCAGGCCCGAGGCTTCGCTGACTGAGGAGGCGCCCGTCCTGCACTGCGGCGTCTGCGCAGAGTGAGCTGGCTCCTGCCCATTCCCAGCTGTCCTCTCTCACTCTGGAGGCTGTCCTCAGAGGATTGGGTGGTGACCAAAGGCTAGGGCCTGCCTGCTTGTCACAGTTGGTCTCTGTCCTTGCAGTCGGAAGGGACCATGTGATGCAGTCACATTTTTCACATCAGTCTTGTGGAAGTCACTTGGCAGGTGGTACTGTGTGTACTACATATGAGTGCAAGCAAGTGTGTGTAATCAGATTGCCAGATGACAACTCTAGTCTTATAGGGCCTTCAAAATTACCCCCGTGGTTTGGTTTTACCAGAAAAGTAGCTGCATTTCTTGTTCTGTAGAAGGTAGACTTCCACTTACCCATATCCATCTGTGTGTTGGTCCATGGTGCAAGCATTTAGGAGATGTCATTTCAAAGCAATTAACAAAACAAACAGGATGCTCTGCTTCCATCCTCATCCCCACACTCCTTGACCTTCTGTGTCTCTCAGAAGAGGTGGTTGGAAACATTTTCCACCTGCAAGTTCTGCCAAGGCACTTTTATAAGCTTGGTAGGGCCCTTGGCTGGCTGGAGCCTGGCTTGTTGGGGGAGCCAGGATGGGGAGAGGTGGGCTGGGGTCCTGGGTCCTGGAAGTCTGTGGGGTTTGGTTGGGGAGGGTTTCTAACTGCCTTCCTCTAAGCACGGGGCTGACTGCCCGAGCTCCTCAACTGCTAGGGAGTGCTCGCCACTGACGGACCAGGTGGGTAGGCCCCTCTTGTTCCCGCTGCCTTCAATGATTTTGTCTGTGTAAGGTCACTGTGGTGATAACGCTTTTTCCTTTTCTCACTGAAGATCTTCCTGATGAAGTCAGAGAGCGATGGGAGACCTTCTGCACGAGCTCCTTAGGAGAAACTAACAAGCGGAACACAGTAGATCTAGTAGGTTCTACAAGGTTACGTTCATGTTGTTTCAGTGCCCTTAGCCTGTGCCCGGTTACTCGACATAGTGCGAAGGGTCCAGTCGGCCCAGTGACTGCAGCCAAGGATGAGTTCGTGGCTGTTTCCCAGGGAGAGAGGTGGAGATTCACAATCTCTTGCTCCTTCTCTGGTCGTCTCCTGACACCTGCCTCGGGTGACGGAGCGCACTGCCATGCCGCCAGTTTCTGCTCACCACCATCCCTGGTGCTTGGTCCCATTGTCTTCCACGCCTGCTGAGCAGTCTGCAGCCTGCCCTTGTGTGCTGGAGTCCCAGGTCTCGCACCTCGGCTAGGGCCTAGGGCTCCGCATGTTCCTCTGGATGCTTTCCGTCATTGCTGACTGGGTAGCCCCTTATCCTAGAGAGCCCCCCAGGGATTTGTAGGGGACTTGGAGAGCCCAACATTGGAGGCTGGAACAAAATTGATACTTTTTGCCAGGGAATAATGGCATTGGTAATTTAAAAATATATGTAAATATATATGTATATTGGACTTTGGAATGTATTTTCTTAACACATTAAGTTTTAAGGTAAGTATGCCCTTGCTTTTGCTTGTGAAGATGGGGAGCGTTCCCTCTGCAGCACCCCCAGCAGGTTCTCGAGCCGCTGCCCTGACTGAGCAGTGCTGTTGCTCGTCACTCCTCTCTGGAGCTCCGCAGCTGTGGTCTGAGATCCAGTACACACCACACTTCAGTGGTGCAGAACCAAAGGACAGGCTCTGGCGGCTGTCACATGCCTGCGGGCGACCTGCCCTGCCTCCAGGCCCCGCCTCCTGCCGGACAGCCTAACTGGAGGGGGTGGGGTAACTTTTCCGATACTCATGACAGTTTGGGCTGATCGCTTTTTAAGGTGATAAAACAATAAACTCAGGAAACATACACAGTCGGGGGGACTAGCAAGTTGAGATAATTGCAGCAAGTGAGTTCTGTGGTTCACCGTTGGCCTTTGGGCCTTGGTCTGCGTGTAGAGAAGCTGGCCTTCTCCTTGGTAACCCGGGATCACCAGCAGGGCCCAATCCGTCCTGGTGTTACCCAGGTGGAGCTAGCTCTGGGGTTTCTCGGCACGTGACTAGCCTAGCTTCAGCTGTGTCTGTGCGGGACACTAGGCGGTGTTTGGTTGCGTGCAGCTGTGCCCCCCACGCTGCCAGGTCAGGCCGTTCACAAGTTCCCTGCGGACTCTGTGCTAAGAATCCCCTTCAGGGAGCTTTTTGTGTGTTTTAATAAAGGAATCTTTTCAGAGTATTAGTTCTGATTTTCATTGGAAAATGTCTTTTAAAATTATCTGTTGACTTCAAAGGTAAAGCCAGAAATGTCCAGTTGAACTTACCATGCTTTTTGAAAAGAGCCCCCTGCCCTCACTGGTGCCAGCAGAGTCCCCTGTGAGCAGGTGACAGTGCAGTGCGCTGTCCCCGCGCATGCTGCTGGACACTTGGCCATGGGTTGGGGAGGGATGTGCACCCCACTGCAGGTACGTCACACCTGCGAGGAGAACTCCTCATGAGCCCTGGCTACCCCTCCAAGTGAGGCTGTCCCTCCGGGACTACAGGGATGTCCAGGGGCAGCTGGGGGCCGCTTTACAGAGCCTTCTTGCATGGCGACCCTCCTACAAGCCGCCCTCTGTGTCCACAGTCCCTGAGACGTTTGGGTTGATCTCTGCGCCCTTCCCCGTAGCCTCGGAGTTTGTTCAGAATTAGCTCCCCGTGGCCTTGTGGCCCTGCTGCAGGGGCTTTGTGCTGTGGCCGCCTGTGCATCCCTTGTCGGCCACTGTGGGCATCTCTGCTGCGTCCGCAGGCACTTCGTTGTCAGCCGTGTCCAGGGCTCCTGCGCTGTCAGGAGTATCCATTTAAAACAGCTTGATCAATTCAGGGAGCCTTGCTTGCAGAAGTGGAACCCAGAGTTCCCGCACGTGACTTGTGCACAGTCCAAGTGAGAACTCATTTCTAGGAATGCTGGTCCAGTGCAGGCTCCTGTCCCCAGCCAGCCTAGGGCAGAGAGGTGTGGTCAGTCAGGCGGCTGTACTGTTCAGTGGGCCCTCACAGCTACCAGGACTCACTCTGGCTTCTTCAGGAGCCTGGAGTCGGGCACCTCGGGCTTGATTCAGTGTCCCACTGTATCGCCTGGGCTGGGTCTCCTAGCTCGGCACTGAATCATGTATGTGCCCTGCATCTGGCACACCTTGTCAGCCCCACACGCCTGTTGCTTCTCGTGGGACGTCTTCATTAAGCTCCTCTGAGGCATTGGAAGTATTTCTTTTGTTTGTTTGTGTCATTCCAAAATTTGTACGCTGGCTTTATATGTTGCCTGCTTTTATGTTGAGAGTCTGTTATGGATAAAGTTTGGTTTTCATTAGCTATGAAGTCCTTTGTGGTGACTAAGCCCTCTATGTTCCGAATCCAAGAAGGATAGGCAGGTGACCCTGGCTGAGTGCTGGGAAGGACTTTGCGCTAACTGCACGTGGGAGTTGGTGTCGTCCATGGCCTCCCTCCTCACCGAGGAGGGTTTCTCCTCCGAAGCCCAGAGGTGGTTGGGGAGGTTGTGTGGAGCAACACCAGTGTGCAGGTGCCATGTACCTGGAGAGTCAGCAGGTTGCCATGGGCTGAGATGGGGTGATTGTCACCCCCCAGTCCTGCAGATGCTGGGGACAGCCCTGGCAGCACACTGTGAACTGTGGCTTGCTGTGTAATAGTTCACAGTTTTTGTGACTGCTCATCAGCCACAGTGAGTGTAATAAGTTTGCTTACTCCTCTAACAACACTTAATAAAGCTGATGTCTTATTAAGGAATATGGAAAGTATCATCTCAGAACTTTTGTTGCTGTTCCAAGTGTACTTAGCATATGTCTAGCTTGGCAAGAGTACAGTTAAGGAAGCATTGGTTAACTTGTTGCCATCTTTGTTTTCGTTTAGTGGCTTGTTTAGTACACACTGCTTCTCTAAGTGTCTGGGTGGCTGCTGGCTGCCAGACGCTGAGGCTGTCGTAGAAGCAAGACTTTTAAAGTCCCCGCTTCGTCAGAGATCTGTAAGCAGACAAATAAAAAAAAAAAAAGCAAAATGCACACCCATGTGTCTGAGAAGATGCGTTGTGTGGTTGGCAGGTGGTTAGGGAGTGTTCTGGACCAAGGAAACCCCCCCGAGAAGCCAATACTTGTGGGGGCTTGTTAGGGAGGCTGACAGGTGCTCCCCTGCCCTGCGCATGTGTGAACGGGGAGTGTCTCTAGGGAGGTAATGGGAAAATGATCCCCAGGGAGCACCGGGCTTTGTTCTTTCATTTAAGCAAGATGAGAAACCAAAGATTGATAGATTTTATTTGAAAGACAAAGTTGCACAGAATTCTCCCATCTGCTCATTGATTTCCCCAAATATCTATAATGTCCAGAGCAGAAACAGTTTGAAACCAGGAGCTTCTTTCGCTTCTCCCGTATAGGTTCAAGGGCCTAAGCAACTGGACCTTCTCCCACTGCTTTCCCAGGGGCATCATCAGGGAGATGGGTTGGAAGTGCAGCAGCCAGAACTGGTGCTCCTGTGGGATGCTGGCACTGCAGGTGGCTGCTGTCTGCTTCTGCCACAGCACTGGCCTTTGGGAAACATCCTTAGAAGGTCACTGTAGTGAAGTGGGTCACATGGCTCGTTGCATCTGAGCAGGGGCTGGTTATGCAGAGAAAGCACAGTGCTGAGCGTTGTGTACGCCCCACCTGCTGCAGTAGAGGCCCCGGGCCCAGGGCAGGCCTCAGCACCAGGTTACCGACCTCAGCCTGGGGTCGCGCCGCAGACACACGCCTTCCATTAGCGGAAGTGAAGGTGTCTGCACTGTGTTCCTGACAGTAACTTAGACACACACTGGTTCCAGCCTCCTGGTCCTACATGGAGGGGTCAGTGTCTGGCACGCAGCAGCCAGGTTCACGGAAGTTAGTTTTCTTCTCACACTTCATTAATGAACTGGCAGAATCTTTTGTAGGAAGGAGTGAGAGCGTGCTTCCCCAGCTTGGCTTTGGACTGGCTGCTATTTTTCTGCCCAGCCTCAGGGCCGCAGCGCCCACACGCTGGCTGGCCAGCCACCATGACTGCACGTCGGGGGCTCTCCTGCAGTGTGGCCAGCAGAGCTGCTCCTCACGCAGTGTCGGGCCCGCCGCTTCCCCGGCTGCGCAGTCTCTTGTTTCACCAAGCCAGATTCACAAGCAGGATTCAGGTGCCTTGTCTGGAAGCAGTAGGGTTGTTAGAGCCCCACCGTGCTTGGGTTAGTGTCTTTACTGAAACTGGCCGGACAGAGAGAAAAAAGGTGAGTCTTAGTGGACAGTGATGAGTTACGCATTCCAAAGTCCATCCCCCCAGTAGACAGAGCTCAGCATTGCACTTTGAGCTGCTCGAACCAGTACGAGGCAATTTTCACAGAGCAGCCCAGGCCCATGCTGCCACCCCCAGCCATGTGCACGGCCTCAAGAGCTGGCAGGTAGCACCTGCTCCTGTCGCATCTTCCCCCAAGGACGGCCAGTGTTCTCTGTCCCGAACGCTGCTGCAGACAAGCAGGACGGATGAGAGCGCACAGCCCTCACAGGTCCGGTTCTCGTGCCTGGCCTGGCCAGCTGTTCCCGCCTGTGTTTGGTAGATCAGAGTTTCTGTTGTTAGTGTTGTATTTAATCATTTGTTTATCTTAATTATTGTTAATCTATTCTCCCCTAATAATTGTGACATTTATGAATTAATAAACATCACTTAACCATGAATTGATGAGCAGTTCATGTTTGTGTTTTTGCTTAACTGCCGAAAGTCGGTTGTAAGTTCTGAGCAGGTGGATCGGGGTCAGGAAGTGTTGGCTCACCCTATGTTTAGTGTTCAGGGCCAGGAAATGTTAAAGTGACTGTGTATCTGGAGCCCTGACATGCAGTATCTGCTGGTGGCCCCGGTCACAGCTCAGCCCCCAGGTCTGGCACGTGTGAACATCCTGAGGTAACATTCGCGCCGTTGCTTCTGCCTGCCCCCTTAAACATGTCCTGGAGTTCCTTACCTGGACTCGGGTAGATGGAGCAGTCTGTTGTGGTGCTGCTAGGCTGTGGCAGTGCAGTAACTGGCCCCGGGCGCAGCGGACGGGGTGCCGCCCAGGACGTGAGCCCTGGCGTCTGGGGACGATTTGACGATGTGACTGTATTTACTTTTGGTGGTTTTGTTTTGTTTTGTTTTGTTTTGTATTGTTTTTCTGTTACACATTGAGAGAAAAGATAAATGTGAATTTTTTTCCGTAAAAATGCTGATACATATGTCCAAACCTTCTCTTTGTTAAAGAGTTTTCTACATTTTTATACATATAGGTTACAACCTGCCATATTCATTCATCCAGTGATGATGAAATTGACTTTAAAGACACGGGTTTCTCACAGGATTCCTCTTTGCAGCAAGTGAGTCATGCCTCAAGCTTTGCTTTATCTGTTTATTTCCAACGCTTCGCGGAGTCAAATCAGAGTCAGGTGGTGTGCGGAGTGGGCCTTGGGCTCATCTCTTAGTGCAGGATAGAGGGCGGGGGGCGTGCGGGCAGGGTTCTGTGGAGACTGGGGGGGAACGGGTGGCCCCTATAGCCGTGACAAGTGCAGGGAGTCCCCTGGAGCCTCCCACACAGCAGGCGTGTCTCCCGTTAGGTGGGTTTTTGCATGAAGATCTGTGGGTAATAATAGAATAAAAGTATCCCTGAACCAATGGCTTACACCAATAAACCAGGGCAATTCTGGTTTAGTGATTTCCAAACTGGGAGTGGAAGTAATTCGTTGCTACTCCTGCCCACAAATTCTCTCCACTCAGCATCAGCTTATTATCTTGGTGGTAGTCAAAGAATGCAAATACCATGATTTATCATTCATTGCTGACTCCTAGAGAAGTGACAGGTGTCTGCTCGGTGTCAAGTTTGTTGCAGGTTACTGGCTAGTCCTGTGGAGAAGTTGGTGCCACGGTCTTGCACCTGCTAGAATGCATGGAGAGCCCTCCCCAGCCAGCCCTGGCTTGGGACTGCGTGCCTGTCACACAGCAGGCTAGTCTAGCCAAGGATTGGCTTGGATTTGATGCTGTGGCACTGGAGCATTCAGCTTTTCCTCGTCAGCCTGAGGTTGGCTATTGACTTTTGACCCTGCTGCTGCTTGATGGAAGCCAGTCCCCTGCAGGCAGGGGACTGTTGAGCCACACCTAGCAGCCTTCTGCCCTGTGCCTTGGCTGGCTGTTGGGCAGCCCTGGCACTGTCAGCCCTGTGTGCCAGCCTCTTCTGCCCCAGAGCTCCTGGGGCTGCAGGAGTCCTCGTTGCTCTGCCCCTAGAATGAAGCACGATGGTGCTTCATGCAAACTGTCAGAGTGATTTGAAGTTAAGCTTCAGGAGTGAGAAAGCTCTCGGCGTCTGCTGAGTGTGCGGGTGGCCTGAGAGCCTCAAACCACTGATCCTGGGCACCAGGTGGATTCCTCCTCTTCTGTCCCCTGCTTCCAGAACCCTCAGTGTTCTGGAGAGTTCTGCGTTCTTTGGATCCCTTTGGCTGCACGCTGGATGTGCATCTAGAGGCAGGCCCTGTCCACCCTGGACGCTGACACAGCTTTACCAGGTGCCCAGTGCTGGCAGTTTTTACCCACTTAATATAGACCTCTGCCAGCAGGAAGGACTGTTTTTTTGATTGAAAGCTTCCAGTGAACATTTCCTGGGTGCTTAAACTGTAACCAGTGTGGAGTCATTTTGAAGAAGAAAATAACAGCCTGTTGAAAAAATGGAGTGTAGGAACCGTTGAGGAGTTCGCTTCTAGTCTCCATAAAAATCAGAATATCACTTTGCAGCTCTCAGCTTCTTCAGGTTCTTGAAGTTGGGCCTCAGGTTGATGCCGTCCCCCTAAGTGTAGGCATGTGGCCAGATGGTTTGACAAACATGAGCTCACCCTAGCATGGCGGGGCTGTCTGTGGTGGCCAGTGTCCAGGCCTTGCCAGCCTGCTTCTGCCCAGCAGAGACTAGGAGGAGTGAGTTCTCTGTGCAGGCTGTAACTGGGCAGCCAGGCCTCCGACAGCCTGCAGAGCTCTGGCCTGATCTGCCCCGCCCAACACCCCTTCTTTTGTGGGGCCGTCCAGGTGGCTTGCACGCTGAGGCTGGCTTGTGGTAAGTGGGTATGGGCTGCCTGCTTGCTGGGACACATGCTCCCTGACCGCTCGGGACACGGTGCTGGGCAGTGCCCTTGCTCGCTGTTTGTTTGTTTGTTTTTATTACATAGTCAGATACATAGAGAGGAAGGACAGTGCACTTTCAAGAGTGGCCACAGGCATGCCATGTTCTCCAGGTTCAGAGGCCTCCATGTTGGAGGCACTTCCTGTATTCTGGTTCCAGGCATACAGGACAATGTTGACCCTGTGCCCTCTGACCTGTGGAAAGACCAGGTTGGTTTTGTTTTTTTTGTTTTTGGGGTTTTTTCTTATGTTTGTTTGTTTGTTTTAAGATTTATTTTTATTGGAAAGTCATATTTAGAGAAAAGAGGAGACAGAGGAAGATCTTCCATCCGCTGGTTCTCTCCCCAAGTGGCCACAACAGCCAGAGCTGAGCCAGTCCGAAGCCAGGAGCCAGGAACCTCTTCCGGGTCTCCCACACAGGTGCAGGGTCCCAAGGCTCCGGGCCGTCCTCGACTGCTTTCCCAGGCCACAAGCAGGGAGCTGGACGGGAAGTGGAACAGCTGGGACACAAACTGGCGCCTCGTATGGGATTCCAGTGTGTGCAAGACGAGGGTTTAGCCACTGGAATACCGTATGTGCCAGGCCCCCGAAAGACCAGCTTTTAACATGAAGTTATTTGCTATTTTATGTTGTCCAAGAAGCCATAAAACACTGGGGCCTCGAGGACCACAGCGTGTCCCTTTTATTTTTCCCCTGTGTAGGATCACAGCGAAGCCACTTGTGTTGCTGATTTGGGTGTCTTGCCCCTGGGTGGGTGACCAGACAGAATGAACAGCCGTGTCTGTCTGTACATGTGTATCTGTGTTTATGGTCTGCTTTGAATTGTTACAACACTGTTGGGAATTTCTTCCCTTTTATGTCTGCCCTTAAAAAATCATAATGTGATTATTGGAGATTAAAAATTTTTTGAAGAGAAAGTAAGAATCAAAATAGTTAAGCACCTTTTTCCTGGTGCAGCCACATTTCTGATGTGCCCGTGGATCAGGGCCCTGTGCGTGCCCCGCTGGCACCTACTCTGCTGCGTGACTTGTTGGCTCTTCACACATACCTTGAGGACCAAGCACACATTTTCCAGGAGTGTGGTTTTTCTGTTTTTGTTTTGTTTTGTTTTTCTTTCAACATCCCAGCCACAGTGCAGCTTCCCAGAACCTGGGCCTATACCTCTGCTCTGGGCCAGTGCCCCCACAGCACGACCGTGCTGGTGCCCTGTGCCAGGGTTGCCGTGTGCAGGTGCAGCGGGGCTCGCCCCATGCCTCCCGAGGCTCCTTAGGGGGTCTCTGGGCAGGAGAGCATTAGCTCAAAGGGAGAAGGGGAGAGGAGCCGTCTTGCATGAGGCCAGTGAGCTTTGAGTTCTCTGTCCAGCCATGCTGCATGTAGCATTCTCCAGATTCAGCAGAGATACCTTCCAAAGCCAAATATAAGGGTTGTTTTGTAATGTTCTGTGATTTGGATTATCCATGCCATGATTCCCTGCTGCCAGCGTGAGTCAGGGGAGTAGAGCCATTCCCGCCACTGCCGGCCACAGAATCTGCATGCTGTGGTCAGCCGTGTGCCAGGGGTAGCTGGTTTAACTCGGGCGAAGCTACCTTCCTTCCAGCAGGTGGCTGCAGGAGAGAAGTTTCAGGCTCAGACAGCACCTGCCACTCCCACCGCCCCCGGGTCTGTGTTGATTGTGGGCAGGGTGAGGCGGCCCAGGGTTGTCTTCGTGCTCCTTATTGTCCAGTGAGGTGTGAGAAAGAACTTGCAGGTTTCATTTGCTTTCTCAGACCTGTTTTAGAATATGCACATTTTCATGGAGCTGATGAAAACGCTCCTGTGTGTCCGCCTGTGGTGTCCCGGGTGCCGGTCGGCCCGGAGCTGCTCTGGGGGTTCAGTTGAGTAGGAAACTTGGCGCCCTGCTGTAGGGGAAGAAGGTTACCCCTGCTTTCGCCTCATGCTCTCGGCAGCTTCTGGACTGCGCGTGTGTTTTAGAAGAGGCAGTGTCTGTATGGTCACGGTTGTGTTATTTTTCCTCTGTTGCTATTTCTCTGTGGATTCGGGAGGGTGGGAGGTGGGGGTGGGAGTGGCAAGGAAGGGAGGGCAGGTGGTTACCACTTGTGGGGTCTGGAGGTGACGGACTCTCACGTGACCCTGGGCCACCTCTTTAAACGAGGCTTAGCCCAAGCCTCTTTGTAAAGAGAATCGCCAGCCAAGGGCAGCACGGTCACTCACTGTTTCTTGTAGGCATGTCTGCATTTGAGTGATTTGTCGGCCAAATTTCAAACATTTCCTGCTTCCGTAAATTGTGTCTGAAAGTATTGTTTTATAAGCACACCAACTTTTACAGCCCTCTGGCTAGATAAATAAGATGGCTTGTGAAAGACAAACGGGCAGATAGTATGTGGAATGTCATTAGAGTCATTGTATCACTGTCACTGGCCCTGGGGTGCCAGGCCTTTTCTGATTATCAGATGCAACAAATGACGTCCAATTTTATTGACCAGTTCGGCTTCAACGATGAGAAGTTTGCAGATCAAGATGACATTGGCAAGTGAGTATTCCTCCTCTTCCCAAACTGTGTCGAATGTACCTGCTCTGTATGAGACTTGGGACTCTGGCACTTCAGGAATTGGGAGGAAGCCCCTTCCCCCGCCCTGAGGTAGATCTTTCTTCCCTGGGATTGGCTGGTTGGGTTATGCTGAGCTGGGGAGCCTGCATGTGGGGCCTGACCGCCTTGCAAGAGACTGGTCCTTCCCCAGCCTTCCCTAGGCACTCTGCCATCCACCTCCTGCCTCTGACAGGATCTGACCCCATCCTGCCCAGCTGCTCGATGGCAAACTGACAGTGGGCATTGCTTGGGCAGCTGGCCAGGGCCGGGTCAGCAGGAGTCACTCTGCCCCGGTGGGGGGTTCTAGATGACCCCTGAGACATGGTTCTTTCCGAATGTCACAGGCAGGATGAGCGGACATGGGTGTCACTGCCTGTGGGGGTGAAGGAGGGACTGAGGCAGCCAACGTTTCAGGATTGGAGAACTAGTCTTAGAAAAGACTTGTGACGATGCTCGTGAGCGCCCCGTGTCTTGTGGAGCCTTGGAAGCCATATCTTGTCCATCGTTTGTGGGACTATGACCAGTGAAGGCTTTTATGGCACGGAGAAGCTGTCCCAGTTCATGGGACACTGCCTGGCCCAGAGTGTACCTGCTGCTCCATGGGACAGCCCACTCTCAGCAGCAGGGAGGACTGTCTGCTGCCCTCCAGGGAGAACAGAGCATGCCAGAAGGCGTCTGCCCAGCGCAGGCCCTCACCTAGAGGCTATCCACTTGTGGGTGCTTGCTTGGGGCCACGTGTGTGTTTGTTGCTCGGAGTGCTGACTGATCGCGGCAAATCCTTGCAGGATTGGAACTGCCACAGCTAGCTCAGCATCCCTTTCGCAGCCTGGGCGTGCGCTTCCTGCGTGCTGCCTGGGCTGTGCTCGGCCTGCAGCTTAGGGTGTCAGGGCTGCATCCCGGCGAGAAACGCCAGGCCCAGGGCTTGGTGAGGCTTTTACATGGCTTTCCTATTTTCACTTGGTTGTTCTTTACAAATAACCTTTTTTCTGGATTCCATTAAAATGCTGACTAGGTTAAGATGCAGTCAAGGCACTGACATCCCACCACTCTCAGAGCTCCTGGGTTCCGTGCCTGGCTGTGGCCCTGGCGCCCTGGCAGGCAGGGGCAGCGGTTTCTGTTGATTGGGCTGAGTTCAGTTCCTGGCTGCTGGCGTGATCTTAGCCCAGGCCAAACCCCAGTGAGCCCGTAGGGTCCTCACTGAGCCTGTCCGAGTCCAGCCAGTTCCTGCACCCTGAGCGAGCTTCTTGGTGGCCATCCTTGGCGCAGGAAGTTGTGTCAGTTTCTGGTTAAGGGGTGGTCATGGTGGTGTAAGTATTTCCAATTGGATAATGTCATCCCTGCCGTTTCTGTGGGCCTCAAAGTCACTAACAATTCATAACCTGTATTCTATTTGTAGTGTTTCTTTCGATCGGGTGTCAGACATCAACTTTACCCTCAATACGAATGAAAGTGTAAGTATAGCTCTTTCCTGGCCAGAGGTGAGAAGTGGGATGTGTTGTTACAGCCACGAGTGCCTGCCGCGTGCACTGGCCCACTCTGTGTAGGATTCCCCCTCCCCCGCCTACTGGGGTGATGTCCGACTTGTAAAACCAGGGTCTCTGACTCCCGAGAGAAACGGGCCAACTGGGGCACAGCTCTGGCAAGGGTGCCTCTTGATCTCCCTGGAGTTGCTGACGGATCAGGCTGGAGGCTCCAGATTGGGGCTGCTGAGGGTGAGCACTGCTGGGCTGCTTCTCATTCGGGTGTGTCTGGTACTGGTCTCTAGGACACAGGCAGCCTGGGGTCCAGTGTGCGTTTCCAGGTGGCAGGGAGTCCACGCGAGGGTGCTCTGAGCCTGGCGGCCAGCTGCGAGCAGTTTCACACAGAAGCTGCGGGAGAGGTTTACACTTCATGTGGGTGAAGGTGATGGGCACTGTTTTGGTTTAAAGCAAGTAGAAAAAATGCAGTTTGCACTGGTAACTTTTGGAAGAAAGTAACCTGACTTTGAACTTGCTTTTCTTGTTTTCGTTTAGGGAAATATTGCTCTGTTTGAAGCGTGTTGCAAGGAAAGGATACAGCAGTTTGACGATGGTGGCTCTGATGAAGAGGACATCTGGGAGGAGAAGCACATTGCCTTCACGCCAGAATCCCAAAGACGGTCCAGGTGAGTGCCCGTCGCCACTGCTGTGTGACTCTCTGGAGGGGGACATGGGTCATCACCAGGAAGGTGCTGTTGACCAAAGCGGGCCAGTTCTGGTTCGGAGGTGGGTCATTCAGTCTGCCGGTGTCCAGGCACCGTCATGACAGGTGTGGCTGGTGGCCTCTGCGTGGGTGGGGACACTCGTGCCCTCGGCAGCAGCAGCAGAGCTCTGGCTAGAGAGAGGAAGTTCTCCTGCCCCGAGGAGTGCTCATTGGTGGCCTTGAATGTGGTCTGTCCGGCCTTGGTTCTCAGTCACTGACCCCACACATCTGTGACCTTGCATGACCGCAGGTGCTCCTGCAGAGTCCGATCCCAGGATAGAGAGGAGCATCGCATGACAGGTGAACTTGATGTTTGCCTCCTTTGTCTGGAGTCAGTGTTGGCGTGTGGCCTCACACCCCAAGGGAGCTGCAGCTCCTGCCTGCCAGGGGTGCCCACCCTCGCCCTGGAGCTGATGGGGGTGTGCGGCAGGGTAGTCCTGCCCAGCTGCTTCCTCTCCTCCTACCCAGTGGTCCTTGTCATCACAAGATGGCTGCCCCCACTGCAAGGCGATTCAGTGGGAGGCGGGCGTCCCCAGGAGGAGGCCACGCCCCATCGCTCGTGAGCTCCACCACTTCCCAGAGCGGCCGTTGCCAATGATACGGGAGGCAGCCTGGCTCTGCGCCCACACACGATTGCAGCGTATAGCCCGTCCTGCACCAACAGCACAGCTGTAGGGCAGCGGAGACCACGTCCCAGGGACGGCCCTGCACACCTCGCACAGCGCAGGCAGTGGCGGTGATGGTTGAGCGGTCCTGCTTGTTTGCCAGGTCAGGACCTCAGCCGTCTGCCAAGCCTTCCTCATGCCCTTTCATAACGTGCCCTTCCTGTTCCCCACCATCTTTCTGTCCTTTACATATTCATGCGCACTTGTGCGCGTTACAAGCTTTTTGTCTGCTTGTCCTGAGCCGTCGGCAATGTCAGATGTAGCAGTAATTCTTGCTTTTTGTTGCTGAGTGGTATTCCGTTCAGTAAATTCACTACATGTGCCCACGCGTCTTCCTCCGAAGGATACTTGGTGCTGGGTTTGGGCCGTAATGTAGATTGAAAGTACACTGTCGTACCCACGAAGCTGACGGGAGGAGTGCCACACGCTGCTGAGCTGTGAAAGTGCTTTGTTGCTGCCATGCCCAGGTCTCTCAACCCCAGGTTCAGACTAGCAGGGTTTCTAAAGGCAAAGTCTGCAAACCAGGAAAGGCCCGGCAGGGCTGAGCTCAGGCAGAACTACCGCAGGGATGAAAAAGGTGCTTCGTAAGCTTTTGTTGCGGAGTGAGGTGGAGCTCACACTTGAACAGCCTAGCCAGGGGTTTGCACATGCTTGCCAAGCAGGGTACCAGTTTCTCACTGGGTGGGGGTACCTTCTCGCACACAGCTCAACATGGAGTCCCTCCTGTCGACTGATAAGCCAAGAAGTCAGTAGAACAAAGTTACTCTGCCAATAAAGGAAGCAAAATAATAAACTAAAAGGAAATCAGAACAAGAACACAGGGTACCTAAGGTAAACGGCAGGGTGATGGAGGTCATAGTGGTCTCGGGGAGCCGTGTAGCGTTGAATAGGTGAGCCAGGATGCCCTCGTGCAATGGCAGAGCTCGGACAGTGCTGTGGCTCCAACAGAAGAGCCACCACTGACCTCTTAGCGCAGTCCGCTCCACTTCCCACGCGGCCACCTGCTCGTGTGCCTGGGAAGGCAGCAGACAGTGGCCCAAGTCCCTGGGTCCCCGCCAGCCCTGGGGGAGACCTGGATGGAGCTCCTGGCTTCTGGCTCCAGCCCAGTGCAGAACTGGTGCCACAGGCATTTGGGTGAGGAGCAAGCAGCACAAGAGAAATCTGCTTCTCTCCTCCCTCCTGTCCTGCTCATTCTACTTTTCAAATAAATCTTTAAAAAACAAAAAAATTCAGGAAGAAAACAATTCCTAACCACACATGCTTTTAAGAAACTATTTAAAGGCATCAAATTAAAAGAAAAAACACACCATGGTAACTGACAGGAAGGGAAACAGGTGTGTTCATGTCCAAGGATGTTTGCGGAGGTGGTGTACCTGCCATGGCAGCACGCCTAACAGCTTCCAGCACAGGAGGCACACATTGGCAGAGCTGCCCAGGGAAGGAGACAAGTCCACGGTCAGGTGGCTCGGGAGGCGGTGAGCACCAGTGAGACCGCGGAACACTCCAGCAGGGTGGTGTGGTCAGCTCATGCTGCCCGCACGTCTGCCAGCTCTGCACCAGCAGACGTGTGCCTTCCCTGCCATCCATGGGAAAGTCACTTCAAGGCAGACTATGTTCAGGCTGAGTCCCAGCAAGTTCATTTTCTGACCAAAATGAAATGAAATTAGAATTCTCAGGAATCCCCACACCCTGAATGCTGGATAGGAGTCAAAAAGGGAATCTCAGGTTTGGGATTGAAAGGCGATGGGACCACGCCACGTGAGAACGTAGGGACTGCAGCCAGAACAGGCCTCGGAGTTGCTTCAGTGCTGACCAGCCCCGTGCCCAAGAGGCTGCAGCTCGGGCTGTTGCTTCTGGCCCTGAGATTAAAAACCCTAGTAAAAAGGAACAAGTTAAATCCATATGAGCAGAAATAAACATTAAGTATTATTCTGAAAATGTTAAACAAAAATTAAGGAAACCTTAATTTATTTTTTGAGAAGATCAGTAAGTTTAATAAAGTCCTAGCCAGAAGTTTTAGGGAATAAAAACAAATACAGATTACTAGCAGCAGCAGTAGGTAGGTGACATTACAATAGGTTTTACACACAGTAAAAAGATCAGAAGTTCAGGGGATGGCATTGTGGCTTATCACCCCACGCTGCCATCTGCAATACTGGCATCCTATATGGGCACCAGTTCAAGTCCCAGCTGCTCCACTTCCAGTCCAGCTCCATGCTGATGCTCCTGGGAAAAGCAGCGGATATGACCCAAGACCTTGGGCCTGCCACCCATGTGGGAAACGCAGAAAAGGCTCCTGGCTGTGGCCTGGCCAGGCTCTGGCCATGGGCACCCATGTGGGAGACGCAGAGGAGGCTCCTGGCTGTGGCCTGGCCCGGCTCTGGCCATGGGCACCCATGTGGGAGACGCAGAGGAGGCTCCTGGCTGTGGCCTGGCCCGGCTCTGGCCATGGGCACCCATGTGGGCACCCATGTGGGGATGTGAGCTAGTAGGTGGAAGACCTCTGTCTCTCCTTCTCTGTAACTCTGGCTGTTAAATGAATGAACAAGCACATTTTAAAAAATACATTAAAAGGATGACAGAATTGAGCAAACTGACTATAAAGTGCTGACAGCTCCGAAGTTCCAAAACAGGCCCAGGGCAGCGGCCCAGTTGGGGTCACTGAGGCGGCGGCCCAGTTGGGGTCACTGAGGCGGCGGCCCAGTTGGGGTCACTGAGGCAGCAGCCCCCATCCCGGGAGCACGTCATTACCAGTTCAGACACCTAAGGAAGTCAGGGCAAGACTCCATAATCTGCATGGCAACCAAGTTAGACATTTTGAGAAAACTGGCTAATGGTTCCACACATGGAGACTTTTAACATTGGAGCAAGCAATAGGCAAGTCCAATACCTGGTTCTGGTTTTTGGGAAGCAAACAGGCTCGCATCCTGGCGTAGTAGGCTGTCCTACGCCCACCAGCACCAGCATCCCCTATGGGAAAGTGTACTCACTCGTGCTCTAATTCTGCCTTTCACATGTAAAAGGAAAAAAGTGTGTAAGAAATCGGAGAGGATTTGTCCTACCAGTGTAAAGTGTGTACAAAGTGCAGAGGCTGCGTCATTCTGAATGGTGGAAGATTAGACAGTCCGCCAGTGAGGCAGGCACGGACCAGGGGTGTCTGCCCCATCACGTCTCAATACTGAGTGTCGAGTGTGCACGGGCTGGCAGCATGACTGTTGGTGCACACTGCCAGATCTGCAAGATGCCCAGAGAAGCTGCGGTGGCATCAGCAAGGTTGAGTGGTGCCAGGCTACTAGCACTGCTTCTGTGCATTCTGCAACACACAGTTGAAATGAATGAATACATCGAAGACGTGCTGTCCAAGTGTGTAGGGTAAGTACGGCAAAGGCTGTGTCAGATCTGTACAGTGAGAACTGTGAGGCTGCTGAGGAAAAGGTACCTGGACAGATGTTTACAGATCCAAGACTGCGTCTTGCCAGGATGTCAGTTCAGTACAGTCTCATCAGGTTAAGCCAGCACCCCATGTGAGTGCTGGTTCGAGCCCCCCGTTTCCCTTCTTGTTTGGGTGCCTGCCTGTCCTGTGGAAGACCCTGGCAGCGTCCCATTGGGAAGCGAACCAGAGAGTGCAAGCTGTCTCCAGAACTCTGCCTTATAAGTAAATCAATAAAAGGGTTTTGGTTTTTTACATATATGAATCCTGAGACACTTTTTGTGATTCATAACAAATTGATTCGTGTAAGTACAGAAATGCTAGGGTCTAGAAGATGCCAGATCAGCTTCCATGGGGACCAGGCTGGGAGGGACACGGGAAGACAGGGCAAGGCAAGAGGCCAAGGCAGGGTCGTGGAGAGAGGCCAGGCTCGCAGAATGTCCTCTGCCCGGGGGTCACACGAGGGACTTGGAACTGTGAAAGAACTCTGACCTGGGTTAGGCACCTGCTTCCTGGACACACGCCCACACAGTGCAGGGAAGAGAAGTTGCACCAAGTGCAGCTTAGTCCCCGACCTAAAGCTCGTTTGCATATCACGTCTGATAAAGGCATTCTGAACAGAGCTGAGAATCTCTGCTCCGTAAGGACAGCACTGCTTTTAAAATGCACCGTAAGTGGGAAAAGCAGGTACAGGGATTCGAGTAAGCCTGTGGGAAGCCCCCAGCCCCTCCTGGCCCGGGGGTGACGCACTGCTGGACACTGCCAGGTCAGCTCTTGGTGTCACGCCTCGCGGGCGTGCCCTGGAGGTCCAGTGTAGTGGGATTTTCTGTGGTTGAGTGAGCCTTGGCGAGTTCATAGCAGCGTTAAATGTTGTGTTCCTTTCTCCTAGCTCGGGGAGCACGGACAGTGAGGAGAGCACAGACTCTGAGGAGGAAGACGGAGACAAGCAGGACTTGTTTGAGGCCGGCGGTGCCAGCACAGAGGACAAGATGGAGGTGGATCTGAGTGAGCGTGAGTGGCTTCCTGGGCTAGCTTCCCAGCAGTGGTGTCAGGAGAGGCGTCTTGCTGGTGGCCACCCCTCTGCTGCGGAGCCTGATGGAGTGGACGGGGACAGCCACCGGCTGGGGGGGCCTTTAGGACCAGACATGGAGGAAGCCACTGCACACACGAGTTCTTGGTGGCAGCCTTAGGAGCTCACCCTGGCACCTGCCCAGTGAGTGCCTGTCCACCCCTGTAATCGCCAGGAAGACATGGCAGCTTCTCAAAGTTCCCTAGGACCTTCCGAGTTAATTCTGGCGCTTCCCTTAGCCACACCAGCTCCCTGTACCCCAAAGGCCTTTTTTTTTTAATTTGATGTATTTATTTGAAAGTACATTACAGAGTGGGGGTGCAGGGGGTATGCCGTCTGCTGGTTGAGTCCGTGAATGGCCAAAGCCAGGAGCCTAGAACCCCATCCAGGGGTCTCACTTGGGTGGAAGGGGCCCAAGCACTTAGACCAACTATGCTGCTTTCCCAGGAGCGCAAGTAGGGAGCTGTGTGGCAAGTTGAATGGCCGAGACTCTTAAGCAGCTCTCACATGATATGCTGGCATCACAGCCCCAGCACGCAGTTCTGGAGGTCAAACCTAACTAGGGGGCTGAATCAGACACTCGTGACCCCTGAGCCTAGTGCAGCCCTGGCTCCCACTGCGTGCCCTGGGCCAGGCTGAGCCAGCCAGCACCGGGGCAGAGCTGGGTTGGAGGAGGTGGTGGGTGGGTGATGGGCTCCTGGCTCCCATGCAGGCCCCGCCAGCCCCACACGCTGTTCATGATGGCCTGTGTCTGAGAAATGCCTTAAGCTCCTGCAGTGGTTCCGGTGACATCTGTCTTTCAGCACCCAGCTGGTCAGCCAACTTTGACGTCCCCATGGAGACCACCCATGGGACCCCCTTGGACTCGGTGGGGTCTGATGTGTGGAGCACAGAGGAGCCCATGCCAACGAAAGACACTGGCTGGGCATCGTTCGCCGAGTTCACACCCTCCCTCAGGTGAGCGGCTGGGTGCCGTCGTGTCTGCCGTCCTAGGTGTGTGTGCAGGGTCCTGGACAGGCAGGGACCCAGCTCTGCGTCCCCAGAGAAACAGCGCCCAGGTGCCACTCCAGGAGGAACTGAGAGCATGTGGTGCCTGGACACGCAGGGGCAGGACCTGCACGGGCTGCCCTGCTCTCAGGTCCCGGGGGACTCAGACCTGCTGTGGCAGGTCAGTGCCTGGTGGTCTCCCCTGCTACTGCAGCGTCCAGGGCTCTGACCTGTTCGCCTTGGTCCTTAATGGTGCCGGCAACACCTTAGCAGGAACCACAGGCCGTGAGTCTCGTTAGGCTGACACTGAGGCCAAAGGTGTCTGTCCACGAAGGATCAGTGTGTGCTGTTCTGCTTGAATGACAGAGCAGTTAGCTGAGCACGGCCCGGGGGCGGTCCGAGCTGCCCGCAAGGTGTGTAGCAACGGGCTTCTCAAGAACGAGGGCTGCTTTTCTGTTAAGACTGACTGTTACCAGAAAAGCAGATTTGTGGACAGAAGGAGAGGTAGGTAGATCCTCGTCCGCTGGTTCACTCCCCAAGCGGCTGTGGTGGCCAGGCTGAGCTGAAGCTGGATGCAGGGCCCCAGCACTCGGGGCCCACTGTTTTTCTCAGGCCGTTAGGAGAGGGCTAGATTAGAAGTTGAACAGCCTGAATTTGAATTGTCAATGGCAGCGGCTTAACTCGCTGCACCACAGCACTGGGCCCGCCTGTTTGTGTCTGCAGGGGCTGTTGGTTTGTTGGCATCTTGCTTCTGGCAGCCCTGTGTCCAGGCCTCAGGAGGACCAGCTGATGACGGCCTCAGCACGGGAGCGGGGCAGGGGGGAGGTGATGTCCCCTCTTAGCATGCGGGCCCAGCAGCCTCTCACAGAGGCAAGTTCTCCCAGGCAGTTCCACTTAAGGGAAGTGAGGGTTTGCCTGAAGATGGTCAAGCCCAGGGAGTAGGTCAGTTGCTGCCTGCGGAGAGTGCATGTGGCCCAGGCGGCTGGTCCTGGAGCCTGCTGGCTTGGGCGGGTAGGAGAGTAGGGGCGTTTCTAGCCAAACCCCACTGGCATAGTTGCCTGCCCGTTGGCTGTGTCCAGCAGCTGCTGGTGCTCAGTCCCTGTGTCCCTGGGCTCTGCGCCCCTTTGCTCGAACACTGTCACCTCGCAGAAGCAGCCCCTGGCATTGGTTCCCCGCTCCTGACATCTGGACTGTCTCTTTTCTGAAAGCACAAAAGATTGCTTACGGAGTAATTCTCCGGTGGAAATGGAAACCAGCACGGAGCCGTTGGACCCCCTCACCCACAGCGTGTCTCCCCTGGCAGCACAGCCGGAGGGTGAGTGTGCCGAGCAGGTGGGGCCGGAGCCACCAGGAACCGGGAAGGCACGTGGGACAGCTGTGCATGCGTGAGCACAGCGCTGTGTGTGTGTGTGTCACTGTGTGCTAGTGTGGTGGTTCTGTGAGGGTAAGGGGTCACTGTTAGCTGCACTGGGCACGTCTGGAAGCAGGTGTGTGCCAGGGGCTAGAGAACCAGGACTGTGCAGGGCTGTGTCTGGGCCTGGCCCCTCACCTTCCTGAACAGTGGGATGGTCCTCGGTGCCTGTACGAGCTGCCCTGGGCTGTGACTGTCCGCAGGGCTCACGTGTGCTCCTGTATTCGCCCTGAACTACCTTAAGCCGGAGAAATGGGGCCTTTGACGGGGAGAGTGTTAGCAGGTGGGGTGTGATGGGAGGTTGGGAGTACAGGGAGAGGTAGGAAGGGGGTCCCAGAGGTCAATCCTGGGGAAATGAAGACATGAGTGGGGACTCAGACCCGGGGGTCCAGGAGAGGAACTGCCATCCATGAGCTGCACTGTTGCTCTTCCCAGACACTGTCCCCCAGAGCCACCTGTCTGTGGGTGGGGCATCACAGTGGGAAGTGCAGAGGCCGCTCTGACTTCAGAACACGGGCTTTTGGCCAGTGGGGACCCGGAAACCCAAGGGGAGAGAGCAGAGTTTGTGGGGGAGGCCAGAGCAAGGTGGTTGTGTGCCCTGCCTAGGCTGTTGGGCGCCAGGAAGCCTGCAGGCACTTGCTGGTGCTCTCACACGGGGAGCTGCGCACCATCTCCAGTGGGCATTCTTGGGACGCCTCTGCCAACAGGACTCTGGCCTCGGCAGAAACAGGCAGGAGAGGCTTGTGTGTCCAGGCTGGGGGCTGTGCCCATCAGGTCTCTGGTTGTCTCAGCACCAGGCGGTGTGGCCATGGAAGCCAGTTCCGATGGAGAAGAGGATGTAGACAGCACGGACAAGGTCACCGAGACGGTGATGAATGGCGGCGTGAAGGAGACGCTCAGCCTCACCGTGGACGCCAAGACGGAGACCGCAGTCTTCAAGAGGTAACCGGGGCGGGCTCCTGCTGGCTGCCGGGTGGGCCAGGAAGCGTCCAGCCGTAGAATCTAAGCAAATCCGCTGAGTGTCTAGAAATTAGGTTGATGCCTTTGTAACAGCTGTGGAAGTGAATCAGTAGACCCTGTCACTCAATCCCAGCTGAATTCAGTCTGCAGACAGGGCCCCAGGAGGACTGTGTGTGCCACAGAAACGGCCTGAGTTCCAGCCTTGTTCTTTCCCGGGGAAGGTGGTGTACGGTACAGTCCTTGCGTCAGATTCTGGACGGCAGTCGTGGGCACAGCTCCCAGTCAGCCCTGTGCTCGCGATGGGAACCACCACGTTGCCCACAGGGCCATTTGCAGGTGCGCAGCGTGGCCCAGCCTCCATAGCGCGCATGCTGAGCCGCATTGGTCCCGTGAGCAGGCCGTCAGAGCTGCAGGCAGTGGGGCTGCATCGGAGGCTCGGCTGTGGCTCCCGTTAGTGAGGATGCCAGGGGCTGCCAGCCGAGCTCACAGAGCCGGAACAGGTGCTGTGTCTGTGGAGAGCCCCCCACATCTCCCCTCCCTCAGCCCTCCAGGGCCAGGATGCACCGCCCACTCCTCGTGGCCCTTGTGTCCCTCACGTCCGTCACGTCCCTTTCTTGGCTGATGTTTGTGCTCCTTAGAACTCCAGAAGTCTCTCATGGTGGAGCCAGTTAGGGCACTGTCCTGTGACCACCTGTTTGTCGCATGGACTTGGATCCTCACCAAGGCTGCAGCGTGGCTCATGTGCAGCCGTGGGCCTCCTCCCCTGTCCCTTCCCTCCCAGCAGTATTCTCAAACTCTTGTCCGTTTCTTTTTCTGTTTTGCACACTTGGCCTCAGAGTGTTGAAATCCTGTCGGTACGTACAGTGGCTCGCGGCGTCCTTCCTCAGGCTGTAGCACACCCGGGTCCCCACGGGTGGCCTTGGCCATCGTGACTCCTCGTCTGTGTCCCCCCTGAGCATGCTCAGCCCCAGGGCTTTGCCTCCGTGGCCATCATGACTTCAGTACCATCTGCATGGGACCCCCCTGGAACCCGGTCGCGGCTCCTTGGGGATGACGGCTTGTCTCGCCCTTTTCCTACAGCGAGGAAGGAAAGCTCTCTACCTCTCAAGATGCTGCTGGGAAGGACACGGAAGAGAGCCCCGAGGCCGCGGGGCCCAAGCGCACAGCCCCCCGGCCTCCCAGCAGCAGTTCCGAGCCCAGGTAACTGCCCGTGGCCAGGTTACCCCAGTGCCAGCTTTGCCTCTCGCCTCCCAGGAGGTGGGAGGCAGGGGAGGTCATGTCCAGGGTGCCAGTCTTCAGCAACCCACTGGTACCACAGCATTGACTCCATCATGCGTGTGGGGCACCCGGGCTGAGAATCTGGCCAGCATGGCTTTCTGTTCACCATAGATGCCAAAGACGGCATGGTAGAGTCCAGCGTCAGGGGTGCCTGCGTCGTCTTAGTTGCTCCCACCTCTGGGTCTACCTCTCCCCCCAGGGTCGGGGCCTTCATTGTTCTGGGAAGTCGCCCGGCTGCCAGCAGGTCTGGGCCTTCTTGCCCATGCAGGACACGTGGAGGGCTTACCTGGAGGCGCCTGAGCAGTAGCAGCTGTGCAGTTCTCAGAGGAGTTCCCACGTGGCTGGGTGTGGCTCATCTTGATCACGTGTGAGAGTCGCACCCATTCCCGGAGCGTGCTGCTGTTTCTGCTAACCTTTTGTTCAGAGCCCGGGATCTGCAGGGCTGGGAGAGGCCAAAGCCTCACGTGCGCAGAGAGGCCCCAGAGCCCGCACTGCGTGAGGATGAGGTGTGCCCCCCGATGGGTCAGCACTCCCAAAATGCTTTCTGACTTCCTGTATCTGCTTGTGTGAGGAATCCCAGCCCTCGGAGCAGTTACAGAGGGTTTGTCCCCTCGCCTGGCCTCCCATTGCACAGCATCCTAACTAGTGGTACCAGCAGGGGGCGCGCTCCCCTTGCTGCTCTGAAGCCTGTGATCCCACGTAGTGGCCCACGTTTGCAGTCCTCACACTGAAGTTGTGGGCAGGGCTGGCTTTTCAGACAGCAGAAAGGGGAAGGAAGTGTGTGTCATCGTTAGCACAGTATGTGGTGAGGACATGGGAGGAAGAGGTGGGGGATCTGTGTGGGCCGCCGACCCAGCCCTGCTCCCTGTCTGTTCTGGGCACTGGCTGTGGGGTCGCATGGAGGGTCCCTCATTGCCCCTACCTTCCCTACAGCCAAGTGCCAGTCTTTGGCATTATGAAGCTTTGAAAGGCAAACCCCAAAGGCTGTTGAGCACACCCACCCTGTGCTGCCAGTGGTCTGAGGGTTGGAGGAACACCTGTGCTGTGATGGGCACACATGGGGCTGTGCATCCAGCGGCCTGCCTCCGAATGGCGTGTCCTATCCCTTTCAGGGCAGCAGGCCCGAACCCTTGGCCCCTGGGAGGAAGCGGCTGGAGAGGAAGGAGTGTGCTAGTGGCACAGCATGTGGAGTTGCTGTGTGTGTGGAGTGGGGCTGGCTTCATGGCTGGGAGGTGTTAGGTGGTGGTCCTCAGGGCTGGGCAGCAGGTGTGCACACCGTCCCACTTGGAGCCTGAAGCAGCTTTCCCAAGCATACCAGATAAAGCTTGGGTAAAGCTTTGAGTAAAACCCCTCCATGTCCCGCCAGTGGTCTCAGTGAGAAGGCGGGCTGGCATTGGGTCAGCATGCCTGCCACTCGCTCCCGTGTGCACCTGCATTTCACAGAGCCTAGCCAGCTTGCACATTGATGCCACCTTTGCCCTGAACCCCTGGCAGACCCTGTGTTTCGAGCACAGTTCTACATGGATGCCAGTCCCTGGGCCCCGTGCAAGTGATGCCGAAGGCTGGATTAGCCCTCGACTGCTGAGGGCTCAGGCGACAGCTCCAGAAGCTGAGGTGGGATCCAAAGCCCCCTGCATGCCAGGGCTGGTGGGAGCAAAGCCAGATTCAGCATGTCGGTCAGGCTTTGGTGTGGGTGCCTCAGCTGTGTGTCTCACCCCCAGGCCCGAGCAGCCGAGCGTGCCAGGGGACGCGTCCGTGAATGGCCCAGTGTGAGAAGGGACGTCCGCCGTTGCCGACTGAGGCTGCAGCACCCTGGGTCCTAGAGGCCGCCAGGCCCCGCCGCGCCGCTGCACGCACCCACGCGCGGCCAGGACCAGCAGTCCCCCCACCCTAGACTCTGAGACTGCAGAGAAACAGACGTGTAAAAATGTTGCACATTGACAAATACCAAGAATTTTTGCGTATGTTTATATTGTATTGTTCTAAATGATGGGTAGCCTGTGAAATAAGATCTTGCCACCCATGTAATAATAGTAGTACTCTATAGTCAGAATGGCTGTAAGAATAGTTTTATAAAAGTGAATACACAGATGTATTGTATTTGGAAACATAACTATTTGACAATTATTAGTGTGACCAAAGTATTAGCAATTTTCATACATTTTTCACCTTGTAAAAAATTCTGAATCCATTTTTCTTCCAGGCTGGCACGGACTTGTGGAGTTGAAGCGCCTCTAAGTGTTATTTTGGTTGTTCTAACTTACAGGACTGATTGGGAATAAGAAATATTTGGTGTTCTTTTTATAACCAGTTTTTGATTGGTAATTGTTTTGTTTCGTTTAAAATGGATCACAGTGTCATTCTGTTGCTGGAGAGGAGGTATTTATTGCTGCAGCTTAGCTGATGGGTGGACATGGCTGGGCAGCCGTGTGTTCTGCTCGGTCTCCTCGCCGGGCAGGATCGTGCCTACGGGGCCTGCACCGGGATGGCGGGATGTGCAGGGCTTGTGGTTGGCTTTCTTTGCTTTCTTGGTTTTGTTTTGTTCTGCTAGCTCATCTGCCCGTCACCTGCTTGCCACAGTCTCCTGTCACTAGGGCCGCTGGAGACGGTTTCAGAGCAACCCGCAGGCCGGCCCCGTGCCAAGGCCAGGGTCGGACGGGGCAGTGCCGGCCGGCCAGCGCCGAGTGTGTTACTTGTTCTACCGTCCCTCGTGAGGTTTTCACTCAAAAATTCTAAGCCGGTGTATTTTTGTAGACTGGTTTGTGTGTATATAATAGTGATTATGGATACTAATTCAGTGTAATTTATAATTTTCTATGTCTGTAGCAGCGCGTCGCAGTCTCTGACAGCTGAAGCAATATGCCATTCCTCCCTTCTGGTGGAGGGTCAGTCACTTCCTCCTTGCACCGTAGATGCAAGCCAGGTTTTCATTTCTGTCACACAAGGTTACCCACGTCTTTTTACATCACCGTCTCTCCTGACCAGTATTGAAAACCAAAAGGATATTTGGAAAAATGGCCAACAGTTTTTTTAGAAATAGCATCCCAAGCAGCGTGCCTAAACACGACATTGCATATGGAAATAAAAGAGTCAAATGTATAATGCCTTATTTCTTATTGACTTTCTCATCCTAAGTGGTGTGCAAACTGGGCGTGCTCCCCGAGGACTGCGGAGGCCACAGCAAGCCCCGGGACACAGCAGGGGTGCAGCCTGCCCCCGCCTTCGCAGGACGCCCCCCGAAGACACCGCCCTCGGTGCCTCCTCAGGAACCGACGCCTCCCGCTCGCTCCAGGGCCGCCCGGCGCGGGCACCTGCTGCCGCCGCCATCCAAGAAACAGGGTCTCCCTTGGGTGGTGCTTGGCCCTGCTAGCCGGACGTGTCAGGGAAGGGTGCTGGGTGGGGTGGCACTCCGGTTGAAGGTCAGGGCCAGCCGTGTCTTGTTCCATCTCCCTGTCAGCCATGCTGAGCTGCGGGCCTGACGGATGTCTGCAGTGCAGTACCTGTGTTGAAGAGAACAGCAAAATAAAGCCTGGTTCTGTTTCTAGTAACCTTCTCTCGTCCCTTGCTTGGGTCCTTGTAACCAGCTGGGGCGTCAGGGGCGGGGGAAGGAGGCACCCTGCCGTCAGCTCTATGTATGGGGTGACAGTCTGCGGCCTGGGGGCTCATCTGCCCCCCCCCACTCCCCACAGTTACCCTGGGAGTCGCCGACAGCTGCTGAGATGTGATGCCCGATCTCCCCTCTGCCTCCGTCGATGCTGCCAACCCGTCAGGCCTCGCCCAGCCCTGCTGCCCTGGACGGAGAAACAGGGGAGTTCATGGAGCTGAAAGGTTTGGATTTCTCATGTGCAGTTTATACCTTTTACAGGATGCAAATAAAGAAAACATTGTTAGGTCACATTGACCACATCCCATGTACAAGGGTACCTGGACACGGCGTGTGGATACCTTCCCTCCGTGTGGGAGCCCCGCCGGGGCGGGCCCTGGCCTTGAGGGTGCCAGAGTAAACAGAATGGAAATTGCATACAATCATCACTTTGAAAAAGATTTACTTACTTAAAAGGCAGATTTTCGCAGAGAGACAAGGAGATCTATGTGTTGCTTCACTACCCAAATGGCTGCAATGGCTGAAGGTAGGCCAGTGTGAAGCCAGCAGCCTCTTCTGGGTCTCTCATGCGGGTGCAGGGTACCAAGGCTTTGGGCCGTCCTCGACTGCTTTCCCAGGCCACAAGCAGGGAGCTGGATGGGAAGTGGAGCAGCCGGGACTAGAACTGGTGCCCATATGGGAGGCCACTGCTGCAGATGACATGCTGGCCCCACAAAGTGTACTTGAACGGAAGAAACATTACTAGGGCCAAACGCAGACGTTCTGTGCCGCACAGAGACCAGTCCCCCGAGTGTTGGAAGATGTGACAGTTCCATGGACATGGCCCTCAGGCCAATCTGACAGATGCTAAGGCAGGGACATCTTGGGGCTCAGCCGCCTTTGTGGGGTGGGGGAGGCTGCACGCGCCTAGGACGTCAGTTATCTGAATCCTACCTAGGTGGGGACCTTCTGTCTTGAGCCAAAGTCACATTGGAAATGTAGAAACGTCCCCAGATGATCCTCGCCCAAGCAGAAGCTGCCAGCCGTCCCTGAAGCCCGACACACGAGGCAGCCAGGAGCCGTGGCTGCGAAGGCGTGCCTGCTGGCGTCAAGGACAAGTACCAAATCGCGGTGGGATCCAGCAGCCTTAGCTGGGCAGGCACAGCACAATCTTGCATCCTGCATGAAGGAAGAAGTCATTTCTCAAGAGGTGGAGCCAAGCCTCCAGCCGAGAGGCACTGGACCTTCCCACTGGGCAGGGCAGCACCCGGGGTCTGCATGTTGACCATGGCCGTGGAAAGCAAAGCACCAAAAAAACATCGCCAGACACAACAAAGGCAATCAACTCCCAGAAAGAGCATTGGACGGGAAGGGCTCAGGTCCCACTTCGGGTGGGAGTGGCCTCTGAACGGGGCAGATGAAGGAGGCTTATTGGTGTGGAGCCTGTCCCCAGACACGCAGGGTCCGGCCACCCACGCTGCCCCACTCCACCCAGGGAACCTTGTAGCACAGACTGCCAGGAACAAGCGCACAGGTCCACGGCGAGCGGAGCTGCCCCTGCAGCATAGGCGTCCTGGGTGAGAGAGAGCTGGTTGAATGCCACCTGCCTGCCCATGGGCCTGGGACGGCGACAGAGGATGGCCGCCCACGAGGAGACCCGCCGGAGCTCATTCCCCTGGTTTCAGCCTGGCCCAGTTGCAGCTGTAGCAGCCGTTTGGAGAGTGAGGCAACAGATGAAAGATCTTTGTTTCTTTGCCTTTCAAGCAAGAAACCCAGCTATAGCTAACTGCCTGGCTTGTCTTGTACCTGGGCAAGTGTTACACTGCTGGCAGAAAAGCAGCCAGTAGCTGGTTGGCATTTGGGGGCTGGTTCATGCAGCTCTGCGTTAACTACACCGGTGTGCCTGTGTGCCAGTGTAGTGGTCTGTTACAAAGGGTGGGGGTGGGCAGTGAGCAGACCGCTGCCACCTTGGGCTTTTCGGAGCCCTTGGGCAACCGAGAACTTCTGATGTGGGCACGGGCCTCCTTGGGCCAGGCCACTGTCCATGCCTAGCAGCACTTGAGAGAGTTGGGGCTGGCTCCCTGGGCCGGCTGCGGCACCTGCTGTGTGGAAGGCCCAGCAGTGACGTCACTGTCAGCGAGCGGCACGTCCTTCCACCTCATGCTGGCCTCGGACACGTCAGGCTCTCTCGGGGACCACAGCCTGAGGGCGTTGGTCTGGCCTCGGCATCAGAACACCCCCGCAGTGGACTCTTGTGCCAAGAAGCCAGCTGCTCAGAGCAAGGCTGAAGCCGCGGGGACACCGGTGCTGGGTGGGCGTTCTCCGGCCCGTGAGGGGGATGCATTAGACGGGAGAGGGCTCCGAGCCCGGGCGGCCAGTGGAAGGTAACTGCAGGAGGCGTGAGGCATCCGCGCCCTGTGGCAACCCTGACCTGGAGCTGGAGGCCTCTGAGGAGTGAAATGGGACGGGAGGCAGCCAGCTCAGGCCCACGAGCCGAAGCCACTCTCCCTGCTCCCCGACCCATCTATCAGCCAACAGAGTGACCCCTCCTCCAGGACCTGCTTCCCTCACGGGGACCTCGGGTGGACGTCACAAAACCACCCCCCTTCCCAAGACCACAGGAAGTTAAGAAAATAAATCATTTTTAAAAAAGTTAAAAAAAAATACGGCCAAGCACAATAGCCTATTGGTTAAAGTCCTCACCTTTGCGCATGCTGGGATCCCATGTGGGTGCTGGCTTGTATCCAGGCTGCCCCTGCTTCCCATCCAGCTCCCTGCTTGTGGCCTGGGAAAGCAGTCGAGGACGGCCCAGGGCCTTGGGACTCTGCACCCGCGTGGGGGACCTGGAAGGAGCTCCTGGCTCCTGGCTTTGGGTGGCTCAGCTCCAGCCATTGCGGCTCACTTGGGGAGTGGATCAGTGAATGGAAGATCTTCCTCTCTGTCTTTCTGACTTTTCAATTTAAAAAAAGTTTAAAAAAGTAACAACAAAAAACCAGGCCCAAGTAATCTGCCTGAACAGCTCAGGGACAGAAAGGAAGCCAAAGGAAATGGATTCCATGCCCACAGAAACAGAAGGACAGAGGTGAGGAGTCCGCAAGCTTTTAAAAAGGAAGCTGAGAAAGGGCCCCCTGGAGATGGTAAACCCACCCGCGCCTCACAGGGCGGAGCTCGGGGTCAACTGTGGGGAGGGCGGAGGGGCCAGAACCCCACTGAGCCGAGCCAGGAAGCGTTTCAGGAGCTGTTGTGGGGCCTGCGGTGTGGCCCAAGAGGGCTACGCAGGAAGAAATACCAGCTCATCACCTTTCCGAGGCAGAGAAGGGCACGGCTCTGAAAAGGAATGGACACCCTGGCTGTCCCTCATTTGATTCAGGGACGCTCAGAGCATGTTCTAGACACAGCCCGACATTCTGGAAGCCCAGGACACCTGGTCAGGGAGGGCGGCGGCGACAGGTGTATGGCCCGTGTTCCTAGTAGCCAGAGGCTGGGGGCACAGCCTGGTGGTGGAGTGGGCAGAGGCCGGTGTCGGGCCCCTCCACGGTGGCCGGGGCCAGAGCAGGATTCCCGGGCAGCAGGCGGGCAGCAGCACTGCCCTCAGGTGCCCATGACTAAGCCCCTTAATGCTGCTGCCGTCAATTAGCCCAATTAGCACAGGCGATATGAGCTGGGATGGCGTGACTGTAATTATCCCAGGCAGTTTGTGGAAGGAGGTGGGGGGGCGTTTCCAAAGAGGCTGTGGCTCCTTGGGAATTAATCAGAACCACCTACACTGAGAGATGCAGGGAGATTAAAAATAAATAAATAAATCCAGGTGACAGGCAATTGCCTGGTCATTTTTACTATTCTTCTCCCACTATTTTATTTTCTCAGCTAAAGTGGACCGAAGCCATTGTGCGTGTTGTTGCCAGAATCTGTGTGGGAGGCGAAATTGCTCACATTAGAGCCAAGGCCAGACATTAGGCCCATTAAGGGAGGCGGGGCAGCGGCATCTACCAGTCTCGGCTTTTATACGACTCCTGGGGCGTATGAGGGTGCCCCGGGTCCACAGGCCCCCCCAAGCCCCTGCCTGTGGCTCTGTCCGCCCCGCTGCGTGGACCCGCAGCCCATGCCAAGCTCAGCAGAGACTCGCAAGCACAGGTCCTGAGGAGATGGCCAGCACAGGGGTACTCTCATCCCACTCAAGAGCCCAGCCACACCCCTGCACCTTGCAGGCTGGCTGGGTGTCATCCAGACCCACTGGTTCACTCCCCAAATAGCCACAATGGCCTGCAGAAGCCTGGAGCTTCCCTCGGGTCTCCCACGTGGGTGGGTGTCAGGGGCTCAGCACGATGGCCATTTTCCACTGCTTTCCCACGCGCTTTAGTGGGGAACTGGTTGGGAGGTGGAGGTGGAGTGAGGGGAGCCAGTGCCCCAGGCAGCAGCTTCACCCCACACCCCACATCTGGGTGCCCGCCCCTGGGTTCTCCATGCCTGTGGCCATCCCCCCTGTAACACACACACACCGAGGTGGACACCGTGGAGCAAACCTGGTCCTGGGGACTCCTGTCACGCTGACCCTGGAGGTGTAGGCCCCCGTGGAGCAAGCCCAGTCCTGGAGACTCCTGTCACGCTGACCCTGGAGGTGTAGGCCCCCGTGGAGCAAGCCCGGTCCTGGGGACTCCTGTCACGCTGACCCTGGAGGTGTAGGCCCCCGTGGAGCTGATGCTGTGTGGGGACCGAGTCGGCATGGGGCGCTGAGGCATGGGAGGGCATGGCTTGCTCTCCTGGACAGTTCCTCAGAGTGCTGGGTTAGTGGCATCAGAGGAAGGGTGGATGGGGGAGCCCTGGGTGGGGACCCTCTGTGGACAGCTTGTTACCGAAGCCAGAACTGGGGGGCAGGTAAGGCTGCTGCTTATAGTGCGGCACCCCCTGTGTGCAATTCCTGGTCAGCTCCTTGCTGATGTGAAAGCAGCAGGTGGCGGCCCGGGGTAGCCCCTGCGCCCACGTGGAACACTCGGGTGGAGCTTTGGCCTGGCCCAGCCCTGGCCACTGTGCACATTCAGGGCGTGAGCCCGCAGATGCAAGATTTTTCCCTTTCTCTACTCCCTCTCTCTGTAACTCTGCCTTTCAAATAAATAAATACATCCTTAAAATCAAAACCCAAGCTGGCTGTGGCCTGACAGTTCCTCTCGCCCTTTGCCACTCCCCTCCGCCCTCCCCCGACACATGCCCTCCGCAGCCCGGGCTGGCTGCCTGTGCAGGAATTCTGCTGTGATGGGGGTCCCCTGAGCTGGCCCACCCCTCCCTTTTCCTCTTGGGCACTGCTGGCTGTTTGATTGCAAAAACAACCCCCTAACTTTCTGATTTAAACCACCTGCAGGCCTCACTGGCATGCCACCCCCCAGAGATCCCACAACCCTAGGGCTTGGTGGTTCCATGCCCTGTCCCCACCGGGCAGAGGGTGCAGCATGCTTGCGCCCCACACTGGTGTACCCCCACAAACGGCCAGCTGCTGTGGCTTCTGGGTGGCTCTGCTGCCCAGCCAGCGGCATCCACTGTACTCACCCCCACCCGCAGGTGACACATTTCACAGCTGACAGCCCTGGTCTGCAGCTGCCGTTCCTGCGAGAACACCAAGTCCCGAACGAGCTGTGCCTCCTGCCCCAGCCGCCCCTTCTCAGGGTACAGCAGGGCCGGGTGGGGAGCGGGGAAGGGAACTGTGCCACACTACCTCAGGTCTGGCCTCCCTGCATCCCCCCTTAGGCCTGCAGGAAGCCGACAGGAAAGCCAACCATGCCGGGGGCAGGGGCTGGGCAGCCGCCATTCAAGCTGGACCCCGGAGTGGGGCCTACAGCCTGTAACAGGGTTGGGGGATTGTCAGGACCCCCAAAACCCTGCACGGAGCCCACCAGCACTCCCAACACAGGGGCTGGGCAGCCAAACTCTGTCTCTAGCCCCCCCATCCCCTCCCTGTGCCTGCGGCCAGCTCGGGGAGCTACAGCCCATGGGTGACCTGTAGTGCACCCCCAGCCCCCTGAGCAGACCCTGCGTGGAGGGACACAGCTGTCCACCGTAGAAGTGCAGGTGCCGGCAGAGCAAGCGCAGCGCCCAGACCCTGCCACACCTCCAGGACCATCAGTGGCCACAGAGGTGGCTCCATGGCCCTGGTCTGGCCCTCACCAGGTCTGGGAGACACCCAGCTGTTTGAACAGGACCTGATCCCAGGAAAGACAGGAAGAGGGGGTGCCGGGGGCCAGGGGTGGGGCCGCCTGTGTGCTATCCCTGAGCTGGAGTGGGACGACCAGGTTGAAACCTGTGTCTTCATAAAGCTTTATTGGTACACAGGCCCCCAGTCAGATCCCGCAGCGTGGCTGCCATCACACCCCACAGAGAAGTGTGTGGTGACGGAGCTGTTCTCTGGGGCGTGGGCAGGAGGCAGGGCCTTGCAGGAGGTGTGGGCTGGCTCAGGTCAAGGGGCAGGGGACGCAGGGGCCAGCCCCGGCAGCCTGGGCTTCTTGTGTCTCTGATACCTTGTGTGAGGGGTTGGAGCTGGGCTTGGGTCCCTGTGTGCGCCCCGTGCCGGCCTTGCCGCCCTGTCAGCCCTGTGCCCGGCCCAGGCCCTGGCCCTGCCGGGAGCACCCGAGGTGTCCCTGATCCCTACAGATGGAAGCCACGCACCGGCCCTGGCTGCCGAGGCCAGCCCCACGTTCAGTCTGCCTGTGCCTGCCACAGTCTCAGACGTTAGCAGCCAAGAGGCAAATGCAGAAACATGCAAATGGTAGAGAGAGAGGAGCAGCCTAGGTCCTCGCTCTGCCTCCCCAACCACGGGCGGCCACGCTGAGGGGCCGGGGCGGCTGTCTGTTTTATCTGTGCTTGGGAAAAACAGCCATCAACACACACTGTCAATGGCTCAAATTACTGATAATTTCAGCCTAAATTAGGCCATTATGTGCCCATACCGCCTGCGGATGAGAAGCCTGCCCTGATGCTCTTTGTCCCCCTCTGGGTGGTCAGGCAGGGTCCCCTACAGTCCCTCACTGGCTGTGCCTGGGGCAGGGCTCGGGGCTCTGAGCTGCACCCCTTGCCCCCGCAGCTGCATTTAGCACAGCTGGAGGGAAATCCAGGTCCAGCCCTTACTTACCCTTAGGAGGGGCGCTGGAGGGCTGCCCCTTTCGAGGGATTCTGTAGGGCAGAGGTGTCCGACACCCCCTGTGACCTGGCTGGAGCACTGGACAGAACGCGGAAGGTGGGAGGTGGCCCATGGGGGTCTGAGGTCAGGATGCTCTGCTGGGCCTGCGGCATCCTTGCACAGCTCCTGGTGGGCTCACGGTGGAGGCGGCCACACCTGAAGGCCAGCTGCTGGCACCTGGGCCCTGGCCTGCAGGGTCCAGAGCTGTTACAGGTGCCCCACCCGCCTGTGGCACTGGGTCAGTGACGGAGGCCAGCAGATGGACGGGCAGGTGGGGTGGCTGTGTCCACACACTGAGAGCCGAGAGGTCGGTCATCTGCTGCTGTCCCTGACTTACCATCAATGTGTCTGAAAGAGTTCTCCTGTACCACTCCCTCCCCTGGTGTCCCCGACAGTCAGGGTGGGGACAAACCAAAGCCAGGGACAGGGAACTCCATCTGGTTCTCCCACGTGGTGGCAGCAGGGACCCCAGAGTGCCCAAGTCATCCCCTGCGGCCTCGCAGGGAGCTGGGTTAGCAGCAGATACAGTGCGGAACAGGCTCTGGATGTGGCCATGGCCCACCTAGCCACAGCCTCCGTAGAAGGCTGAGCGCCCCGAATGCCCCCCACACCCCTTACCTCTAGGCTGCTCGCTCTGTTCTGCATGGTGAGGCTACACATGGCACCGCATTTGGCAACCCCTGCCTCTTCCGCCTGTTCCTGGGGCCTCTGGCTGGGACACCACTGTGGTCACCAGAAACAGTCAAGAATGTAGAAGGCCTGGCAGCTGGGTCACGCACACTCACCCCCAATGGGTTTGGTGGCCGGGCTGCGTGTGGCTGTGGCAGCCAGGTGTGACTCTGCTGGCCCAGCTCGAACCCCCGCCCTAACGGGCAGCAGCAGTCATGCCCCAGCCTGCTCCCACCACACCTGGGCCAGCTTCCCCTGGAGTAGCAATGGACCCAGAGCCCTTGAAGCATGAGAAATGTGGGTGGCCACCACTGGGGGGACCCCAAGGCCCCAAGGCCTGGTAGCGGCCACAGATGGCTCTATAAGCCCCTGAAGCCCCCTGCCCCCCTGAGGCCTCACACTTTCTGATGTTGCCCCTAGCTCACCTCGGACCCTGGCCGGCTCAGTCCCCGGCCAGAGGGACTCGGTTTGGAGTCCTTGTCCGTCTGTGGTGCCGGGTGGGAGGGCTGCTGGGCAGCCCCTGCGAGCCCCCACCCTGCGCGCCCCGGGGCTGCTCTGTGTGGGCCGAGCTCAGAGTGATGATGGATGATTCAATCAGGAGCCCGGCCAGGCGTGGCGGTGCGTGCTCCAAAGGGCAGCGGTAACCTAATCAGGAAAATCCGATTTGTAGGATGGGGGCTGTGTGCATTGCAGAGGCCACCAGCAGGGCATGGTGCAGGGACTGGTGGGGGAGAGGGGCGAGAGAGGGTCCGTCCAGGGCCCCCTAGCCAGCCCCACCGGGCAGCAGAGTGGCTGGCAGTGGGGAGAGGAGAAATTCCTTCAGAGCCCAGGGCCAGTCCACCCTGTCCAGAGATCCCCCAGCTGTAATTCCTTCCCAAAGGCCGGCCGGGGACGGGAGGGGCAGGGAGTCCGAAGCAGGGGGAATTGGGGGCAGATTGAGGTGGCCTGGGTCGATCACGCACACCCCTCTGGAGCCACACACCTATGCACACGTGTCAGCCAAGGTCCCGTCACACACCACACACACAGAACCTGCTCACATATGCACATCCATGTAGGTTGTATGTGCATATGCATGCCCCATCACACGTGCAGCCCTACGCACACTCTGACACCTGCTCCTCAGCAACATCACACCCAAACCCACTCAAACCCAAGTCCCTGACCGATCGCAGCAGAGGGTGGAGGTGCTGGGGAGCGGGGCAGGGCAGAGCGTGCAGGAGGCTCAGGATGAGCTATGGAGGCGACAGGTGCTGGCCTCTGGGGACCCCGGGGTGCTGGGGAGGGGTGGAGTTCCCGGGGGGGAGGGAGGCAGGGGAGGCATGCAGGCAGGGACAGCGCTGACAAGGCAGGCCCAGGTTTGGCCTCGATGTCCATTTAAGACTCTGCCAGTCATGGTGACAGAGCAGACTGGTGGCGTGGAGGGTCAGGACGCCCTGACAGGACACAAAACACTCAGCCCGCACTTCGCCTGCCTGGCGGGGGCTCTTCCGGGACAGCAGGGAACTCGGAGGCTGCTTTAGCAGCTTGGGAGACGCATTCTCGCAACTGCCTTGTCCAGCTGTGGTCTTTTATGGGATTGGCCTTGACCCTGGGGAGGACTGGAGACCCTGAGGTCAGGGCCCTGAGAGGGTGGGCTGCCGGGAGTCCGTCCCCTTCCTGGCCCACCCAGACCCCTCCTCTGATGGGGCTGCTGCATTGGACCTGAACCTCGGAACTTTGAGTGAAGCAACCCTTTTAGCTTCACAGTCAAGAGGTAGGGATGGACTGAGGGCGCGAGGTCGGCCGCCGTGTCTCCCAGCTTGAGGTTTCCCTGGGGACACCCAGGTGGGCAGAGGCTGCCTGCCTCGGAGCACCTGTGCCCGCCAGGAATCTGGCATTGCCTAACCCTCAGCAAGGTGTAGTGACACTGGCGTGGAGTCCCGGCTGCTTCACTTCCCATCCAACTCCCCGCTTCTGTCGTGGCCATTTAGGGTGTGAGCCAACGGATGACAATCTCTCTCTGCAATTCTGAAGGCCATCCAGGCAGGGGTCGGGAGGTGGAGGGCCGCCCCAGCTCCCCAGGCCGGGACTCACTTTGCCAAATGGACGGCAAAGTCTCCTCAAGTGGGGATACCCCCAGACGTGCCCGGTGACGCCCCCAGAGGTGCTGTCAGGCACTGGTACCTCAGGAACCCTCACCTGCCCCCTCATGCCCCAGACCCCCCCAGGCTGAGGCACCTGTTACATCCACAGACCTGGACCCGGGGGAGGGAATGACTGAGCTGAGCTGGAAGCGCGTCTGTGTGAGGGGGCCGATGACGCCACTGCTCTTGTCCTAGGCAGAAAATAAATGCTCTCTCTCTTTGCTGTCACAGTTATGAGATTTTAAGTGGGACTCAATTATCTGAAGGTCTTGGTAAATGTGTTAACCGTAGAACCAATGGCCGCTCTTAGGAGGTGATGGCCTTGCGTGTGTCAAAGCCGAAATGGGGAAGCAGCGTCATTGTCTCCCATAGGGGGACTGTTTGTGGGGGGAAGCAGGGGACATGAGTAGGATGGGGATCTACATAACCAGGGCTGCGGGTGGGCTTGGGGCACCCATGCCACCAGCAGTGTGCACCTGCCCAGGGATGCGGAGAGCAGCCAGGAGCTGGCTTTGTCTTTGGGTGCCCAGTCTGATCCCTGCTGCTCACAGACCCAGGCTGACCCCTGGTCCTAGCTCCTGCCTATGTGGTTCCGTTGGAATCCAGGGTGGGGGGCGGGCAGGGAGGCCTCCCAGCTTGGGGTTGGAGCAGTCTTCCTGCAGGTAGATGGGAGGGCGGCGGGGGGCGCTGTGCTGCCCTGTGCTGGACCACGGGGGCGGCAGTGGGGGACAACAGCTCACAGCGCAGCCCCCCGACCCCTCCCGGGCTCAGGCCAGCTGGCAGATGAAAGAGGCGTTGCCGGCATAGACCTTCATCTGTGGTGCCAGAACATGAAAGCTGGCCCTCCTGGCTGGCCAGCCCGAGGCCTTTCATCTCGCAGCGGCTGATGGGCCGGGCTCAGCCACCCCCACCCTGAGGCCAAGTCCCCAGCGCCCAGGTAGCAGCTTCCATCTTCACCCGTAGGTGCTGACCTGGAGGGAGTGTCAGGTCCCCCCTGAGAGGAGCCTGGGGGCGACAGTAGCTGGCCTCTGGGGTGGGGAAAGACCCTGAGACCCCTCCTCCCACCCAACTCCAACTCCCCTCCACAGAGCACCTGCAGCCTGGCAGCCCTAAGCCCGCCTTCCTGGACCTTCTCCCAGACTGAGCGCCTCATGCAGATACCCTGCCTCTCCCCGGGTGTGGACACCTGGCCCAGCCCGCTGGCCCCTCAAAACACATTTTTGCGATGTGTGGTACAGGGCCAGCTTGCTTGTAATACGCTAAGCCTCTGCCTGCGTTGTCAGCATCCCAAATGGACGTTGGTTTGTGTCCCGGCAGCCCCACTTTCCATCCAGCTCCCTGGAAAAGCAGTGGAGGACGGCCCAAAGCCTTGGGACCCTGCACCCGCATGGGAGACCGGCAAGAGGCTCCTGGCTCCTGACTGGCCCTGCAGCCATTTGGGGAGTGAATCAGCAGATGGAGGATCTCTCTCTTTCTCTCTGCCTTTCAAATTTAAAAAAAAAAAAAATCTTTTTTAAAATTGGTGATTACAGGCGATTTTCACTCGGTGCTTATACATATCTGTTTTCTTGCAAATAACAGAAGCTTCAACAATGAACAAAGTCCAGCAATAGCCAGACAACGCGGGGAGGGCCAAGGCACGCCCCCTCCCCGCTCAGCCTGGAATCCTCAAGACTTCAGCTCATCAGCTGCTGGTCCCGAACCCTGTGCTGCCCCACTCCCTGTGACCAGAGGTTTGCACAGGTTCCAGGTCACACGGCACGGAAGGAAGAGGTGAAGCCCTACCAGCCCATGCCCACGGCTCAGGGAACTGGCAGGGACTGGGCAGCCTGCCCCTTGGGGCCTGCCTGCAGGTGGGCAGCAGCTTACCTGGCAGCCCTTCCCTGCCAGTGATGGGCACTAACCCTAACCCCGGGGGCTCATCAGTCGGGCAGGGGCAAGCTGACGCTGCACCTGCAGGGTTAGCCACTGGAGACCCCTGGGAGTTGGGCGTGGGTGGTCCACACTGCCACGCGTGCCACAGGTGTGCCTGTGAACATGGCACGGGCCATCTGCCCGCTGAAGGCTGCTATGAGCTGGTGCTGCTCACCGTCCCTCCATGATCCTGTCCCCGAAGGCAGGGCGGGTGCCAGTGCAGTGCTGCCAGCCACCTCCCACAGCCCCAGCCCCCTGGCCAGATGGGCTCCCATATGGCCTGTGGGTGCTGCTGCTGGGCCTGCTGCCGGTCAGGAAACAGGTGCCCCTGCCCAGGGCCTGCAGCTGAGTCACCGGCCCCTGCTTAGCCCTCCCCAGCGGGGGGCCATCTGCCCTGGGGCCATCAGCCCAGCCAGACCCTCTTCCTGGCCACCAATTCCCAGCAGACACCAGGCAGTGGGTCACCAGGTACAGGGCTGTGGTGGGCTCCACGTTGGGCAGGGGGCAGGGGGCAGTGGTGGCTGAGGGAGGAGAGGGCTCCCGCTAGGAGGCAAGGTGGCTGCAGGCCAGGAGTCCAGCACTGGCAGGTGGATGAGGCTGCAGCGTCATAGCAGTGAGCACTGTCCATTTGGAGCCATGGCTGCGTGGCAGCTCTGGCCAGAGGGACAGTCCTGGGGGGGCCAGTGGCCGGGAGCCCCCAGCCACTGCGGGGGCTCATACAGCTGAGCTGGGAGTCAGCCTCATGGTGGGGCTCCTGTTGAGTTGCAGTCGGTTAAGCTGCTGCCAGTATGCCAGCTTTCCATGCAGGTGCCAGTCCTAAGTCTTGACTGCTCCACTTGCAATTCAATTCTCTGCTAATGAGCTCAGGGAAGGCTCAGGTGCTTGGGGCCTTGTACCCACAGGGGAGACCCGGGTGGAGCCCCCTGGCTCCTGGTTCTGCCCGACCCAGACTGTTGCAGTGATGTGGGGAGTAAACCAGAGGATGGAAGAGTCTCTCTCTTTACCTCTCTCCCCACTGCTCCACCTGCTAACAACTTGAGCCGGCACCTGCAGAAGATGCAGCCTGGGCTGGTGTGGGGGGGCTGTCCGTAGCTGAGCCCCGTCACCCCGTGCCTCTCCCATCCTTCCTCCTACAGGGCCCCCCAGAAAAGGCACCCCCAGCAGGTGCTTCATGTCCCCCTTGGAACCTGTTCACAAGGAGATTCCCTTAGTGGATGAACAGCCCGACCCTTGGCATGCCGCCTGCCCTCAGCGTGTCACCACAAGGCCCCCTTGGTTTCTCCTGGCGGGTGCCGCCCTCTCCTTGGCCTGAGAACCAGGGTGTCTTTATGGCTCATGGTTGTGGCTGGAGTCCACGGGGGCTCAGGGCTGAGTGCCCAGTGCCGACTTTCTGCGGCGTCTCCTGCTGGGCAGTGGGTGGAGTTGCTGAGCGGAGCTGAGCCAGGCTGCGAGGCAGTGGGGTAAGACGCTGCCGGCTGCATTACCCTAATGAGAGCCATTTTGCCTGCCACTCACTGCGCCATCTGTGACAAGTTGACAATGGCTCTCTTTGGGTCACAGCTGAGCGAGGAACCCATTAGAAGCCTGGCCGTGGCTGCCGGCACAGCCTGTTTCCCAAAGCAGGTGCCGGCTCCCTGGCCAGGCTGTCCTCATTCACAGATGACCGGGGGAAGGAGGGTCCCTGTGGGTTGCCTTGCTTGGGAACAGTGGGCAGCCCCGCCTGGAGGGCAGTGACTCAGGTGCTGCTGCCAGCCAGGGCGTCCTGGCACCTTCTCCAAACGCTGTCCCTGCTCGCTAGAGCTGCATGCTGGACTTGCCCTGTCCTCCAGCCAAGCCCACTGCAGCCACAGCCTCTCTCTCCCTCCCGCCCCAGGCTGTCAGAAACAGGAGTGACTGCAGCCAGACCCCACCTGTGGGACATCCCATGTGACCAAGTCCGGTCCAGGATCCCTCTCTGAGCCATGCCAGCCCCAGCATCCCTCTGCACCTCCCATAACCCAGACCTGCAAGTTCCTGGCTGCCCACTGGCAGTGGCCAGGGTCTGCTGGGGGGTGGGGCCTCTACACATGCAGGGATGGGTTGGGGAGGGTCTCCACTGACCCTGCTGGGCCCATCTGCTCCCTGCTGCCCACTAGCCTACAGGGAACAGCTCTTGGACTAGGGCGGAGGTCCTGGGATGCCAGGCCAGGAGAATCCCACAGCCGTAACCCTGCTTGCACTCCTCCACCCTCATTCTGCTGGACAGGGCAGAGGGCAGACAAGCAGGCCCCGCCCATGGGGGACCTCTGGGCCTGGGGGACGAAGAGGGGCGGGCTCTGACCCTGCTGCCCTCTGGTGGTCTGTGCCCTCCGCCCCTGTGGGGCTGGGGGCACGCGGATGGGGGCTCTCTCCCGCAGGGACGGGGACCTTCCTCTGTCCCCCCACTCGCCTGACGCAGGACCCCGACGCCGCCTGCAAGACCCGAGTTGCGGCCTCTCCCGCCCCCCACGCGGGCTGGCGGGGGCGCTGGGCGGCGCTGCACCCCGTGACGCGGCCGCGCCTCCCCGGCAGGCGCGGATAAAGAGCGGCTGCGGCGGCGGCTCGGGCAGAGTACGTCGGGGGAGCCCGGCTGCCGCTGCCCGCGCCCTCGGGGACCTGCCAGGACGCCGCCGGACAGCCTGCACTCGCCGTCTGCGCCGACCGGCCCCCAGCCGCCCCGCGACAGCCGCTCAAGGTGCCCGCGCTCCCTGGCGGACCCCAGCGGTCCAGGCTCCCCGTCCCCTCCCGGGCGCCCTGCTCTCCGGCCCCACCCCCGCCCGGCCCGACGCCCTCATCCTCCCCTGCAGATGGCCCGGGCCGGCGCCCTCCTGCTCGCCTGCCTGCTCCTCGCTGCCGCGCTGCCGACCACGCGGGCGCTGCCGCTGCCGGTGAGTCGGTCCGGAGCCCGCGGAGCGCGCGGGACGGGAGCGGGGAGCGCCCTCGGGCTGCGGAGGTGCCTTCTCCGGACGGCCGCGTGCGCCCACAGCGCACGGTTTCTGCTCGCGTCCCGTAGGACCCCCTTCTGTTCCTTTTCAGGCCAAGGAGAAGCGAGGCTGGACTCTGAACAGCGCCGGCTACCTGCTGGGCCCACGTGAGTGGTCTCGCCCGGGCTGCCCTGCTGGCGGAGGACATGGCAGCCAGAGGGAGGAAGCCGTGTCCCTGGGGTGGCCAGTGTGGGCTTCGGCACCCCATTCTCTCTCCCTGACCCCAAGAAATTTTCCAGCTCTTCTGTCCTGACCCTGGAAACCCCTGCCCCCACCCCCATGTCTCACCCCCGCCCCCCCAAGCTCAGCTTTGGGAGGGAGTGGCCGAGCTGCAGCTGTGGACACCTGCTGGCCAGGCTGGGGACCTGACAGTCGCCAGGCGTCTGCCCTCTGGGGTCCCGGTGCCTGTGGTGCTTGGCCATGGCGGGAGAGGCCTCATCACCTTGCCATGCAGACCCCTGCTTATCACTGTGCTTGTCGGGGTGTCCCAGAGCCTGTGCCTCCCTGCCCTGCACGACTTGCTGCCTGCCCGGGACCTCTGAATGGCAGCAGGAGGTGGCCAGCAGTGGGGACACTCTGCTGGTGGGCCTGGCCTCAGCCCGGGCACTGCAGGCTGACTGAACCCTCCTCTTGCCAACGGTGGGGTCCTCAGACACTGGGCCCCCTTCTGTGGTCTTGGGCACCTGCTCATGAATGCTGTAGACCGCCGCTCACCCCTGGCCCCGGCACACGCCGCCGCTCTCCTTTGGGGTGTGGTTGTGTTGGGTTCCCAGCAGTCCTGGGAAGGGCGGGGCGGCAGCGTTCAGATGACTCTCCTCTTTCCCGCCCCCCATCTGTCCACAGACGCCATTGACAACCACAGGTCCTTTAACGACAAGCATGGCCTGGCCGGCAAGCGGGAACTCCCACTAGAGCAGCCCCTGAAGCCAGGTGAGAGGGCGCATCTCCCATGGCTGTGCACCCGCGCTGGCCGCCCCTGCAGCCCAGGCTGAGCCCACCCCACCTGCCCAGTCTGCAGTAGAAGCTGGGACCCAGTCAGGACGCGCCAGGGCTTCTGGTCTCCCTCCCAGCACCGGCCACCCGCTGGGGCCTGGAGCCACAGCCCTCCGGCTGCAGGGGGCCAGGCCATGGGCACCTTGGGCTGAGGCTGGGCCAGGGCATAGACACACAACCCGTGGCCGGAGGGCTGTGTAGGCTAGCGTGGGCTGCTTTGCAGGGGCTGCCGACACGTCGCTGCCCGAGGCCGCGGTGCGCTCACTCATTGACTTCCTCTTGTTTCTGCGCCTCAAAGGTACGTGACGAGCCTCCGCCCAGCATCCAGGAGCAGCCCACCACCTGCTGCCCGCCCCAAGACTGTGTCCCCTGCCAGGGGGAGTCAGGATGGCCCTGAGGACAGTTGGCTGCCCTGGGGGCAGGCTTAGCGATAGGGTGACAACAGCTCAAGCTGCTGGGGCGATGGGGCCCGCAAGCCAGCTTCCTGGTGAGCGTAGCAGGGGACCCGGCCCTGCGTCAGGCACACAGCAGGAGTGGGTTAGCAGCAGTGAGGCCAGCTGGGGTCACAGAGACCTCATGCTGTCAGTCTCCCTGCCTCTCCCCTGCCTGTGCCCAGCGGCCTGCAGGGACATATCTCTTTTGATTCAAATTTTCTAACACAAAACGTCTCCATCTGATGGGAGTTACTTCTTCAGAGCTCAAAATGCCACTGAATTCGGAGTGCAGTCCCTGGGTGCGCCCTGTAAGGACTGCTGTGGGATGACAGCGAGCCCCGGGGCCTCCTGTTGACCCCACTGTCCCCCTGCAGAGGCCGGCGCCCTGGACAGCCTGGCCGACCTCCCCGTGGCAGGATCGTCAGAGGACGCCGGGTGGTCCTGACTGGATGCTGCCCCACGCATGCGTGTCTGCGCTGTGAACTTGGGCGATGGGTCCCTGGCCCCAGCTTGCAAGAGCAAACCCTGCCTGACCTTGACTTAACTCTGCTACCCTATTTAAGATTTTCTTTTTGGAAAAATAAAAAGAGCAATGGTCCCAGCTGTCTCGCTTGCCCTCTGTCTTGCACCCTGCACAGGGTCGGGCTGGCGCTTGGCCCCGCCCCTGCCACAGGGCCCCCCAGGAAGGTAGAGGTGGGTTGTTCTGCGGCTGGGCCACCACTCTGACCGAGCTGTTGTCCAGCGGGGAAGCCACTCACAGTGAGCACAGCATGGGCAGACCCGGGCCAGTCTTCAAATCTGACGGCTTTGGGAGTGGTGGGCAAACGTTCAAGATCATTCCACAAGAATGAGAAAGGGAATGGGCAAGCAGGGGGAGCCAGATGGGCTTCTCCCACCTGTCAGATGGCAGCCGCTACCCTGCGTCAGCACCTCGGGGTGGCGGGCTCTGGTGACGGCAGCCTGGCTGAAGCGACCCCGGCTCCTGCTCTCCCTCCCGCCCCGCCTGGGATGCTTTAGCTTTGTGCGTCCCGTTGGGGCTTTCCCTTCGGCGTGTCCCATCCACTCCCACCTCAGGGTGCAGGACACCGCCCACCCAGTGGTCCAAACCCGGGGTGCCCCCGCGTACTCGGCTTCCTTGCCACCCCCAGGTTTTCTTTCCTCTCGTTTGGGCAGGCAGCGGCGGTCTGGGGCCCTGGTCCAGGGCAGATGTCTGAGCCTGGAAGGCAGGGACACTGGCCCCTCAGCCTGCAGCCTGTCCTGGCCACCCGGTCCCTGTCCCAGCCTCCGTTCCAGGCGGACGTTAGGCTTCTGCAGGTGGCTAAAGGGGAGGGGTGGGAGAGGATCTGCCATGTTCATTTCAGGCTGGGAATTCCCAAGATGAATGCAGCTCACTCCCCTCTAAGTTAGTTACAACTGAGGACGTCAGAAATGCCTGTGGCCCTCTTACAATAAAACCAAGAGGCAAAACTTGAAAAGCACCTTTACCTACTGTTTCTGCACTTCACAAGCGAGAATGATAATAGTACAATAATGAAGTGAACAGGTGACAGCATTTTTCCACAATTCAAATACAAACACATAAGAAATGAAACCAAAACATCAGTCCCGCAATTCCAAACGCTGCTGACGCTAGCCAGTGCCCGTGGCCTGGGCAACAGCAGGCACTGGGCATGCCTTGAGGGGGCGCTATATTGAACCTAACAGCCCAGCTGGGGAACTTCTTTCTAAATAATTTCAAAAACAGCAAACAAAAACCAGAAAGGCAGCTGAGGCCATTAGGTGGGCATCCCCAGGGGGTTGGGACCCTGTCTGTCCCGGGGCGCTCCCTCCCCCATGCAGTGCACAGGCAGTGCTGGCATCCCGCCCCCTGGCCCCCCAGCCCCCCAGGCACGGGGGCAGGAGAGACACGAGGTTTGTTTGCAAGCTTCTGGAGGGGGCTGCATACCGGCCCTATGCTCCCCCGGAAAACCTTGGTGAGCTGGCCTGCTGGGGGTCCTGAGGCGAGCTGGCCTGCTGGGGGTCCTGAGGCGAGCTGGCCGGCGGGCACACACGGCCGTGTGCACTTACTCCATGTTCAGCCCCTTGGACTTGAACTCGATGTGCAGGATCTGTGACAAGCACCTCCCGAACTCCTCGAGGACGAGCTGCTCGGCCAAGCCCTGGGAGCACTGCTCCTTCTCGGCCTCCTCGCCCTGGGCCAGCAGGCAGGCGCACGTGGCCTCCACCACCTCCCACGAGATGCAGGACACGGGCTGCCTGTGGGCGTGGGGCGGCTCAGGGCAGGCTCAGGGCGGCTCAGGGCAGGCTCAGGGCGGCTCAGGGCAGGCTCAGGGCAGGGTCAGGGCGGCTCAGGGTGGCTCAGGGTGGCTCAGGGCGGCTCAGGGCAGGGTCAGGGCAGGGTCAGGGCGGCTCAGGGCAGGCTCAGGGCAGGCTCAGGGCAGGCTCAGGGCAGGCTCAGGGCGGCTCAGGGCAGGCTCAGGGCAGGCTCAGGGCGGCTCAGGGCGGCTCAGGGCAGGGTCAGGGCAGGGTCAGGGCTGGGTCAGGGCAGGGTCAGGGCGGCTCAGGGCAGGGTCAGGGCAGGCTCAGGGCAGGCTCAGGGCGGCTCAGGGCAGGCTCAGGGCAGGCTCAGGGCGGCTCAGGGCAGGCCCAGGGCAGGCTCAGGGCAGGCTCAGGGCAGGCTCAGGGCGGCTCAGGGCAGGCTCAGGGCAGGCTCAGGGCAGGCTCAGGGCAGGCTCGAAGCCGGCCGTCCACACGAGCCCCCACCCCCCACCCCTCGCCGCCTCCCCAGGCAGCCACAGCTGGGCTCAAGTTCAGGAAGTCTAGGATGGGCTCCTTTCAGGGGGTCACTCAGTGTGGCCCGCTGGTGGGTTGCGGCCACCCCGGCGGCCCAGGCAGCGGGAGCCAGGAACCTGCAATCCGAGGCAGGGTTCTGTCTTGGCCTCTCGCCCCTCCCAGCACAGCCCTGACCTCCTGGGATCAGCCAGCGGCAGCCCCGAGGGTGCTGGGCTGTGGCCTGCGGGGCTGAAGAGTTGGGAATCCGTCCCTGGTCCCACAGATGGCCTTGTAGCCCAGGTCTGGAGAAGTGTGAGCAGCTGGGGTGGCAGCCCCCCTCGGTCCTGCCGTTCCTGCCCCAGCAGGCGCTCCTGTCCCGGAGGCCCTTGGGGCCCCCAGGCTCTCGGGGACAAGGAGGCCTGTGTGCTACAGAATTCTGAGCTCCGGCCGGCCAGGCCGAGGGGCAGCTGTGGCTGAGCCAGGCAGGACCAAGAGGAGTCAGCGGGGAACTCTGAAACACACATGCACGTGCTCACACACACACACACACACACGCTCACACACACACGCTCACACACAGACACACGCTCACACACATGCTCACACACACGCTCACACAGACACATGTTCACACACATGCTCACACATGCTCTCAGACACATGCTCACACAGACACATGCTCACACACAGACACGCTCACACACACGCTCACACACAGACAACATGCTCCCACACAGACACGCTCACACACACGCTCACACACTCACACACACGCTCACACACAGACAACATGCTCCCACACAGACACGCTCACACACACGCTCACACACTCACACACACGCTCACACACAGACAACATGCTCACACACATGCTCACAATGATCTCACAATCTACACACATGCTCTCTCACATACATGCTTACATGCTTACACGCTTATACACATGTGCTCTCACATGCTCACAGACATGCAAACACATCTTTAGAGAACATTCACACAGACACATCTACACACTTACAGACACAATACACACATTCAGAAGACACATTTACACATACATCTCTACATACACACATTACACACACACACACGCACTACACAGACACACACATCCTTACAAATGCACACTCACATATACACACACTCCTAATCTCACGCACAGACACACTAACATACGTGACTAGGACGTGAAGAATTATGACAGCTGAGCCCATCACAAGCAGCTCAGGTTGGAGGTGGGCCATGCCCAGCCCCATCATGGCCACGGTCCACAGCACTCATGGTGCCAGGACAGCATGTGGCTGGCGTCAGTGCACCTGTGCCGACAGACCTCAAGCGCACAGTGCTGAGGGGGTCACTGCGCCCCCAGCACACAGTGTGTATTCGGGTTGGTGACATGATGCTGGTTGGTTAATGATGCCAGCCCTTTACCACTACACTGGAATCAAGGACCCTTCAGTGCACAGAGCAAGTGTTATCCCAGGATTGTGACACCACCCCCAAGCCAGGAAATGGGTGGCCATGTGGGGCAGCAAGTGAAGCAGCCACTTGAGGTGCCCACGAGCCATCCTGCAGAGCCTGGGCAGAGTCCTAGCTGCTGTGCTTGTCACCCAGCTCCTGCAGGTCTGCCTGCAAGGGGCACGTGATGCCTGAGCACAGGAGATCCTGCACCCATGGGGGAGACCCTGAGGCAGCCCTGGCCCCAGCTCTGGGCCCCTAGCCCCTGTCCCTGGCCCCGGACTCTGAGCTCTAGGCCCCAGGTCCCTGTCCTTTAGCCCCTGATTCCAGGCTCCAGGGCCCTGGCCCCCTGACCCCTAGCCCTTAGGCCCTGGGCCCTAGCCCCCTGACCCCTAGCCCTTAGGCCCTGGGCCCTGGCCCCCTGACCCTTAGCCCTTAGGCCCTAGGCCCTGGCTCTGAGGCCCTGGCCCTAGGTCCCTGGCCCCTAGCCCTGGCTCTGGGCTCCAGGTTCTGAACTCTGAGCTCTGAGTTCCAGGCCCCAGGTCCCAGGCCCCTGGCCCTTAGCCCTGGCTCCAGGCTCCAGCCTCCAGGACCCTGGCGCCTGGCCCCTAGCCTCTGGCTCTGGGCTCTGGACTCTGAGCTCCAGGCTCCAGGTCCCTGGCCCCTAGCATCTGGCTCCAGGCTCCAGCCTCCAGGCTCTAGGGCCCTGGTACTGGCTCTGAGCCCCTGGTCCCTGACCCCTGGCTCCGGGCTCCGGGCTCCAGGCTCTGTGCTCCTGGTGTAGGCGGGTTCAGCCCTAGCTGCTGAGGACACTGCGGAGTGAACTGATTGCCTGGGCGATCTCTGTCACTCTGCCTTTCAACAGCCAACCAGTTCTCACTGTGTTTAAGATGCATGAATGGGAGGTCGGTGTTGCACATGCCTGCTGTCAGACAGTGGCGGCCGGGTTCTGGCTGCGGTCATGGCTGCGGCTCCTGCTGAGGCACACCCTGGGGGCAGCGCCGACGTTGCAAGCCCCTGGGCTCCTGCCGGCCACCTGGGCACAGCGACAGTGTCCCTGGCTCCTGAACTGGCATCTGGGGAGTGGATGGGATCTGAGGCGCACACACACACACACACACACAGTCACTTCCCCGACAGGCAGGGCCAGTCTGGCCATCTGGGCGTCACCCCCTCACTGCCCCCGCTGCTGCAGGAGGGAAGGCGGCTCAGGTCAGCTCACGGGCCACGTGGGAACCTGGTGGGGCTGGAGAGCCAGGGCCGCTTCTGCGGCGGGCACCCCTCCTGCCCGCCCCGGGAGTGACATGCAGCCCCCCCCGGTCTGCCTCCACCTCCCCTGCCCACCTCTGTTTTCTGTATTCTGGTGGGCCCGGACACTTGGCAGGTGACAAGCAGTGGCCGTCTTCCATGTCCCCAGCCTCCACGCAATGTGGCACACCCAGGAGTGTCTTCCGTTCCGGGCTCTCCTCGTAGTTTTTGCAGCCAATGCATTTACAAACAGATGAGCACATGATCGTGGCCTGGTCACAGGAAACACTTGATAAACAGGGGTGCCCTAGACACCCCGAGAGGAAAATCTTCCTGGTACCTTAAATAATCTTATGTTTGCTTGTGTGTATATGCATAGAAGTAAAACCTATAATTTATAAATAAAGAAAAAGGAAGACAGGCACGCAGCCCAGCTGCCATGAGGCCAATCCAGGCCGGTCCATTCCACTGTCTACCTTCCAGCGTGCCTGGGTCTGGGCCCCACAGCTGGGCGGGCAGCGAGCTGTGTCCCTGCCCGGGTCTGGGCCCCACAGCTGGGCGGGCAGCGAGCTGTGTCCCTGCCCGGGTCCGGGCCCCGCACCCCGGCGGGCAGCGAGCTGTGTCCCTGCCCGGGTCTGGGCCCCACAGCCCGGCGGGCAGCGAGCTGTGTCTGGGCCCTTGCATGTTGGAGACCCAGATGCAGGTTGGCTCCCTCAGCCAAGGCCACCCCCAGCCGCTGTGAGCAGGTGGGGCACTGGGCTCCTGATGAGGGCATGCTGTTGGCTTTTCAAACCAAGTCATAACAACATCTTTACACAGAAATAGGAGCCCGGTCAAGAAGCTGGGGGATAGGTCCCTGAGCGAGCAGGGCAGAGGCCGCTCGTCCCTAGCCCCACTCATTGCCCAGGCAGGCTGGGCACTGCCCATCATCATGGCTGCAGCCTCCTCTTGGCTCTGTCCCTGCCCCCTCTCCCTCAGCAGAGAGCTGCTTCTGGGTGGGTAGCGGGGGCGGGCATCTCGCTGCGGCTGCACCTCTGGGCTTCTGCTCCGAGCTGACGCCAGACTTGGGGACAGCACTGTCCTTCCCTCGCTGCCTGCGACAGGGAGCAAGGGGCACGCGTCACTCAGGGCCGGCTCAGCCTGCGGCCCAGCGACTGCAGGGGCGCCCTCTGCCAGACACAGGACGGGTGGGGAGGACAGTGCATTCCCAGCTGGGCCAAAGCCAGCCGGTTCGGACCAAGCTGAGCAGCTGTCCGCCTTCCGCAGCCGCAGGCGCGCCCGCTGGCCTCATGCCACTCGCAGTGGCAGCCCTTGCCATGGCGAGGCCTGATGGTTCCCTGCTTGCCTTTCCCGATTTGGGGCTGCAAAGCTTCTGGATTCCTATCGAGACATGCCTGCGACAGGAAACAGAATCGGTCCTGACCGCCACAGCACATCTCGGCTCAGTGCCCGCGTGGCTCCGAGGACGCATTCCTGCTGGTTCCAAGTCATTTCTACACACAAAGCAGGATCTTGGCCAGAGCCCTTTAAACCTTGCTCTTACTTAAAAAAAAAATATTTATTTTTATTGGAAAGTCAGATATACAGAGAGGAGGAGACACAGAGAGGAGGAGAGTCAGAAAGGAAGATCTTCTGTCTGCTAATTCACTCCCCAAGAGACCACAAAGGCCAGAGCTGAGCCAATCCAAAGCCAGGAGCCAGGAGCTCTTCAGGGTCTCCCATGCGGGTGTAGAGTCCCAAGGCTTTGGGCTGTCCTTAACTGCTTTCTCAGGCCACAGGTAGGGAGCTGGATGGGAAGTGGGGCCACTGGGATTAGAACCAGTGCCCATATGAGATCTTGGTCATGCAAGGTGAGGACTTTAGCCACTAGGCTATGGTGCAGGGCCCCAAACCTTGTTCTTTTTTGGGTTCCAAAGTCACCTGCCATCACATAGGAAGTGGGCAGCAGAGAGGAGAGCCGTATCTCCATGTACACCTTCCCTTGGAGCAGGGCCGGACTCACTCTGGCTGAGCCCGATGGACACGCTGTGTCCCAGGCAGCTGCCTAAGAGGCTTCCTGGATTCAGGGTGCTCGACACAGCCACGGTCACGGCCATCTCAGAATGAGCAAACATGGGCATGGGAGGGGGCGGGCTGTGGTGATGGCACCAAGGGTGGAGTTCAGACGGCCAGGCTGCAGGCTGCCTTCAGAGCCTGGCCCTCCCACCCAACGTGCCTGAGCCTTAGTCTGGCCTGTGGTCCATTCATGGACACACAGATATAAGTGTTTTAGAATTAAAGTGACCCGGGCTTGTAAAGTTCTTAGCACACAGACGCTGTGATGGAGGCCTTTCTTCCCTGCCCCGCCTGGGGCCAGCTGAGGGGACTTGTGCCAGGCACTGAGGCCAGAGGCCCTGGCACACTGCCAGTGTTGGATGAGGTCTTGCCAGGCGGCACAGGTCCAGCCTGGGGCAGTGTGAGGAGCCTGTCCCACCTGGGTTGGCAGCAGCCAGGCCCTGCTGGGGGATGGTCCAGCCCCAGGGGCTCCTGTGTACACCTTATGGTCCCTGGGGCTGTGCCCACACAGGGTGCCCTTCGTGTCTGTCCGAGTGCTGTCTGATCAGCGTGAGGCCCACTCATGTGGTGGGGTCTTTTCACAGTGTGCAGCACTTCATCATAGTCGGTCCGTCCCTTGGGGCCCAAACAGGGGGTATCTGTCAAGGGTAAAACCTGCTCTGCACATCCTTGTCCAAGTCTTGTGTGTGTGTGTGTGGGGGGGTGTGCAGTGCAATGGTTCAACTGGCTAATCCTCCCCCTGCAAGCACCAGGATCCCATATGGGCGCTAGTTTGTGTCCTGGCAGCTCCACTTGCCATCCAGCTCCCTGCTTGTGGCCTGGGGAAGCAGTTGAGGATGGCCCAGGGCCTTGGGACCCTGCACCCGTGTAGGAGACCTGGAAGAAGCTCCTGGCTCCTGGCTTCGGATCAACTCAGCTCTGGCCGTTGCAACCATTTGGGGAGTGAACCAGCGGACAGAAGATCTTCCTCTCTGTCTCTCCTTCTCTCTGTAAATCTGATTTTCCAATAGAAATAAGAAAAATCTAAAGAAAGAACAAAGTCCTGTCAGGAGCACTTCAAACATCCTTTGGAGAATTAACTTGCTGAATCACAGACTCCAGTAGCTGTTGGAGTCTGGGCCCTGCCGATAACAGAGAGCAGCCCCCTGGCCCTCAATTCTGATAGGGCCACCCAAGCTTGGCTGCGCCACGGCCTTCAATCTCCTGGACCACGTCAAAACTGGTAACGCGTTTACAATTGGCGCATCCGTAATTCAAGAGGAGAGTTAAACTATGGAAGGAAACCCGAAGGCGGTCGCAGCTGCGCTCTACCGGCTCTTCTCCAAGGGCACGCCTCAGTCCACGGCGCTGACTTCCCTTGGCAAGTGCCTGGGGCAGGGCGACAGCCCGGCTTAACTTCCCGTCCCTTCTCCTGGGAGCCCATGGCGTCTCCACGATGGGATGTGGGGGATATGGCCGTCCACTCCCGCACCAGGCCTTCCGCCGAGCAGCTCCCAGTGCTGTGGGGGCAGGGGCAGGCTGTGGCACACTCCCTTCAGACACATACTGGGAATCGCTGGCACCTGTGTTAGGATCTCAGGTACTTCAGAATGACCCAAAATGCATGTGCTCATGACCATATGTTACCTTAATGGCCTTAAACCTCTCCATTTCATGGCGCAAAGTGTTGCAACAGTTATTGCAATTGCAGTTGTTGCAAAAGTCCCCACTGGCAAAGCAGTCACAGTACCTGTAAAGGAAAGAACACGGTGAGGTGGGGCCCAGGAGGGGCCAGGAGGGGCAGGAGGGGGAAAGAGGGGCAGGAGGGGCAGGAGGGGGCAGGAGGGGGCAGGAGGGGGCAGGCAGGCCAGGAGGGGGCAGGAGGGGCCAGGAGGGGGCAGGAGGGGGCAGGAGGGGGCAGGCAGGCCAGGAGGGGGCAGGAGGGGCCAGGAGGGGGCAGGAGGGGGCAGGCAGGCCAGGAGGGGGCAAGAGGGGGCAGGAGGGGGCAGGCAGGCAGGAGGGGGCAGGAGGGGCCAGGAGGGGGCAGGAGTGGGCAGGCAGGCCAGGAGGGGGCAGGAGGGGGCAGGCAGGACCAGGAGGGGTCAGGCAGGGCCAGGAGGGGCTAGGCAGGCCAGGAGGTGGCAGGCAGGGCCAGGAAGGGGCAGGAGGGGGCAGGCAGGCCAGGAGGGGCCAGGCGGGGCCCAGACAGGGTCAGGTTGGGCTGGGCAGGGCCCAGCCAGGAGGGGCCCAGGTAGGGCCCAGGTGGCCGGGAGCACCCTGCACGAGTTAGGAGCCGGTCAGCACACTTTGCCCTGATGGAGCTCCAGCTCTCCGTAGCAGGGCAGCCAGACCAGCTAGGAGGACGCTCCCCAGTGGCTGGCAGAGCAGAGCAGGCTCCTGTCATGTGCAGCATTTTCCCAGAAGATGCCACAGCTGCCACAGTCCCCGGCCTCCCCTTTGGGAGAGCACCCGTTGGGAGGTGGGGTTGGAAACACCTGCTGGGAACTGCTTTCCCTTAGCACCCCCAGGCCATCCCACGAGGCTGACCGCAGCCTCACTTCAGGAGCAGGCCTCGACAGTGAGAAGCAATCAGTGGAATCTGGGGTGGAATGTGGTCTAGACCTTGGCTGACTCAGTCCAGCTCCACGCTCAGAGGAAGGGAAGTGAAGGTGGAAGCAGGCGTGTCAGGTGACTGCCCTCACACTCCTTGGGCAGTGTTTGGACCGGCAGAAATTGGTAAGGGGAACCTCTGAGAGCCATCCATGGGGTCATCCAGCAGGGGGCCGCACTGAGGCTCTGAGAAAGTCCCCCACCTCCAAGCCGGCCCCCCAGGGTAGAACGCCTGATCCCCTGGTGATGTTGGTCATGATGAAGTCCCCTGCTGTTTGGGCCCCTAGAGAACATGGACACCAGCATGTCCTGCCCACAGGTGAGCACTGACAAGAGGCCAGGGGCGAGGTTGCTGGGTGTTGTTCTGCGTCATCTGCTGCTTCCTAGAGACCCAGAGAGCTTGGGTCCCAATGGGCTGCTCCTGAAGGAGATGGGAGACTAGGTCTGAGGACGGGGACGGGGGAGGTAAGAGCAGAAGACTCAGGGGAAGAGAAAACACAGGGTGAGCGGTAACTGGCTCTGCCAAATTGGGAACATGGAGCACTGAGCTGGCAGGCTGGCTGAAGCTCCTCCTGAGTCCTGGGACGGGCTGGGAGCCCTGCGGAGTGGGTTGACAATCCTAAAGTGCTGTGGGATTGCAAGCTCCCTCGCTGTTCTAAGAGCTGGTGGTCGGCCCCACCACCACAGCCACAGACCAGACATCACTCACTACAACAGCTGTGGACTCGGGGTAGTAGAGTGTGCCCAGGTAGGTCCCATGGGTACTGCTGGCCGAGGTGGCTCCTCCTGGGGTGCATCCCTCCCTGGGGATCCTACAAGTCCCGGAGAACGTGCCTGAGACAGACACTGACATTTCGGTTTGTCACTCTGCAAAGCCCGCCACGGGGAGCAGGCTGACCGGCAGCAAGGTGGTGGTGTGTCTGGGGACATGGGGGCGGAGCGAGTCTGGGCAGCCTTCCAGGGCCCAGCGGGAGGCCCTGAGGCCAGGACACAGGGGAAGCATGCTGAAAAACTGCACTCAGAGTAAGGGGAAACAAACATGTAACCATAGAGTTAAAAAGCCATGAGAACTAGAACCCAAAGCTAGTAACAACAGAGCAGGCAGAGCAGGAGACAGAAGGCAGTGGAAGGTGAGCTGGGAGGCCCAGGAGTCTTTAAGGCTGTAGAGACAGGAACTCTGCAAGGACGTGTCCCAGAGCCGAGGAGTCGGGCGTCCAGCACGAGAGTCCTCCAGGTGTTGAACGAGCTGCAGCCTGCGACAGGGCAGCAGACGGGGGACCCTGCAGGCTCCAGGGGAGAAGGAACTGGATTCATGCAGAGGATTCGGGGAAGGAATGGGGGGCCAGGGTTGTGGTGTAGTGCAGCTGGCCCTGGCCACATGCAAGGGGATGGCCAACGAGACCTGTGCATGGAGGTGATGATGGGAAATTCTGGATATGCCGTGCGAGGCAGGAGTGTGGCCTCACCTCTTCCCTTCTTCCCTGACAGCTGGAAGACGCAGGTGAGGATGGGGATGGTTGGACCACTGACAAAGAACCTGGGGGTACCCCAATCGCTAAGCCACCATGCAAGAGACTTCCAGACATTTGCGGGAAAATGTAAAAGAAAAGTCTTTTTTGGTGCCCCAACTTCTTGAAATCTGTGCCTGACTTTTCTCATGCTAAGAGCTCTCACATTGGAGGGCACAGCAGCAACCCCTCCAACCGTGGCAGGAGGGCTGCAAACACTCTTACTGAAGGAACTGCATGCAGGCACAGTGGGGGGTTTCCAGCAGGTGGGGTGGGGGGTGCACCCAGTGACCAGTGTCATCATGGTGGCCATGTGCCTGAGGAGTGCGGACCACTTTGACCTTGTAAAAACGCAGTAATGAGGTTTTCTCTTTCGCGATAGCCTTCTGGGCCTTTATCCAGTGCCCTAGAAACGTGTTCTAGGAACATGTCCCCAGGCCGCCACGTAGGATTCAGGTGAGGGGAGTCAGAGGCTGCTAATGGTGAACAGGACACTGTTCAACGGCAAGGCCACTGCTCCTCCACAGGCCTGGCACCAGGACCCAGTGTGTGTGTCAGCACAGGGTCCAGGTGGGCTCCGAGCCCGCCAGGATGACTGTGCTGGGGTATACCAGGGGCCTTTCCAGACAGAACACAGGTGTGGTGACCACTTCCAGAGTGACCAGCATTGCAGTGGGGCGCTGACAGCCACCAAGATGCCCGACGTCACAGGGCCGTGTGTAAATGGACTTGCAGGATAACGTCCTTTATGCGGTGTTCAAGGAGCCACTGCCCTCCGTGACCGCGGGCTCTCGCCTGGAGCCTCAGGGCAGCTAGCCCTTGGTTAAGCACAGGATGGAAGGCTGCAGAGCCTCAGGCGCCCAGCTCAGCGCTGTCGTCCCCGGGGACAGTGACCCTGTCCCCCGGCCAGCATGAGACACACACTGAGCCTCCCTCCCTTGTCCCACAATACCCAGCCGAGTGATGGAGCGGATGGCAGAGCTCTCCCTCTAGAGGTAACCAAGCCAGTTAGCCCTTCCTAGGGGGCATCTCCCTTGCAAGGCCAAGTGCACCTGTCCCCGTGTCTTCTGTTCGCAGGAGTCCAACCCTGCTTGGCACGTCCGTCTAGGCTCTACGACCTGGTCCTCCACTGCACAGCAGTCTGCACCTGGGCGGGCTGCTCTGGCCTGACAGCGCCCCGGGCCAGCTTCCTCCCTGGCTTCTCCCTCCTCACCCAGCACCGCACTGTCAGGCTCTTGGCCAGCGGTCTCCTGGCGTTTCCGAAGTTCAAAGAGGCATGAGGCTGGCTCCCACGGACCAAGCCAACGGCGGCTCAGACACTCGGTGTGAACCCTAGATCTTACATTGCTTTCCTGCTGTGAGCCAAGTGCCCGGGCCCCTGGATTCCCCATGTCCACAGCTCTCAGTATCTTCAGTAGAGGCTCCGCAGCGGAAAAGGCATGCAGAGGCTCTGGTTAGGGCAGCAGACACGCTCTCCCCTTCCAACACAGAACTGAGGGCTGAGTGGGCATGAGGGCAGAGAAAGAGCACCACCTGCAGAGCAGGCATCTGCTAAGCAGGCCACCAGTTCCCTCCGCTGCTGGTGGTCCTACCTGCCCCCGCCCCGCACCTCTAGGGGAGAACTTCTCATTAAAAAAAATTCAATATAAAATAGACCCATTCATCAAACTTTAAAAAAAAATCAGAATGTGGGAATGTTACAGTTAACGCTCATCCAGTGACATCATGCACTAGCACTGTGTCAGGGGCTGGAAAATGGTCCCAAAACACAGGAACTGAGGTGTCGTGCAGTGGGCTGGCCAACGCGATGTGGTGGGGTCCCAGTGGGAGACCCACTCGTCACGGTCCTCACCATGGTCTCTGCGGGCTTGGAGACACGCGCGTTAAACATCAGCTGTGGCTCGGACATGCTGGCTGGTCTAGGTGGTCTAGGCTGTTGTCTACACACTGACTTCTTTTCTTTTTCCATTTTTTATTATATTTTTGACAATCTTTACATAGTTAATTAGGGTAAAAAGGTTCAAAGGCTACAGGAAAGTGGGTAAGACTATTATTTCCATATTGTTTCCTTCATGTATCTGAGGTAAAGGGGGATATTGAGGGAGAAGCCCCACCCAGTCTCCCACCCTCCCCAGGTCCCAGATGTGGGGCATGCTCTGAGGGTCCTGCTCAAGTGGTTTTGATAGTTCACCAGTTATGAATCGCTGCCAGTCTCGCCACTCCAAGCACGATGAGGTCGTTGAAGAATCCACTGACTGACATAGTCCATCTTAGAGTCTCCGTTTGCCCAGTATTTCACTGCCAACATATAGCTGAGGTGGTTGATTGACTTGTTCTGTCTTCTGTCTTTTCTTGGTTAGGGTTCTGAATCTGGCATTTCGATTGGGGAGATCCCAAATGAAACTTTGTCTGAGGTGTTCCCAGACCAGATTCTTGTATGTACTAGCAAGTACAGGGTCCGGCACAGCCCATCGCCCTAATCAGCTGGTGGTTCTGTTTTCAGCCCTGTCTTCCACTGGAACCAATGGGTGTTGCAGTCCAGCCTGGTTCTGCCCGGCACATACTCGGCCTTTACATAAACCAATGGGTGCTGCAGCCTAGTCAGGGTGACTCCCAATAACCCCCATCAGCCCCGCCCCTACCCTGGTTCCCATATGCACAGTACGTATAGCAGACCCGTCCAGTCTGTCCCACATCCCACTCAGCTCTCATAATGTCAATGGACACTAAAGCCTAATTCAACCCAACGAGCCCAACTATCCAGCCCGCATACATGCTGTTGGGTGCCTTTCTGTCTAGCCACCCCTGCCCCTGTCCTAGTTTTCCTGTCCTCCAGTGGGGGTGGTAACCCAAGAGGGAGGAGCCCACTATTTCCCTTGTAGGCCACTCCCACTCCCGGATCATGCACTCTCCAGGTGGTTCTGTGGTTTAACTTGGCAGAGTTAGCCCCCAGTGCCAGCTTCTGCCAGCTGATGCTGTGGTTAAGCCCAAACAACCCTCACCCACTCTAATTTTCTTTGCACCAGTAGGAAGAGTCAGCCCAGTCTGGCTTTTCCCTGATCTAGTCCACATGAGGCGCACAGGTGTTGTAGCCCTGCTTAGTCTGGTCTGCCCCCATCCCAGCCCACGCTCTCCAGTGGGAGTAGCTGTCCAGCAAGGGAACCCCTCCCCCCATATTCCACCTGCCAGCTCTGCCCCCTCCTATCCTGGTTCTCACACGTGCTGGTTGGGCGCTGTGGTCACATCCGGTACAGGTAACCTCACCTTAGCATTCCATATTGTGCACTGGTTTTTGTCGCGACTGAACCTGGCTCGACCCACACTCTGTCCAGGTGCTCGGATTCTCCAGTGGATGACGTGAACTGATTCAGCAGCCTGGTCTGCCCCTGACCCATGCCAAATGTGTGCCAGTGGGAAACTTTCCATGGCCTGTTCTGGGCTGTTTCCTATCATGCTTCGTGCGCTTACCTGCAGGGATTGTGTCCTGCCAGAGGAGTTGTTCAGGCTGCTCCATCAGAACCTCTCCCAATGCCAGAATTTGCGTATACCAGGGGGTCCATGAGCCAGCCCTACTCAGTTCACCTCCTGTCCTAGCAGAAACAGTGGCTTTTCCTGACTGGCTTTCAACCCAAACTGGTTCTTGCTGTTGGATGTTTCAGCCCGGCCACGGCTCGTCCATACCCACATACGGCTCATACATGGCTCAGTAGGGGCTGATACCCAGCCTAGTCCGTCCTATATCTACCCTGGTCCTCCAGAGCCCCAGATGGTGTTGGAGTCTAGCTCAGCTTGGTGCGTCCAGTCCCAGTCCACACTTCTGCCAAGGGAGACTACAACTGTATCCTGATCAGAACGCAGCCCCCATTCCAGCCCCATGCTCTTTGGTGGGAACCTCCACCCAGCTAGGGTGTCCCCTTAGCTCCCCAACCGGGCCTGTTCCCAGCCATAGATCATGTGCATGCCAGTGGTTTCTCTGACTCAGCTTGGCTCAGCCCCTCACCTGTCCCGACCTCTGCCTTAGATGCTGTGGCTTAGCATCCCTGGCCCACGCAGACCAGTAGGTGCAACAGCCTAGCTCGGCATGACCTGTGCTCCATCCTGGTTTCTAATTTTGCTTGTGGGCTAAGGTTTGCTCAGTCATGCCCGGTCCACCCTGTTCCATTTCCAATCCACACATTAGCCAGCCATTGGATCTACTTTGCCCAACTTGTCCGACCCCCAGGTCTGGACCACGTGTTCACAAGTGGGAGTTTCCCAAGTTCCTCCACTTGATCCACTCCCAGACCCAGTTCTCATACATGCCATTGGGTTTTGGGCCAGTGCCCGGCGAAGTCTGGCCTTCCATTTGGCCTTTTTTTAAATTATTTATTATTATTATTATTTTTTAAAAGATTTAGTCACTTCATTACAAAGTCAGATATACAGAGAGGAGGAGAGACAGAGAGGAAGATCTTCCGTCCGATGATTCACTCCCCAAGTGAGCCGCAACGGGCCGGTGCGCGCCGATCCGATGCCGGGAACCAGGAACCTCTTCCAGGTCTCCCACGCGGGTGCAGTGTCCCAAAGCTTTGGGCCGTCCTCGACTGCTTTCCCAGGCCACAAGCAGGGAGCTGGATGGGAAGTGGAGCTGCCGGGATTAGAACTGGTGCCCATATGGGATCCCGGGGCGTTCAAGGCGAGGACTTTAGCCGCTAGGCCACACCTCCGGACCCCTTCCATTTGGCCTTGTATGAGCTGGTGAATGCTGCAGCCCGGCCCACCCCACACCCTATTGAGGATGCACATTCGGGTGCTGCTACCTTGACCAGTCCAGACTGTTGTCGGTTCCTTTAACTGTGAGTGAGGGCAGGCTCCTTGGTCACACCTAGTTTAGTCCATCACCCCTTCAACTCTTGAGCTAACCAGTGGGGCTAGTATTTCCACAGGGTTTGGCCCACACACTCCCCACAGAATCTACCCCCAGATATGGTTCTCTTGTGTGCTACTTCATGTCATGGCCCTGCCTAATATGACCTGTCTGCTGATCCATCATCATGTCAGGTGGTCGGATATGATCCTGCTAGACAAGCCCTGGGCCTTAGCTTTTGCATGGACTGGTGTTTGGTGATTACAAGTACAACACAGGGTTTAAAGGCGTTCGGTATATCAGTCTTACCCATAAAGATCATCTGGTCCCTCTCCTCCAACCTACCAGGTCTCATTGCCCTCGCTAACCTTCCAAGGAAAAGTTACTCTCGTTAGGATTCTTTAGGATTGATTGACATCCCAGAAGTACAGTGGCTTGACGTGGAGATACCTAAGCAGCAATTCAAAGCCCAAAACCCCAGAGCAGGCCGCAAGGCGGCCAGCAGCGGAGTCTGGCACCGAATGGCACACTGGCCGCCCAGGGACAGGTCACCACGTGGATGCGGTGGCTGGAATCGGGGCTCCGAGCATGGAGACAATCCCGGCCTGGCACCCACCAAGCTCACCCCTCCCCAATCCCATCCCCCGTGCCATGATGGTGGCGGGTACACACTGACTTCTATTTGTGGTTACTTACGATCTCAGACACTGGGATTTGGTACAGTTATATGCCTCTCTAGACTTTGAGGCCCATGAACTAACAGTTACTCTATAAAGATTAAAAAAGAAAATGTTTTCAGGTGGTTACTCTCAAAAAAAGAGAACCAGCTAAGACTGGTGTTTCTGAGCAGTGAGGGCAGGTGGAGCTGCGTCTGCGGCTCAGGCCTGACCACAGAGCAGGAGCCGCACGGACAGCTCTGGCACAGCACGGCTGACTGCCGGGCCGTCTGGGGAACGGGGACAGGCTCACCCTCCCCAAAAGCCTCACTGGAGTGTCTCGACTGTGTGCGCCCACCTCTCTTGCTCCACCCCAACACCACTAGGCAGCAATGGAGAAACCCTCACTCATGGCCCGTAAGGCTAGTGTGAAAGCTGTCTGCCCCTCAACATCACTGACTATCAGTGGACTCAGGGCTGTCAATGGGCACTGGAGGGCTCACGTGTGTTTTAGGAAGGGACAATCATTTGGGGTTACCCCCCAGAGCATCTTGATCCTGCCCAGGCTGTTACAGACCAGGGCGGGCTCAAGGGCAGCTGCAGCTGGGAGAAGTGCCAGGGCCCACCACGGAACAGGCCGGCCAGCCACATGGGAAGCTGGTGGGCCCCCTCGTGGTGAGGGCTGTCACTGACATGCATGTATGCCATCATGAGTAGGCGTGCACCTCAGCCTTGGGTTCCCATGGGAACTAGAGCTGGGCGCCTGTGGCACCTGCTTGCTGCCTGAGGACACTGCCTGCCAGCACACGGAGATGACACCGTGGGTCCAAGGTGACAACTCATCCAGATAGCCGCAAGACAGCCACACCCTTTCCTCCGGGCTCTACACGCTGGGCACCACAGAGCCAGCCCTCTTGGCTAACTCCTGCCCTGAGACCAACCCCTGTCACCAGGCCTAGCCACCCTCTTGGCACTGGCATCACTCCTAAGTGCACTAGGACTAGGCTGCTGGGCCTTTACTGCTCTCCTGGCCCTCTGCCCCCCTCCAGAGGACAAATGACCCCCCAGTCCGATCATGACTTCCTAAAGCTGTTATCTGCTCTGGGGTCACACCCCAAGTACTGCACTGAGTAGTTCACCTAGCTTGGTATTTCTTCAGATAAAGAGAGTAAGGTTGCTAGGCCTCGGGTTCCTGAAGGGAGCAGGTCTGGCTGTCCCATCCTCCTGACCCACGGACCCCTGCTCGGAGGAGGGGCCCTCTCCTCTGTCTTGCTGTCCTGGCTCCCGTCCTGAGCTGGGCCACAAGGCCATCCTGCACTCCTGTGCCCAGGAGCCAACACTCTCTCCCCCAGATACAGGAGACTTAGCAGCGGGCCCTGCTGGGCCTGGGGCAGGAGGCAGCGCAGGCCGGTGTGTGTCGCAGTGTTGGGAGGACACCCACAGGCACAGGGCATGGAGCCATGCTGCCCCAGAATTGCGACAGTGCTTTGGGGGCATGCTGCCTGGCCTGGAGAAGCCCATTGAAGAGCCAGGGACAGGGACATAGGCTCGAGTAGCTGGGAGCACAGAAGAGCACACGCTCACGTGTCACGTCGCTCTTACCCTAACTGCAATGCCACCGACACACAGATGGCTGAGTCAGCAGACATGCAAGAAGATAGGCCCAAAGGCTTGTGAGGGGGGGACCTGCGCCAGCCCTGAGGCGTCCCTGTTTCTGCTAAAACCACAGCCGGAGCAAAGCTGCCGAGTCAGGAAGGGCCACAAGGTGTATGTGAGGAGACGAGCTGATTGTCATGGAAACTGGATAGACAAACCCCCAGAGCTCTAATGACATTTGGCTACCCTCCTAGTGCCAAGCTGCAAATCGGAGTAAAGACGGGGAGGTGAGACCAGAAGGCCATGCCATGGAGAGGCATTGCAAACGAGAGAGCAACACACAGCCAGCCGCCAGTCACGGCACCGGGGACATGTCCGGGCCGCCAGCCACGGCACCCGGGGAGGCAGACCGCCAGTCACGGCACCAGGGACGCGTCCAGGCCTGTGATGTCTAGGAGGTCTGTTAAGTCACCAAAATGAGGACAGTCTGTGCTATGTCAGAATTTACAGTTACAGCCTGACGACAGTCACATTATTAAAGAACATGAATTTTAAAAGCTTTAAAATAAACATAATATGCTAACGAATCAGTTGGTCAGATGATCTTCCAGGAAGCAGCATGGTGACCAGGTGAGCTCTCCCACTCAGCCTGAAGTCCAGGCTGACCTGTGTCCGCATCAGGCTGACCTTGCCTCCGACACCTGCAGGTCCAGCTTGCCCTGCTCGGAGAAGCCAACAGGGGGCTAGTACAGCACGTAGCTTGCGGCTGAGGAACAGCTAGCAAGCCATGGTTGGGGCTGCACACGCAGTGTGAGAACCAGTCAGGGCTCGCTGCCGGCCCCTCACGTTGGAGGAGATTCCTGTTGCCCGCAGGGCTGACTCAGGGGCTCAGGTAAGCAGGCGCAGCACACAGACGCACACAGCTCACATCGCTCCTGCCACAGGAGTTATAACACAACAGATGGGTGCCACCTGCACAGCTCCTCAAGATACACACAGTACACAGTTGTCTGAGGAAAGCACACAGGTCAGGGAGGAAGGGGGCTGGCAGAGAAGGGGGAGGGCAGCTGCCGAGCCAGTCAGGCCCTGCAGTCAGGGAGGCTCTCACAGAGAAAGTAACAGAAACATCAATGCCCTGGAATGTTCTACTCACAGGGAGGCACGGAGCAGTGCCATGATGTCACCTGGCGGCCCACATCCCAGGAAAACAGTTTCTTGGGGGGTCACAACATACTAGGTCTCTTGTGGGTACAATGCAAAAAGCAGACCCTGGGGGCTTCCCAAGTCCTTCCTGCTTCATCCGGAACGTTGACAGTCACACTCGACGGCCAGCTGGCTCCTTGCTGACCCACCACACAGGAGGCCCCGCAGAGTCTCACTCCATCAGAGGCACCCAAGTTGAGAACAGAGTGGACACACACTGCAGCCAGACACAGGGAAACAGCTGGACGGGGCCGCAGAACACGTGCACCCATGGCCCGTCTGTGGTGACCACACAGGGCAACGCTGGACGGGTGTTGGGAGCACTGCACGAGTGCCCTGCCCTAAAATAATGACTGGTTCAAGGCCAGGAGGCAGCAGGAAGACAGGAGGTCACAGGTGAGGCGGATCTGCCTCCTTTCCAGGGCCTGGCCAGTCAGGTAGCACCCAGTGGACCCACGGGAATGCAAGTGAGAGTGAGAGCTGAAATTGCTATGGCAATAAGTATAGTTATTGTTATTTTATAGGCTAGCCAGTTTTTGCAATTTTTTGGAGCATAGAAAATGTAGCTGTTTTAGCCGCTTTTATAATTTTTAGCTAGAGGAATTAAGGATGCTTTTATTAAAGAAAAGTGCTTTTGATTATTGTTTTATTGTTTATGGGGTTGCAGGGTCTATAGTTGTAGAGGGATTTAATATTTGTAATTTTTGTTTTTAGATTTATATTTTTTCCCTTGTAAACTATTTTCTCATTGAATAATGGGCAAGTTGTAGAAATAGAAATGTGGTAGAAATGTACTACTGATTAGCAGGTAATCGCATGTGCCTTGGCCTTGGAGTCCTGGCTGCCGCTCCATGGCTACTGTTGAAGAATGAATAATGGCTTGCTTTGAAGAATATGAATACAGTGTTTTAAAGAATTATCTCTGGGGACACCTGCTTAGCCTTGAAGTGCGGACAGAGTGACCAAATGTCTGTACATGCCCCCTTAGTCTTGAAGTAAAAATAGAACAATTAGTTGCTTGTGCAGAAGCTTGTGAGGTTTTGAGTAAATAAAAAGGACAGCTTTTTCTTGGGCTGTTGTGAGAACGCACCAAGTGTCAGTGTCTGTCTTTCTTTATCGCCGACTCCACGCACCATTCCCGAGCTCCGAACTCTCGGCTGGAGCTGGACTCCGGCAGACGGGGCCGCAGAACACGTGCACCCATGGCCCGTCTATGGTGACCACACAGGGCAACAGCTGGACGGGGTCTAGAACATGTGCACCCACAGCCTGCTTGTGGTGACCACACAGGGCAACAGCTGAACTCCAGGATCCAACCACGGGGTCCACATAACAGCCGTTTGTTGTAGCCTTCCAAACATCTCTTTCCAAGCCCAGGCTGCAGGGAAGCTGTGCCCTCTGGCTGTTCAGGCCTGGGTCCCTTCATGGCACTGTGGACCAACAGGTCTGCAGGGCAGGCATAAACCCATCTCAAATCCATTACAGAGAGCCATGATTGCACTGGGCTGCCCAAGCAAGCAGTACAAGTCTGTTTAATAAAGAGATACAACCAGTGTGGCTTCAGGGCCACAAGCACACGCATAATTTAAAACGACAAGACAAGGTCCCAGGTAATGGCAGCCACACCCACACACGGCCTCCAAGTATAATTTCCGGATACGCTCCCACACTAGCACCGGCCCACTGAGCGGGAAGGCAGTGTGCGGGCAGCCCAGGAGCACACGTGACAGACCACGCTCCATGTCCCTGCTGGCCACTGTATCTGTGACAGTGGTCAGAGCAAAGACCCGCAGGTCAGCCCTGCTGGGACCCAGGTGCCATCAGATGGCCCAGCCAGAGTGGCTCCTGACTCCCCGCACAGCCACGGAGCACGCACACACGCCAGCCTTCCCAGGAGCACCGACCAGACGTGAACCCTAACACCTCTACCAGCCAGACTCAAGGTGACACGCACCTTACAAGGCAGGAAGGAGTACGGGCAGCCACTTCCTGCAGAGACCAGGCCAGTGCCCGCCGCCTCCTAACTGAGCACATGCACGGAGGGGCGGTTGATGGCCCTGTATCCTTACCCAGACACGGTGTCTTTGGGGGGTCCTGGGAGAGCTGAGCTGGAGGGGAAAGCAGACCCGCTGACGACCGTTGGCAGGGCTCCGTGATCAACCTGGGCGAGGTCAAAGGCAAGGGCATGGGGTTAGTTTGGTTTTCGAGGTTCTAGCCAGCCAGCCAGCCCTCCAGGCGGGAGGAACGGCTTTCTCGTCGCAGCGCTTGCAGCACGAGCCTCTCCAGCCGTGTCCCGCTCTGCACACGCCTCTCCAGGCTCTGCAGCCCCGGCCGCAGCAGGCCCACCTGGCACAGGATGCCCAGAGCAAGAGAACGCTGCCCTAGCGCAGCCCCAGAGGAGGTGAGGGGGGAGCAGAGTGACCATGGCCCAGCCGTCAGGCGGCGGGCCGTGGAAATGGCCAGGGAGCTATTATCGTTAGAAGTGTTGATCTGGAAATCAGAAATTCCAATGAGCGACTTGTACAAACGGAAACTGCTCTTTAACCATGAGTGATGGCACAGCAGTGAGGTCTCACCATTGCAAGTCTCCTTGGCAGCCACTATGGCTCATTTTTCAAGAAGACACTTTGCCGTTTCCCAGTCTGGAAAGCAACGGCACAATCACACATGATCCGTGCCCTCCGTTTGCCCAGTTCGCATTTCTTATCCATTTTCTGGTGAGCGTGACGCACAGAGGCTGCTCAGAGACGCGCACGGCCCAAAGCGGCACTGTCGGGGTCTTTTCCTGCTAGAGCGCTGGGCACAGCAGGCAGAGATGGCTTGGGTAAGTCACAGCTGAGCGTTCCCTCTCTGTCCCTCGGCCTTCCAGCCCTCTGACAGCACGCATCCTACTCACCCTCTCCCTGTCCCCATTTCACCCCCACATTAACTGTGTAGTCCCACAGGACGTTGAGGACTCGCGGTGGGAGGCCAGACACCCCCTCACAGAGCACAGTGGGGGCCCAGGGGCTTCTCCCCACATGCCAGCCCTGGTCTGGCCAAGCCAGGACGACGAAGCTCAGAAGTGACCAACGCTGTCCCCTGCTGTCACCCACACACCTGACGGACAGATCAGGCTCCAAGTGCCCGTCTGAGGTCTGCTACTTTTGGGAAAACAATTTCACCAATTTTGGGGTTTGGGCAATTCTTGGCATAGAGCAGGTACAATCCCATTTCCTGCCCTGCCACACTGCCCCCAAGGAGTGCAGAGCAAAGGCCACGAGCTGCAGATCCACTGCACGTGTCTCTCTTGGGGCAACTCGATGCAGCCCGTGACTTCCCTGAGTGGTGCCCTGCGGCCTGGGAGGGCGGAAGGGGCACCATCGGGGGGCTCTCAGGCTGTGCTGGGGCCATGGGCACAGGGCAGGGTTTCGCTGTAGGTGGTCTGCATCCCAGGCTGGGTGGGGTGGGGGGCTGCCTTTCTCACCCCCTCCTGCTAATGCCAGTGCTCCAGGTGTCTGTCACACATCGCTCAGGTGGGAGGCTCCAAGCACTAGAGGCAGTGGGGTCTGGCAGGGAGGCCAGGGTCTCCAGGGGCGCAGCCCACGGCCTGCTGGGACAACCTCTTGGGGTCACAGTGTGCAGGGAAGCTGAATGTGAGGACACACCCAGTCAAGGAGCCAGGGAGAACATGTAGACAGGAAGCTGGGTGCCAGGGGGCCTGGTGGTGGCGCGGGCAGCCGGCCATGGCGGGGATGGTGCCGAGGATGTCCTGGGGACCTGCAGCGACCTCCCGCCGGGTGCGCACAGTGGGGCTCACAGGGCTTGGCTGCGCACAGTGTGACACCTCCTCCCTCCTGCCCAGCCAGCCTCCAGGGAAGCAGGGATTCCCTTCTCACCTGCAGCCCTGTTGACGCTCCCTCCCCCAGGCCCCCCTCTTCCTGGCTTTGAGCGCTGTCTCCCCAGCCACCCCACCTCATCCCTGCTGCCCAGGGCGCCCTCAGGGGGCTCACCAGGGCTCACTGTGTCTCCCTGGGCATCCGAGGCCATGTGTGGGGCACTCACCGTCTCCGTAGAGGGGAATCCACGTCCCAGGGCCCTTGGGGCTCCTCTCCCTCACACACACCCCGCCCCTGGCTCACCCTGTGCCTCAGTCTCTCAGCCTGGGCAGCTCTGCCCACCGCCCTCTGCTCACCGAGATGGTGTGGCAGCACCCTCACCGGCTCTCCCCTGTCCCTCCCTCCCCTCCGTCTCTTCCCGTACAGGAACACCCGGAGCCTTTGCTCCTCCTGGACTTGCTGCCACCCTCCCTTGTGCTCTGTCACCACCCTGCTGACCTGGCCGTCCCCCGGGCCTGCTGCTGCCCACGTGTAGGCTGTCCTCCCTGTGCTGCCCACTCCCTCATGTCGCTCAGGACTATGCTTGGCTTGTCCCGTCGTGCAGCTGGGACCGCTGTGTGTACACGGACACCTGCCCTCCCCACGCTTGTCCCCAGCCCCCTCCTCTGCTCTCCTCACATGGAATATGATCACCCACTGAGCGCATCTGCCTGTGGCCGGCCTGCTGCACCCACTGTGGGCTGTGGAATGGGGGGCTGCGTGCTGTCAGGTTCCCTTGACCCCTAGTATCACCCAAGGGCTCATTCCCCTGGCCACCCCCTGCAGGTGTGGCACTATCATGCCTGGGCCAGGTTGTGTGCCGTCCATTCATATAAACAAACGGCAGCTCACCACACACCTGTGGTCTCCTAGGCCACTGAATTCCCCGACGGAGCAGGGCAGGGCAGCCAGAGTGCCAAGGGACCACTCTGGGGAGCTAGAGGCTGCCCTCTGGTTAATACTGCCTGTACACTATGGTAGAATCAGAAAGCCCAACTTGACAGAAAAACATATTTGTGGTAATGTGGAAGCTCAGAATCTTCTGGATTCTACATGGGCAGCACCTTGGGCAGCTGAGGGTCTGGAGACCAAAGAAACAGGTCAGTTGAGCTGAGAAGGGCTCCCAGTGCACAAGGGAGGGTAAGAACCCAGAACTTGCTAGATGTTTTAGTGTTGCGTTGTAAATGGCAGGTCAGAAATATTTCATTAAGGGAGATTTCAAGAGACCATGATGCCCAATTGTATTTTTGCATTAGAATGACTCACCTGCTGTGGAATGAGACTGAATTTTGCTGGCACTGGCAAGAATCTTCCTGCTAGAGTAGGCATCGCTTTAGCAATGTCTGTAAGGAGACGACGGGAGTGAGCTGGCGGTGCATGCCTGCTCCGCACACGGAGTATGCGCTTGTCATGTTCACAGTGAAACTTAGCTTGATGGTTTATTCTGTAAAATGTTCTGAGTCAGTGATGCTACTTTCTACCACAAAGCTCCTTGCCTTGCCACCCTGAGGTGGGCCTGCTGTGTCCCAGAGCTGTGTGCCTGCGGGGGCCGGGGGCTGTGGGACACAGCAAGCCCCCCGGCTGTCCTGGAGTGCCCCTTCTCACTTGGTGCACCGTGAGGAGTGCCTGATGTGCCTGCTTTTCCTCAAATGGGGACTAACTTGTTAGGGTAAAATTCAGCTACTCAGTACAAGGTACTTCCTGTAGGACTGATGAGGCTGTGAGAGTTTTGTCTACACACACCTCGCTGGGCATCCTTGAGCCCTGAGGGGTCACGGACCTCCGGGCTCCTCAGCGGCAAGAGAAACGTATGTTTTACTCCTTAAGCACATGCTTGTGCCTGCTGAGGGGGCTGTGCTGGAGAGATGGAGGGCTGGGGGACTGGGGGCTGCCCAGAGGGGGCTGTGCTGGAGAGATGGGGGGCTGAGGGGCTGCCCAGGGGGGCTGTGCTGGAGAGACGGGGGGCTGAGGGGCTGCCCGTGGGGCTGTGCTGGAGAGATGGGGGGCTGGGGGCTGCCCGTGGGGCTGTGCTGGAGAGATGGGGGGCTGAGGGGCTGCCCAGGGGGGCTGTGCTGGAGAGGGGTGGGCTGAGGGGCTGCCCGTGGGGCTGTGCTGGAGAGGGGTGGGCTGAGGGGCTGCCCGTGGGGCTGTGTTGGAGGGCCAGTGTGTTGGAGGGCTCACACACACTTTGACTGGCAGATCTAGATGAAGGCAAATGATGCATTTATTTTGTTTATGCTTAGAATGCACATGGTATAGGGGCTGTGTTGTGCTATAGTGCATGAGCTGCCTTCTGTGACACCAACATTCCATATGGGCATCAGTTCAAGCCCTGGCTGCTCCTCTGGCCCAGTTCCCTGCTAATGTGCCTGAAAAAGCAGCAGAGGACGGCCCAAGGCCTGGGACCCCTGTGCCCGTGGGGAGACCTGCAGGAAGCGCCTTGGTCCTGGCTTTGGCCTGTCCCAGCTCCAGCCATTGCAGCCATTTGGGGAGTGAGCCAGCAGCTGGAACGGCCTCTTAAATAAATAAGCTTTAAATAAAATGTGCATGCTGTAACAAGCAGGGACTCGGCATCATCTGAACCAGTGATGGAGAGTGCGTTTTGCTTCTGCCCTTTGTAGACCTGGAGGCACCAGCACGCTGTCACGTGGCGCCCAGAAGGCAAGGGCAGGGAGGTGGGCCCCAGGAAGCCACAGCGGGCAGTCCCCAGCACACTTCCTCCCTGCAAAAGCCAGCAGCTTGAAGACACTGCTGTGTGGAGATGGGCAGGCACACTGCTTCTTCTTGCCCCGGTTCCCAAGGTCAAAGGCACGGCATCTCATGCCAGTCAGTGTCCCACAACGAAAGTCTAACTAGAGATGACTTAGAGGAACACGAAGGTGTGCCACCCACAGAGGAAGGGCCGTGCTCATCAACTCATCAAACCGCCAATTACATCACTTCATCTTCCTTGGACCACTCATAGGGCGTTTCAGGAGAGCCGTGTGTTTCCCGATCACTTCTCCTTATTAGGCCCGTTAAAAGGAGCTTGAGAGAATGAATTTCAGATCAATCACCTGATCGCGCTTCAGAACTCATGGGGACCAGAGCAGAGTGACAGTTCTCACTGACAACATGGAAACACAGTGTATGTCACAGCTCCACAGCAACTTACCCCTCTCCAGCACAGCCCCACGGGCAGCCCCTCAACACCCCATCCCTCCAGCACAGCCCCACGGGCAGCCCCTCAACACCCCATCCCTCCAGCACAGCCCCACGGGCAGCCCCTCAACACCCCATCCCTCCAGCACAGCCCCACGGGCAGTCCCTCAACACCCCATCCCTCCAGCACAGCCCCACGGGCAGTCCCTCAACACCCCCATCCCTCCAGCACAGCCCCCCTTGGGCAGTCCCCCAGCACCCCCTCTCTCCAGGACAGCCCTGTTGGCAGCCTTCCATCTCTCCAGTGCAGCCCCTCAACACCCCCATCTCTCCACTACAGCTGACCCGGGCACCTTTGGGCACCACTGCTGTGGAATCAGAGCTGGCATGAGTCCTCCCAGCACGCTCACGGGCCTCTCGACCCTGGACTGACCTGCAGGGCCTGCGGGGGAGGCAGCTATGTAGGAATTGGGCATTCATCTGGAAAGATGTGTTTTGTTCAATCTTAGCTCGTTTGTGAGGGTTAGGGCACTGGTACAATTGCTATTTATTACCTTCACAAACGTGAGCCTGTGCAGGCTGCTGTGCGTGGCGCCGACTCACTCTTACCCGACTGCAGGTAGCTGCCTTGCTCCTGGTACTGAGGAAGCAGGGGAAGCGCTTTGAGCTCTCTGGTGCCAGAACTGTCGATGCACAGCATCTGGGTCCCGCCTTTCAACTGGCAGATCACCTCCAAGAGGAGAAATGAGCAGGTTTCATTGTGAGCACCTGACCCAGGTAAGGCAGGCCAGGTGAGCTCAACTCCGGAGGAAGCTGTTGTCCGGATGGATGGAGGGCTGTAGGTGTGCTCTGCACTTCCGCCTACATTCCATGCTTTCTGAACTGCCCGGCCTGGACGTGGCTGCCGACAGCCCGCTGGGGTGCAGGGCAGGCTCCCGGCGGCCCTTCCCCAACGGGGCCTGACATGGACTCTTCACTGTGGGCCCCAGGGTGCTGCCCGTGCCCCTGCCCTGCACTCCAGGGTCCACATCTGTGGGGCAGTGAGCCACTCCCCAACCCTCTCCATGGGGACCTGGGCGGATCTGTCCGCTGGACCCACTGTGCAGCAGGACACACACTCAAATAGTCTGGTCTTACTGTATTCTTGTCCGCCACACACACACACACACACACGTTAACACAGGTTTTTAAAGTATCCATTTGTCTTATTCCTACAATTTAGGAAGGTTAAACTAAGAACTACAAAATTCTAACAAACATGTCTACTTCCCAGGACTTGATTGGCTCCACCCATTTCACGAGTTCTGCTGAGGGATGGCTCCTCAGTGGCCAGGTGAGCCTGAGCAGTCCAGCCCTCCAGAGAAGCCAGCACACGGAGGGAGCTCCCTGGGCGCCTAACTCCGGCCAAGCCACACGGGTCAGATGGAGACAAGCCGAGGGCTCTGCCTCATCCCAGCTTCCAGGGCGGAGGATGACAGCACCTTGCCCAGAGAGGCCTCGGGCTCCTCTCCCTAACGTGCCGTGGTCTCCCACAGAGGACGCGGTCTCTGGGCTCGGGATGTTACACTCCAACGAGGGAAACCCAGAGCGATCAGAACGAGCCCCCCAGAGACAACTGCAGTAGCAGGCACCGCGCCCCGGGTCGAGGCTTCAGGTCACCCCGACCTCGGCTCTCACATTCAGAGGGCCCAGACTTGCATCTGGAGGACCAAGCCAGAGCCAGAGCCCGCCAGCCCGCCCCCCACGGGGCTCAGGTCCCTACGCCCCTGGGCTCTGCATGCCCAGGGTGACCCGTGCGTCTCCTCAGCACACACAGACCTGTCCCATCTGTGTGGCTGTGGTTCTCCAGCACTGGAGAGAGCCCTAGAGGGCAAAGGGCAAAGGTGAAAGGCCCTAGCTGAGATGCTGCGCCCAGGGAGAAGGCCTGAACCCATCCACTGACTTGGTGATGCCAGGGGCCCAGCCCTCCCATGATGGCGGCCAGCATGGTTCCCCGCACCATTACCATGGGGCTGGAGTCCTTCCTACGGGCCGCGCCGGCGTCCTCGGCCTCCTGGGACGACGGGAACCTGCAGCAGGCCTCCTGGGGCAGAGGGCTCGGGAACCGGGCTTCCTCCGGGTTGCCGCTGGCGGGAGTGCCGCCCGTCTCCTTTATCTCCACCTAGAGAGCCACCGCGGCCTCGTGAGCTCGCGCTGGACACCGGCTCTGGCAGCTGCCCACTGGAAGCTGAACCCGAGTACCCCGGGAAGGAGTACCACAGGAGGGAGCCCCACGCTCCGAGCCTCTCTCCCTCACTGGGACCACTACTCTTCTGGGTGCTACCGTACACCGGGGTGCAACTGGACCCGTGACCCCCACCCGGAAGACCTGGACTCAATGCCAGCCTCCTGGCCCAGCTGCACTGGGCAGGGAAGTGGTAGGTGGAGGACCTGTCCGTTTCTGCTCTGCCTTTTAAAATAAAAGTTTGAAACAAATCTTGCTACAGAAAATTTGAAGTCCATGCAAGTTCGAAATAAACATTTCCACAAAGTTTTTGGAAAAATGTCCCAAGTATGAATTTCAAAATGTTTGCGTCAAAATCATTCGGATTTTGGGCCAGCGTTGTGGTGGAGTGAGGTAAGCCGTGGCCTGCCCCCCCATCTCAGAGTGCTGCCTGGCCTGGAGTCCCGGCTGCTCCACTTCCAGCCAGCTCCCTGCTAAGGCTCCTGGGAAGCTGGCGGAGGGGGCCCAGTGCTCAGGCCCTGCGCCCTGGGACAGCAGGACGCTCCAGGCTCCTGGCGGAGTGACCTGCAGCAGCTGGGACAGAGTGCTTTCCGAAGAGCCCTGGCTTGAGGAGCTGGGTTCCAGCGGCTCACTGCACCCAGGTGCCAGGCTCATTAAAGCAACTGAATGGCACGCAGGTGCCGCCTGGCTCCCCACTTCAGGGACAAGGGTGCGGGGCCAGGGGGTGCCTCTGCTCCTGGAGGGGGCCTGGCTGCCGGGAGTCCTCCTGGAACCTCTCGGGGAGATGCCCGGGGGTGGGGAGCCCGCGCGGGGCAGGGGTGGAGGGGGCTCCCCGGCCTGTCCCCACGGGGGCTCTTACAGGAATCACGCGCACGCCCGGGGCGGCCCCGTCCCTGGCCCAGGCGCTCAGGGGCAGCACGGCCGGGCTGCGGTGCGGGGCCAGCAGCGAGGACAGGAAGTGCAGGTTGTAGGTGTGTGCCGGGGGCGCTGCAGGCAGCGCGGCGTCCTCCAGCGGGTGCAGCTCGGGCAGCTCCGGGTACTCCCCGAGCAGCGGCTGCTCCGCCTGCTCCTCCACCAGCAGCTCCACCTTGACCTTGGCCTGGCCGTCGGCGCCCAGCAGCGGCCCCTGGGGCTCGGCCGCACACAGGTAGGCGTCCCTCAGCACGTGGAACTCGTCCTCGTCGTGTCTGATGGCCGCCGGGGGCTTCAGCGCCATGTTCTCGGGCACAAACTGACCCTCGGCGCCGAACAGGCCGCTCACCATCTCCTCCTCCGGGCCGGGCATCGCGCCCAGCAGCGGGGCCTCGTCCATGGCCGCAGCCAGCCGGGTCCCCGGGGCCGAGCTCCTGCAACAGGTGGACAGGTCAGGAGGCGCCCGGCCGGGGAGGGCCGCGCCACCCCCACGGGCCTGCCTGGGACTGTCATGGCGCCCGTGACCGGACAGGGGCGCGCGGCCCGGGAAGGCCTCGGCCCGTGAAGGACTCGACTGGCAGCGCCATGTCGCCCACGACGCGCCGTCCACCTACGCTTCCCCAGGCCCCCTCGTCCCGTTCCTGCTACAGACCAACGCCGCCGCGGCCTCTCCTCAGGGACGCTCCGGCCGCCCTCAGCCACCGCAGGCCGGGAGGGTCAGCAGGCAGGCCGGCCGTTGGGTGGGCGGGGTCTGAAGGGAGGGGGCGGGTCTGCGAGAAAGGGGCGGGGTCTGAAGGGAGGGCGGGGCCTGCGGGAAGTGGGCTGGGCGGGCCTGTGTGGGAGGTGGGCGGTCCTGCGGGGAGTGAGCGGGTCTGCGGGGAGTGGACAGGCCTGCAGGGATGGGCGTGTCTGCGGGGAGTGGGCGGGGCCTGCGGGGAGTGGGCTGGGCGGGCCTGTGTGGGAGGTGGGCGGTCCTGCGGGGAGTGAGCGGGTCTGCGGGGAGTGAACAGGCCTGCAGGGAGTGGGCGGGATCTGAAGGGCGGGCGGGGCCTGACGATAGGCGTGGTCAGAGCAGAGGCGGAGTCAGGAAGTGGGCTGGGCAGGCCTGTGTGGGAGGTGGAGGGTCCTGCGGCGGAGTGGGCGGGGCCTGCGGGGAGTGGGCGTGTCTGCGGGGAGTGAACAGGCCTGCAGGGAGTGGGACGGATCTGAAGGGTGGGCGGGGCCTGCAGATGGGCGTGGTCAGAGCGGAGGCGGAGTCAGGAAGTTGGCTGGGCAGGCCTGTGTGGGAGGTGGAGGTCCTGTGTGGGAGGTGGAGGGTCCTGCGGCGGAGTGGACTGGGCGGGAGGTGGAGGGCCTGTGTGGGAGGTGGAGGGTCCTGAGGCGGAGTGGGCGGTCCTGCGTGGAGTGGGCGGGGCCTGCGGGGAGTGGGCGGTCCTGCGGGGAGTGGACTGGGCGGGCCTCGGGTGGGGCCGACCTGGAGCCCTGGACACCGACCTCGGCCCGCTGGGAGGAGTGGGAGCCGGGAGCACCGTGGGTGTGCAGAGGGACGGCAGGGGCGTGACTGTGCATACTCTCCTCCGAGTGTGGAACGGACCACAGGCGTTCCTAGTCAAGTAGAAACGGCACATTCAATGTTTTCTAGTATCATATTTAAAACACTTCGGAAACTCACAGGGTAGCAGCTGGCGCCATCGGCATTCCACATGGGCGCCAATTCAGGTCCCGGCTGCTCCACTTCCCATCCAGCTCCCTGCTTGTGACCTGGGAAAGCAGCAGAGGACCGCCCAAAGCCTTGGGACCCTGCACCCGCATGGGAAACCTGGAGGAAGTTCCTGGCTCCTGGCTTCGGATGGCCATTGGGGAGTGAATCAGTGGACGAAAGATCTTTGTCTCTCATTCTCTCTATGTATCTCTGCCTTTCAAATAAAAATAAATTTAAAAGAGAAAAAATAAAGCCACGGGGTAGTAACCAACACAGCAATACTGTGTGGCCAGGCAGCTCATGATGTAGTCAGCATGCCCTTGCCTGAAGAGATTATTCTGGAACATTCTTGTTAGCGCTGGAGGGATGTTCCCACCATGTGACTGCACTACAGCAGGCCCAGCATACACATCATGCCGTCTGGTGGGGCCCAGCACCATGGGGCAGGACTGAACGGGCATCTCTCCCAGGTGCCCCTCGGGAGGGCAGCTGCTGTAGAACACTCCAGAAGCTCCTGCAGGCGGACGCTGGGTCGCCCTTCTTGGATGTGTCTGACATAAGCCCCCGCAGAAACACTGAAGTGTTGGGAAAGCCACGTCCCCTGAGCCCACCCCTGTACTGCCCTTCTGGGGTGTCAGCGAGTGGGTGGGGGTCTCACTCTCAGCTGATTCCTGGGAGAGTCCTGTCTCGGGAACTCGGGCGAGCTCAGGAACCTGGAAGGCAGAGGACATAGCTCCCAGCAGCCTCTGGCCTGGGTCCTTCCTCCCCCTAGCACATTCCTGAGCGGCACAGAAGCCAGGGTGAGTCGCCACGCTGTGGGTACCCACCTGCCGCCCCGACCCTGCTGCCCGTGTGACGCTGGCTGAACCGTGTTGCTAGGCTCGCAGCCTCCCTCCGGAGCCAGCCGCCGCTCACTGCACAGCCCCAGTCCTCTGGGCTCCTCAGAACCTTTCCTCACCTGGGAGGCCCGCCTCACCATCAGGACCGGAGCTTGGCCAGCCAGAGCCCGGGCTGGAGCTGGGGCACACTGTGGGATTCAGAGCCCCTGCCATGTGCCAGGCACTGTCCCAGGAGCCAGGCTGAGGGAGGTAGCAGAGGTGAGGGTGAAGTGACCAGCCTTGGGCCCACCACGCAGACAAGCATAGGTACTAGCCAACTCTGCGCTGCTGGCACTAACACCGTTTTATGCAGGTCTGGGTGGATGGGCGGTCTGCTGGTCCCAGCCCGGCACCCGGCCCAGCACCCAGCCCAGCACCCAGCCCGGCACCCAGCCCAGCACCCAGCCCAGCACCCAGCCTGGCACTCAGCCCAGCACCCAGCCCCTCATCACCCAGGAAAGAAGAGACAAAGGCTCTGGCAGACAGACAGGATTGTGTTTTATTATTGCTACTCAACATCCACACTGCACTGACAGCCCAAGAGCAAACCGTACTGATATGTAATGTCCCCACGGGGACAGCACCCCCTGACGGTGCGTGACGCGTCAGTGCTCTTCAGCAACACAACCCACTTGTCCCTGAACACAGCCAGCATTTACACGGCCGTGATGACGTAAGAGGCCCTGACGCCCCGGCGGGCAGGACGTTCCCCTCCTCCAGGATGCCACCGACCGGCCATGGCTCCCCCACCAGCCCTGAGGCACCTGGGCAGCTGCTGCCGAGGGGCGCGGGCCCGGCAGGGGAGGGCGGCACTTGGCTGGTCTAGGGAAACGTGGGCTTTTCTAAGGGTGAGTTTCCATCCCGGGCTGCGACCACTTGGCTCGCTCCAGGAGGGTCCCTGCTGCTGCTCAGCTGCTCCGCGGCGATTACTTCCTGGAATCAGAACTTGAGCCCGAACAGAGCGATGATGTCGGTCATGGCCTGTCTCACGTGTTTTCCGAAGCGATGGGAGTCCTGGGAGGCGAAACAAGACGGTAAAAAGTGCATTTCGAGCCTTTTAAAAATTTGGTTCAAATTTAATTAAAAACGTCTTTAACTTCCTGCTTTCTCTTACATGTAGACATTCTAGAGAAATGTTGATGTGACAGATATCACAATTTCAATTCTTTGAAAAATGTATTTGAAAAGACAGAGTTTTCATGCATTGCTTCATCCCCTAAACTTGCAGAACAGCTGGGCTGGGCTGGGCAACTAAAAGGAGGAGCGGGAGGTTCTGCCTGGGTCTCCCAGGGGTGGCAGGAAGCCCTGACGTTGCCTGCTGCCCTAGGCTATGCACCGGCAGGGAGCTGGAACCGGACAGGAGGGCCCAAGCCGTGCCTCTGTAAAACTAGGGGAAGAGAAATTTCAAGCTCACGTACTGGTACACATGTGTAAACCAAGTACTAAACTGAAGACAGGAAAACTAAGTCTTCTTTATAGAGAAAGAAATTTCCTGGCAACTTACCGTCTCCGGGCAGGAGAACTTGGCAGAAATGTGGAAGTTAATGAGGTTCTCTCCCATGATGATGTAAGACACGCCATAGCCGTCATCAGCCACCTGCAGAGCAGGCGAGCTGTCGGTGACCTGGGGTCTGGCACACCGAGGACCAGCCTCCCGCTAGCCACGCCCCTCCGTGGCACCCAGGGGTGCTCTGAGCACGGTGGGCCTGCAGCGGTGGGCGGCCTGGGCGTGTGTCTTAGTGACACCAGCGACGCTCATGACACTTACTGGTCCGAAGCCGCCTCCGCTGGACACGAACTCAGGGTTCCTCTTGAAGTCATACAGGTCGGTGTGCTGCAGGGGAGTCTGGCTGGTTGACAACCTCCACGGCTCAGCCAAAACCTGGCGGAGTGCGGGCCAGAGAAAAGCTCAGTGACGCCTGCCTAGGGAAGGCCAGTAGGCGTTCTGGCTGTCTCAGACACCAGGAGTGCCCAGGCCCCGAGGGCTGGGGGCGGGCAGGGCAGGGGCAGTGGGCAGGGCTAAGGCAGACAGAGAAGGAGGCGGGGCGAGGTCTTGGGATCAGAGGGAGTTAGCGACGACATGTACCAGCCTGCAGGAGCTAGCTGCTCATTTGTGGTAAACACAAAAACAAGTGAGTTGTGTGTGTGTGTGTGTGTGGGGGGGTCCATGCTGTGGTATAGCAGGATAAGCCTTTATTGCTGACACTGGCATTCCATGTCTGTGCCGGTACAAGTCCTGACTGCTCCACCTCAGATCCAGCTCCCTGGTTTTTTTTTAAAGATTTATTTATTTTTATTACAAAGTCAGACATACAGAGAGGAGGAGAGACAGAGAGGAAGATCTTCCGTCCGATGATTCACTCCCCAAGTGAGCGCAACGGCCAGTGCTGTGCCGATCCGCAGCCAGGAACCAGGAACCTCTTCCAGGTCTCCCATGCAGGTGCAGGGTCCCAAAGCCTTGGGCTGTCCTCGACTACTTTCCCAGGCCACAAGCAGGGCCAGCTCCCTGTTAATGGGCTTGGGAAGCAGTAAAGGATGGCCCAAGTGCTTGAGTCCCTGCACCTCTTGGTTTTGGCTTGGCCCTGCCCCGGCCGTTGGCCGTTTGGGGAGTGAACCAGCACATGCAATAGCCCTCTCTTTTCCTCTCTCTATGTAATTCTGCCTTTCAAATACATAAACAAATCCTAACAAACACATCAAAAAGAAGCTAAGATTAATAATAATAATAATAATGATAATGATAATAAAACCAGCTACAGATTAACCCCGCCCCTGCCTCCCGTCTGCCCCCTGACCCCACAGGCGCACCTGCCCGCTGCCCCCTCTCCTGGACCAGGCTGTGCTCACGGGCTGAGCCTGGGCCCCGTCCAGCAAGCACAGCGCCTCCCGGGGAGAGGGACTCACCTCCTTCAGGAAAGGGGACTCGACGCCCAGGTACTTGGACACCACGTAGAGGCAGAAGAGGTGCCGGTCGATGCCCGCGCCGGTCATGGCCAGGCGGTACAGGTACTGGTGCTTCTCGGATGCCAGCTTGAACAGCTGGAGCCTCTGTTCCACCTGAGAGACCAAGGGCGCAGGCACGGGACGTGTCAGGCCGGGCCACCCGCCTCTCAGCCGCCAGGAAAGGGGCACGTAGGCACCTGGGGTCTCCTGATGCCACTCAGGGCGGGCAGCTGTCCTTCCCAGGGGGCCTCCCAGGAAAGGGGTGCACTGGGCCCCAGGGTCTCCTGATGACACACAGGGCAGGTGGTTGCCCCTTCCCTAGGGGTTCCAGGGGCAGGGCGGACGGCTGGAGAACCACACCCGAGGTCGGCTGGGCCTGTGTGCATCATACCCACCGTGTCCTAGGCTCCTTACTGTGGCACCATGGGGTGTGGTCTGGTTGACAGTTCTAGAACAGCACTTCTGCACCCTTAATTCTGACCCTGAGTGCCCCTCTCAGGTTCCCTGGGACTCGGTGACGGAAACCATCAGGTCAGGGCAACGTAATGCTCACTCAGTGGACTGAGTGCCACCCACCAGGTCTTCAAGGCCTTTTCTGGAATAATCCCATCAGAGCCATGAGCCATGGCTCATTTCTCTCCTCAGAATTGAGAGCCTTTTCAAAGCAAAATTTCCCACTAAAAAAGAGAACCCTGGCCCGCCTGGGGTTGGGTGGCCTGGGCACAGCTCTGACAACTGCCACTTACTAGGTGGGTGGCGCTGACTAGGTAATTTAATCTTGCTGTTTCTTCGTCCACGCAAGGGAGATGGTACTATGTCCCAGGTACTGCTGGGATTTGAACAGGCAACGTACAGAAACCCTTCACTCGATTCTATTGCAAAGACCCATGGGGAGCACAACCTGACTTCTAGAAGCACAGGACGCAGCCCTGCTCTGCCGCCTGCCCCTGCTCGCTCCCTGGGGGTGGGGGGTGGGGAGGCAGGGAGGAGCAGGAGGGGCACACCACGAGGAAGGCACCGCGCCGGCCCACCGCTCACGTCCCTCAGGGAGGCGGCAGAGCACTGCGCGTTACCGTCTGGGTGGGGTCCATCATGGCCAGCACGAAGTTGCAGGACTCCGTGGTGCAGGAGCGCACGGTCTCCGTCCTCCCCTCTCGGAAGAGCCGGGTCATGGAGGCCTCATAGGTGAGGCAGAATTTGCCCATGTCCTGGGGGAAGAAAAAGACCTTCAGGCCCAGGCTAGGCATGTGGTGAACCCTAAGGCAGGAGGGTGGCTGGCTAGGCTGGCAGGTCAGGACCATTGTTTCCAGTGAGTGCCTGTGTAGGCACATGCCTGGTCACATGTAGCCAGGGCATCATTTGCTTTTGGACAGGCTGGATGAATGGAGGAGTCAGTTTCTGGGTGACCCCGGGTTCCTCTTCAGTGACGCCATGACACCTGCCTGAGGCTCTGACACCTTGAGTGCGTTGTCTACACACTGACCCAGCTGCAGTTCCGCTCGTGGGAAGAGCAAAAACAGCGTGCAAGAGAGAGACATGCAGGCGCCAGCATGAAGTGATTTGAAATCCTAAAGCCCTGTCTCGAGTTGGTCCATCTGGCTGGGGAGGAAACGCTCACTAGCAGGAAGGTGGGGTATGGGTGGGCCCGACCTCATAATGCAGCCAGTGTCTCCATGAGACGGGGAGAAGAGGCTATGTGTTGGGGGGCCTGCAGATGCAGACAGCAGGGGTCTCAGAAGGCCTCAGCAGGGCTCTGGCCTGCAGCAGGACCACAGGGAGTCCCTCAACTCCCAACTGGCTCAGCTAAGTCCGGCTTCCAGGCACAGGTCCAGGAGCAGGCGGGAGCATTTGCAAGATGAAAATAAGTGCTCATAACTTGAAGAGAGCAGCTTGAGTTCACCTGTCATCATTTCTAGAACCTGCCCATAATAACAGAGGCCTCCTCTATAGAACGCAGGTGGCACAGGACTGCACACTCACCATGCCCACTTCCCAGCTCTACCATCCACGGCTGGACACAGCAGTGGCCATGCCCGTGCCTTCCCAGGCAGCTTTCAGGCCTTCCAAACGCAGCGGATGAAGCAGCCTTAGCATGAGTGAGGGAACCACAGACAGGCTCACATCCAAAGCCCCGGCTTGCAGCCTCACCTTGTAATGAGCCAGCTGCAGGGCCAGCTGGATGAAGGCGTCCGGGCTGGTCCGGCACTTCTTGATCAAACCTTTCCCAAAGGTGTGGAAAGGGAATGAGTGGAAGTCCACGTCGCTGGCCAGGAGCGTCGCGCTGCTCAAGGACGCCTCGATCACCTCTTGGCACTGGGGAGAGAGCAGAGGCAGGCTCCGCTCATCGGGAAACGACTGGCATGTACCCAGCAGGCCGCCAAGTTATTACGGAGAAAGTGCAAATCATGTCTTTCCTGAAAGGGTATTTTAGAAGCCCAAGGAAGTTAGCCACAGAGAGCGACCCCCAAATGAGGAGCAGTGGTCTGACTCCAAAAGTGTGAACACGGCAGGGGCTTCCTCATCTCCTGGCGTCTGATAAACCACACAGACAGTGTGGATTTGGTTTTATGAAGCTTCAGATACATGCTGTGGCCATCAAGACATAAGCCTTTGAGACTCAGTGAACAACCACATCACGGAATGTGGCTTAGTATTAACAAAAAAACCAACCAGGAAGCAGTGAAAAGCCACGGAGGAAACTCAGGTGACCGAATCACTGGCTGGCCGAACGCTCCTCTCTAGGAGACGCGCACAGGAAGGGGCGGTGTGCGGGAGGACTACGAGGTGTGCGGGAACGCTCTAGTCCTTGCACTCAAGTGTGCTGTAAACAGAACTGCTCCAAAATACCAAGACTGTCAATGAGGTTGTAAAAGAAATGGTGGATGGTTCGGCCAGCCAGCAGGACCCCAAGCCTGGCGTGCAGCTGACCTTGAACCTTGCTGTGTGTTGGGACGGCAAGGGAAGCCGGCTCCATCGACAAGATGGCAGCACCAGATACAATACTGCGTCAATGTTACTTCTTGGAGTCCCAGAAGTTTCTGCTTACGTGAGCGCTCCAATGCAATATCTCTTCCCAGAAGGAATTCTGATGAGTGGGCTATATTTGAGAATCATTATGGAAAAAAAATTGACTAGTGCTGGGCAGAACCAGGCTGGACTGCAACACCCATTGGTTCCAGTGGAAGACAGGGCTGGAAACAGAACCAACCAGCTGATCGGGGCAATGGACTGTGCCACGCCCTGAACTTGCTATTTTACAAGAATCTGGTGTCTGGGAACACCTCAAAGTTTCTTTGGGGATCTCCCCAATCGAAATGCCAGACTCAGAAGCCTAACCAAGAAAAGACAGAAGACAGAACAAGTCAATCAACCACCTCAGCTATATGTTGGCAGTGAAAAACTGGGCAAACAGAGACTCTATGATGGACTATGTCAATCAGTGGATTCTTCAATGACCTCATTGTGCTTGGAATGGAGAGACTGGCAGCGATTCATAACTGTTGAACTATCAAAACCACTTGAGCAAGTATCTCAGAGCATGTCCCACATCTGGGACCTGGGGTGGGTGGGAGACTGGGTGGGGCTTCTCGCTCAATATTCGCTTTACCTCAGATATATGAAGAAAACAATATGGAAATAATAGTCTTACCCACTTTCCTATAGTTCTTGTACCTTTTTACCCTAATTAACTATGTAAAGATTGTCAAAAATATAATAAAAAAAATAATAGTAATAAAATATTTAATTGTAAAAAAATTGACTAAAGTTTTCAAATTTATCAATTAGGGCTAACATTGTGGTGTAGCACGTTCAACCAGTTTCTTGTGACATAAGCATTCCATACTGGAGAGCCTGGGGTTAGAGCCTGGGGTCCTGGCTTCTCCATTTCCTGTCCAGCTTCCTGCTAATGTGCCAGGGAAGGCATTAAAGGCATGGCCCAGTACTTGAGCCCCTAGCACCCACATGGGAGATCAGGGTAGAGTTCCTGGCTCCTGCTTTCCACCTGGTCTACCCCTGGCTGTTGCAGCAATTTCGGCCATGAACCAGCAGAGGGAAGACCTCTTTGTCTTTTCCTCTTTCTTTTTCAATATTTTTTTTTTTAATTGGAAAGGCAGATTTACAGAGAGGAGAGACAGAGAAAGATCTTCCATCTGCTGGTTCACTCCCCAAGTGACCACAACAGCCAGTGCTGCACCAGGAGCTTCTTCTGGGTCTCCCACGCGGGCGCAGGATGCCAAGGCTTTAGGCCATCCTCCGCTGCTTTCCCAGGCCACAAGCAGGGAGCTGGATGGGAAGTGGTACAGCTGGGACATGAACTGGTGCCCATATAGGATGCTGTTGCTGACAGTCGGAGGATTAACTGTTATGCCACCGTGCCAGTCCTTCTTTGTAACTTTTTTGTTTTTTTTTACTATAAGCATTTTATAACTGTGAGATGGAAACCTCAACTCTTCTGCAAATAGAAGAAGAAATATTCACTAAGGCTTCCAAGATGAAATGAGACATGGCAGCTGGATGGCCCTCATAGAAACTCCCTGGGCAGAAAACGTTCCATTTTCCTGCACTTCAGCTGAGCTCTGGCGCTCAGGAGTGTACTTGGAATACTAGGTTAGGAGACGTCCTGCCTAGGACACCACCCCTGGCTGACCGCCTGGACTCACCTCCTCGGGGATGTCCCACTGCAGCCTGGTGGGGTACGGAATGCTGGGGTTGGGGTCCCCTTTGCAGTGTCCATCATCCGTGTAGCCCAGCTGGAAGAAGTCCACAGCCACGATGTACTGTCCAAAGTGAGAAGATGTGGTGGTGAGGCCCAGGGGTCATCACAGCAATGGTGCCACAGAAACGGGTTTCATCTCCTGAAGACACTAGGACGATCCCTCCCTGGCTGTTCACACCCTGTCACTTGCAGTCCTTTCCGTCCTGAGGAGGTGGGAGCTGAGAGAGACTAGACAGGAAAGGCTCAACATCTCACTAAGGTCACGGGACTCTGGGGACTGTGCTGCAAGTGTCAGAGGTGAACACTCATGGCAGGGAGCCACCTGGACGTCGTGTCCCTAACGTTCACATGTCATGTGCTCTGTGTTGTCAAGCCGTGGATAGCACTAGCGGCCATGCCCCTGTGGACAGAGGCGAAGCCAGCCCTGCAGAGGATCCGGGCCTCCTCCACGCTTGTGCTCCATGGGCGTCCAGGCCCTGACACAGCATGGCTGACCTTTCACAGCTGGGTAAACCCATGTCAACTTGCACCAGCGGACTCCCCGGGGCTTCACAGGATGGAGTGTGGGCACCAGGGCAGCAGTGATGACATTCAGGCGCTACTGACAAGGATTCCTGCTCTACCTCAAGCAATGCCAGCATCGACGGGAGTCCTAGACAACAGTGGGATCCTTCGAAACACTAAAAACAAGGCAGACAACCTGGACCCACACCAGCTGAGGCACATGTGAGAGTGGTGGGCTCTCCCCACAGGGCAACACTGCTTAGCCACAGCAAGGGTGGCTTATAACAGGGACCTAATGGTACGCCCGGGAAGAGCCAGACATGAAGACCACAAAATCTCCAATTCCATAGACATACACACACACACACACACACACACACACACACACACACACACACACGAACCAGTGCCAGGTTGGCGCCGCCCTGCATGGGATCAAGAGAGGCAGCCCGGGGCAGTGAAGCTGACCTCCAAGGAGAGCAGGAGGCAGCTGGGGGTGAGGTAAGGAGGGGTATGGCTTCCCAGGCAGCAGGACAAGCAAGGCAGAGACCCCAAAGATAAATCCCCCCACCCCCGGCCTTGTTCCGCTCCAGAGAAGAAAAGTAGACAGACACCACTGTGAAGAGAAATGCTGAAAGTCAGAGCTTTCCTGGAAGTCCAAAGAAAGAGGAGTGCGGAGGCTGGGCCTGGGTGCGGGGGCTGGGTCTGGGTGCAGGGGCTGGGCCTGGGTGTGGGGGCTGGGTCTGGGTGTGGGGGCCAGGTCTGGGTGCGGGGCCGGGCCTGGGGGCTGGGTCTGGGTGCAGGGGCTGGGTCTGGGTGCAGGGGCTGGGTCTGAGTGCGGGGGCTGGGTCTGAGTGCGGGGGCTGGGCCTGGATGTGGGGGCCAGGTCTGGGTGCGGGGACTGGGCCTGGGTGTGGGCGCTGGGTGTGGGTGCAAGTGCCGGGCCTGGATGTGGGGGCCAGGTCTGGGTGCAGGGCCAGGCCTGGATGTGGGGCCGGGTCTGGGTGTGGGGGCCGGGCCTGGGTGCAGGGGCTGGGTCTGGGTAGGGGGTCAGGCCTGGGTGCAGGGGCTGGGCCTGGATGCAGGGGCCGGGTCTGGGTACAGGGGCCGGGCCTGGGTAGGGGGTCAGGCCTGGGTGCAGGGGCTGGGTCTGGGTACGGGGGCCAGGCCTGGGTGTGGGAGCCGGGTCTGGGTGCAGGGGCCGGGCCTGGGTGCAGTGGGCTAAGCACCCGTTGGGGTGCCTGGGCGGGCCAGGCCTCTGCTGCCAAGGCAGTGTCATGCTGCTGTACACCCAGGGAGGGACCGGTGGGACGAGCCTGTAGGACATGGAGGAGCCCCGCGCTCCTGCTTGTGGCCCAGCCCTGCCGAGAGCAACAGCAGCCAGATCTCTCTTTCTTACTGTACCTAAAACAAGTAAAAAATGAACACATTGATGTTCTTCAAAAATGGGAAAAAAGAGGGAGTGGGTTGAAGTCAGTGAGGCGGCTGGCCTCTGGTCACTGGGCTGTGACCCCGCGCATGCTGTGACCGACTCTGAGGTCACTTCATTCCACATTGTGTATCAGGAAAATGAAAGATAGAAAAAGCTGGTTTCCATAGTCCACGTTCACAATGTTACAGGGCTTGTGTAAACAGTGAGTAGATACAGTGAGCGCTTTCAGTGTTCGCTCTGCTATGGGCCGTCCCAGAATTTAACTTTTTTTCTTTTTGAAACAAAAATCTGACAGGTGAGTGAGGCAAACGAAAGTTTCCATTTTTCACACTAAATGTGAAATAGTTGCAGTCACTAGGGAGGAAAGAATCTAAAGGGAGCAGTGGCAGGTTCTGATCGCACCGCACGCTGGACGCCTGTGGCAGGCAGCTGTGTCCGTCACCTCTTCATCACCATACCAAAACACTGACAGCAGCTCACTGCCTGGAAAAGGTCCAGACCGAGCAGCCCCTTTGGTTGGGGGCCAGCTGCAGCACGGACGAGGGCCGCGGGAAGCAAAGTGGAAGGCTGGGACGGGTGGCCTGGAAGAGTTCCCCATGGATGCAAGCCCAGGCAGCTGGGGATGTGTCCATGGCCCCGGACCCTGGCACCACAGCCGGGGACCTGCCCATAGCCTGGGCCCCTGGTAGCCAGGGACCTGCTAATGGCACGGGCTCCTGGTGCCCACGGCCCCGGCCCCTGGCACCACAGCCTGGAACCTGCCCACGGCTCCGGTCCATGGCACCACAGCCGGGGACCTGCCCATAGCCTGGGCCCCTGGTGTCCATGGCCCCGGCCCCTGGCACCACAGCCTGGGACCTGCCCACGGCTCCGGCCCATGGCACCACAGCCGGGGACCTGCCCATAGCCTGGGCCCCTGGTGTCCATGGCCCCGGCCCCTGGCACCACAGCCAGGGACCTGCTAATGG